>NC_135328.1:84000232-84600232 GCF_023851605.1 Tamandua tetradactyla | reverse complement strand
TAGAGAAGTAAACTTGCTCTGAAGAAACACCTTGTTCTTCTCAAACCCAGGGACATACTTTTAGCCACTGATTAATTTAGATTAAATTTGTTAAAAGAAAAAAGTAGGATTATTCTGATAATAACAGTGGCTATCTACTCACAGGCTGCATGGTAAATTGGAAAGCGTGCACATTTCCAGTCTTAGACTTGGTGCTTGTCTCTTACCCCTCAAGCCACTTAAACAAAGTGTCATGACTCACAGCTGCCATCTTTTAAAATACACATGATGCTTAAGTTACAGAGTTATTTAAAGGATTAAAATGAAATGCCGTATACAAATTTCCAGACATCTATTAAGGACATAAGTCTTAGATTGTCCTTTCTGTTGAAATATATTTGTTGTGACAGAGAAAATAATGGGACTCTTTGGGAAAACAGTGGTACAGTTTTATACACTATTTTATTTGAATTCTAATTCTTAAGTATTTCAGTCAGATACACTATATTATTATCTTCCTAATCTTATCATGTGAAATGAAAATGTTATTTAAAATTCACTCCTTTCCTATAGACTTTATTTAATAGTTGTGTACATAATGTACTTAAACTATAAGTGTGCTTTTAATTACCAGATTATTTTAAGGAAAAAAGTAGTTGCAAGTAAGAGATTTAATTTAGGTCCTGGGTCTTCAATACTCTCCAGAGAATAAGATGTGTTTAAATATATTTATTCACTATCTTTTTACCAAGGCATATGAACTCTTCTGGGGAACAAAGATAATTGCTTTTTCTGAATTTGCCTTGTTGGGATGCCGGTGACCTACATTGAGCAGTCCTGTAAGAAATGCTCCTGTAACCTTGAAAGGAAGTTATTAAGAACAGTGTTCAAGAATCTCGCAGGGTGTCCTCCTTACGCTGAATGCTTGGGAGAAATTCTTTTCTGGTCTTGGCAGGAGCACATGTGTTTTGTCTTGAGTAGAAAGTTTGCTTTTAAATTACAAATACCGAAAACTGTGTAACTGACCAAGCTTTCCTTATTGCGTCCATTGTGGAACACTCAAAGTCAAATTTATGGCCTACCCATAGAAAAAATTATAATATACCACAAATACTTATGGTAATTGTAGAGAATTCTGAGGCACTTATTTATTTAGTAACTTTTTTTTTCTGTGAAATATAACATATATACAAAAAGGCAATAAATTTCCAAGTACACTTTAATAAGTGGTTATAGAACAGATTTCAAGTCTAGTATGGGTTACAGTTCCACGATTAGTGGCATTTATTTATTTATTTATTTATTTATTTATTTATTTTTTATTTATTTATTTGCAATGGGCAGGCACCAGAAATCAAACCCGGGTCTCTAGCATGGCAGTCGAGAACTCTGCCTTCTGAGCCACCATTGCCCTCCCAGCATTTATTTTTACATTAGTCCTGGAACTTGGTCAAATACCCTTCTACCCTTGTTGTATTTTATTGTTTATCTTTTTCACCAACTTTTAAAACATATACAGAGAGGGTATTTCTTAGTTTTCTTTTTGTTGTTGTTCTTGTTTACAGAGGTGTGCCAGCTTGAAAGGATTTATGTGCCCTAGAAAAGCCATGTTTTAATCCAAATCGATCTTATGGGAGTAATGGTTTTTTCTAATCCCTATTCAGTACTATAAGTTGGAAACTCGATTAGGTTATCTCCAGGGAGATGTGGCTCAATCAATTCTGGGTATTAAACTTGAGTAGATAGGGATGTGTCTCTACCCATTCTACGTGGGTTTTGATTAGTTTACTGGAATCCTACAAAAGAGGAGACATTTTGGGGAGAGTTCCTTTTTGAGAATGAGGAGAGAGTCACAGAACCACAACAAAAGGACAGGAGAACCACAGAGTCCACAGCCAGGACTTTAGGAGATGAAGAAAGAAAACACCTCCTGGGTTGCTTCATGAAACAAGAAGCCAGGAGAGAAAACTAGCAGAATGTCACCATGTTCGCCCTGTGCCTTCCCAGTGGAGAGACAGAC
The DNA here is from genome assembly GCF_023851605.1 of Tamandua tetradactyla. Taxonomy (NCBI): domain Eukaryota; kingdom Metazoa; phylum Chordata; class Mammalia; order Pilosa; family Myrmecophagidae; genus Tamandua; species Tamandua tetradactyla. The sequence continues at coordinate 84,598,233 of NC_135328.1, read as the reverse complement.
ACTGTACTCATCGGCCTTTCTTGAGTGAAGGTAACCTCTTGATGGTGCCTTGGTTTGAACATTTTTATAGACTTGCTTTAATTTGGAGATTTTCATAGCCTTTGAACTGTAAACATGTAACTTATTAAATTCCCCTTTTTAAAAGCCATTCCATTTCTGATATATTGCATTCTGGCAGCTAGCAAACTAGAACAAGAGGTAAACACATCAATTTGAAACTTCTTTTTCACTCAAATATATTTCAAGTGCATATTTCCAAGTCAATATGTAATAATATGTTACACAAAGATAAAACCATATTTCTAGAAATTTTTAAAAATAAACTATATTCTCAGAACAGTGCATCATATTTTATTTAGCCATTTCCCCATTGCTTAGCATTTATTAAAGTCCTAATGTTTTCCACTATAAACTATGTTGCAAAGAATATCCTTTATATTTCCTCATGTAATCTTATTTCTACAGGGCACATTCCTCAACACATTGTCTATTGCTAATTTATGTCACTTGATTATTTTATATCTTTAAAGCCTACTAGTATATGTTTGTGCACAAGATAAAATCAAGTGATTAATTATATTAAAGTTTACCATTTATGACACTGACAACTTCAATCTTGTCCCTTCACATTTCTTCTAAGTTTAGGGAATGATCATGCCTCCAGAGACTTGATATTCAAATCTATTTTCTCATTCTTACGTGATTGACATTTAAATGTCTATCTTTTTACTGTTTACTTATTTTGGTATGTAAATTAAATTTAGATTATGTTCATCAATTTCCCCAAAACAATTTAATTTATCATTTTTTTTGCCTATGATCAACGTCAATACTCTGATTAAATAGTCAGAACTTGAACACTATAATTAGCCTTCTCAACCAAACCCGTTCAATCCATCCTCTCTATAAATATATTATTTCATTTTCAACCAAGTAAACATCAATGTGGTAGTATTCATTTATTTATTTATTAATATTCAATATTTGCATAGACTATTCAATGTGTATTAAGTTCCTATTGTGCAAAGAAATGGCTACTGCAAGGGATATGATAGTAAGCATATGATTTCTAACCAATTAGAGCTGAAAGTTTATTGGGAAGACAAGCATTAATTATTTAAGTGCATATATAAATGTAAAAATTTAACTTAGGCAGATAAATTCACCTCCAATCTATCTTTTCTCATCATATCCTAGAAATGCATTTTGAAAAGCTATCTGTGAACTGAGTAAATGTGATTCAAGGTAAGGAAATGGTTATTTGAAAAGAATAAAATCCTAAGAAATGAAAGGTGATAAAAATACAAAACACTATTACCTATTTTAAGAACAGCATGAAATGTTGATTAATCGTAGTAGAAGTAGTATCAATATTACCCAGCTCTTGCTATAAGACAGGTGGTATTTTTTGTACCATTCATGTACTAACTCTTAATTCTCACAGCAAACATTCATCAGATGAGACAACATGGTCCACAGGGCTGAATACTGCCTGAAGTCAATTAAGATGATAAAAAATAATTTCATTTGGAATTATGAAGCTATTTGGGAAGTCATTGGTGATTTTAACAAAAAACACTTCTGTTGAATGATGGGGCTGAAGTCAGGTGAATGGTACCATAATGGTTTCTTCTACGTCTTAACATTTTCTCTAAAGAGAAAGCGCTACTAGACACGTCACATTACCATACAAATGTAAAGACTAAGCTCTTTAAAACAAGATTTACCTGCTAAATAGTGGCAATTCTCTTCCCAAGATTCCTTTGGAATCCTGAATCTTACAATCAATTTCTAGTTGTCAAAGTGAATGTGGCTTTGCTTATTAAATACAATGGGCCATCACAGCTCATTCAGTGTTCTGTGTGAGTTTTCTAGGGTCTTTGAGTCCTACAGTAGGAGAGACTGACTAACCTAGTTTTATTTTATTATCAAAAGAATAAACAATATTGCATTAACAAAGGAATGAAAGATTCTAACTTTTCTTCTAACTCTTCCATATTAAGAGTTTATGTGATTAAAGATAAAAAAAAAGAGATCTTATGGTGATTTTTTAAACTATCAAATTGAAGTTACTCTATCAGCGTTTGCTTTTATCACATGTAATTTACTAGATGTAGCTATACTCATAATGAATGCATTAACTATAGGCTGGTATTTAAGATCATACAGAAAGTCAATCTGAATTCTTTTTCTAGCTTGGTGTCTCACTGATATTGGGTGGGTACTCTGCTCCCCAGTTAACTGGATAACTGCCCATTCTTTGACCTCACATCATCATTTCCTCCATACATGGCCCCTTGTTCTTTCTACTGATATTCATTTATAAAGCACCAAGTATTGTATTAGGAGTTGAAGATAAAATAAGGAGCAAAAGAGACACAATTCTTGTTTTAACATTTTACTGGACCTTTCAAACAAGAAAGTAAGTAATTAGAACATATGATACGGTATTCCAACCAAAACCAAATAGAGATTGAATCATGATCAAAAACCTCCCAATAAAAGGAAGCCCAGGACCAGATAACTTCACAGGTGAATTTTACCAAACATTCATGAAGAGTTAACACCAACCCTGCTCAAATTCCTCCTAAAAATTGAAGAGGGAATACTTCCTAACTTCTTCTATAAGACCAATATCATCCTAACACCAAAGTCAGATAAAAATACCAAGAGAAAAGAAAAATACAGATCAATATTTCTTAGGAATACAGAGGCAAAAATTCTCAACAAAACATTTGAAAACCAACTCCAAAAGCACATTAAAAGAATTATACTCTATAAGCAAGTCAATTTTATTACAGGTAAACATGGGTGGCTCAACAGAAGAAATCAACTAATGTAATATAGACATTAATAAAAACAAAGGGAAAAAACTTAAATCTCAGAAACATTCATCTAAAAAAAGTACTTAGCTCGAAACAATAGCAACAAAAATGACATATCAATTGGTGCAATAAAGACATTTGACAAAATCCAGTACACTTAGAAAACAAGGTATAGAAAGAAATTTCCTGAAAAAAAACTTCATAGCTAACATCATACTTAATGTAGAAAGACTTTCCCTCTAAGATCAGGAATAACATGAGAATGCTCACTGTCACTAATGCAATTAAACATTATACCAGAAGTTCTGCCAGAGACATTAGGTAAGAAAAGGCAGCGCATTGGAAAGGAAGAAGTGAAACTTTCCCTATTTGCAGAGGCATGATCCTTACTTCAGTTTGCTAAAGCTGCTGGAATGCAATATACCAGAAATGGGTTGACTTTTACAATGGGGATTTATTAACTTATGATTTATAGTTCTCCGGCCATAAAAATGCCAAAATTAAGACATCACAGGATAGTACCTGAACTCTGAAGTAAGGCTACTGTCACCTAGGACACCTCTATCACATTGGAAGGCACATGGCTGGTGTCTGCTGAAACTCCTGGGTTTCATTGCTTTCAGCTTCTGGTTCCAGTGGCTTACTCTTTGTGTCCTGTGAGTCCACATAGCCTCTCCAGGGCTTTTATCTCTAAGCTCTCTTGGCTTTTTCTATCCTTTTTCCTCTCATAAAGGACTCCAGTAAAGGGATTAAGATCCACCCTGAAAGGGGTGGGTCACATCTCAATGGAAAGAATCTAATGGAAAGGTCCTACCCACAATAGGTCTTCCCCTATAGGAATGGACTAAAAGAGCATAGTCTTCTCTGAGGTACACAGCAGTCACAAACCAGCACAATCTTATATAGAGAGATCCTGAAAATCCAGGACAAAGCTACTAGAGCTAATAAAAAAAACTTAGCAAAGTGGTAGGATTCAAGATTAATATGGAAAAAAATCAGTGTTTTTATAAATTAATAAGGAATTATCTGCATCAATGTTCTTATATGATGTCTGTATTGTTCATTTCTTGCAGTATCTTTATCTGGCTTTGGTGTTTGGGTGCTATTGGTCTCAGAATAAGTTAGGAAGTGTTATCTCTTCTTCAATTTTAAGAGGAAGGAGATTGCACAGGATTGGTCTTAACTCTTCTTGAATGTTGAATAAAATTCACCTGTGAAGTTATCTGGTCCCGGGCTTCTCCTTTTGGGAAGGTTTTTGATCACTGATTCACTCTCTTTACTTGTTGCTAGTCTGTTGATATCTTCTATTTCTTGAGTCAGCATATGTAGTTTTGTGTTTCTAAGAATTGGCCATTTCATCTAAGTTGTCTGATTTGTGGGCGTACATTTATTCATAAGACTCTCTTATAATCTATTTTATTTCTGCAGGGTCAGTAAAATGTTCCATTTTCATTTTAGTTACTTGTGTCTTTTCTCTTTTTTTCTTTGTCAGTCTACCTAAAGGTTTGTTGATTTTATTGATCTTTTCAAAGAATCAGCTTTTGGTTAGGTTTCTGATATCAGAACTCTTTTTTTTTACTATAATAATTTAGAGCTATAAATTTGCCTCTCAGCACTGCCTTTACTGCATCCAAAAAGTTCTGATATGTTTTTTTTCATTTTCATTTGCCTCAAGATATTTCCTAATTTCCCTTGAATTTCTAATGCTGTTGCTAGTGATTTTAGGGGAAAACATGCTATTTTATGAACTATTTCTCAAAGTTTAATGTATCCTTGCAGGTAAATTTCAAAAATTCACCTAATTTGGGCTAACCCCAACTCCTTGTGTTAGCTATACTTTTTTTGTTTTCTCCCTATACCAGTTGTATTTATCATATTCTTTATGTTTTGGAGCTGCCTTACTCTTCAATTTATTATATTTATACTGCTGCAGGTTCCTGAGATACATGGCAATCACTCTGGGCACAGGCAACAATATGTCTTTTATCTTGGAATTCTTTTTTCCTCTACAAGACTAATAAAAGTAAGTGATTAAGATAAGTGTTAGGCTTTGTCCTGCTACAAACCACATCCAAAAGCAAGTTTAATGTGCAATATAGCATTGAAAAAATGTCAATGTTTGGCAATGTTTAGCCTTGCTTTCTAGTATAAACTTAGCTGCTCTTATTTTTTTTAAATTTTTTTTATTAATCAAAAAAAGAAAAGAAATTAACACAACATTTAGAAATCATTCCATTCTACACATGCACTCAGTAATTCTTAGTATCATCACATAGATGTATGATCATCATTTCTTAGTACATTTGCATCAATTTAGGAAAAGAACTAGCAAAACAGCAGAAAAAGATATAGAATGTTAATATAGAGAAGAGAATTAAAATAATAATACTAATATATATATATATATATATATAAAGGAAAAAGAAAAAAACAAAAACAAAAGATACAAACAAACAAAAAACTATATTTCAGGTACAGCTTCATTCAGTGTTCCAACATAGTTACATTACACTTAGGTATTATTGTGCTGTCCATTTTTGAGTTTTTGTATCTAGTCCTGTTGCACAGTCTGTATCCCTTCAGCTCCAATTACCCATTATCTTACCCTGTTTCTAACTCCTGCTGGTCTCCGTTACCAATGATATATTTCAAGCTGATTCTCAAATGTCCGTTCACATCAGTGGGACCATACAGTATTTGTCCTTTAGTTTTGGGCTAGACTCACTCAGCATAATGTTCTCTAGGTCCATCCATGTTATTACATGCTTCATAAGTTTAGTCTGTCTTAAAGTTCCATAATATTCCATCGTAGGTATACGCCACAGTTTGTTTAGCCACTCGTCTGTTGATGGACATTTTGGCTGTTTCCATCTCTTTGCAATTGTAGATAATGCTGCTATAAACACTGGTGTGCAAATGTCCATCTGTGTCTTTGCCCTTAAGTCCCTTGAGTAGATACCTAGCAGTGGTATTGCTGGGTCGTAATCCATTCTGCCATTCTATGTCTTTTGATTGGGAAATTCAGTCCATTAACTTTTAGTGTTATTACTGTTTGGATAATATTTTCCTCTACCATTTTGGCTTTTGTATTATAGATATCATATCTGATTTTCCTTCTTTCTACACTTTACTCCATACCTCTCTCTTCTGTCTTTTCGTATCTGACTCTAGTGCTCCCTTTAGTATTTCTTGCAGAGCTGGTCTCTTGGTCACAAATTCTCTCAGTGACTTTTTGTCTATAAATGTTTTAATTTCTCCTTCATTTTTGAAGGACAATTTTGCTGGATATAGGAGTCTTGGTTGGCAGTTTTTCTCTTTTAGTAATTTAAATATATCATCCCACTGTCTTCTAGCTTCCATGGTTTCTGCTGAGAAATCTACACATAGTCTTATTGGGTTTCCCTTGTATGTGACAGATTGTTTTTCTCTTGCTGCTTTCAAGATCCTCTCTTTCTCTTTGACCTCTGACATTCTAACTAGTAAGTGTCTTGGAGAACGCCTATTTGGGTCTATTCTCTTTGGGGTGCGCTGCACTTCTTGGATCTGTAAATTTAGGTCTTTCATAACAGTTGGGAAATTTTCAGTGATAATTTCTTCCATTAGTTTTTCTCCTCCTTTTCCCTTCTCTTCTCCTTCTGGGACACCCACAACATGCATATTTGTGTGCTTCATATTGTCATTCAGTTCCCTGATCCCCTGCTCAAGTTTTTCCATTCTTTTCCCTATAGTTTCTGTTTCTTTTTGGAATTCAGATGTTCCATCCTCCAGTTCACTAATTGTAGCTTCTGTCTCTTTAGATCTACCATTGTAGGTATCCATCGTTTTTTCCATTTTTTCTTCTTTGTCCTTCACTCCCATAAGTTCTGTGATTTGTTTTTTCAGATTTTCTATTTCTTCTTTTTGTTCAGCCCATGTCTTCTTCATGTCCTCCCTCAATTTATTGATTTGGTTTTTGAAGAAGTTTTCCATTTCTGTTCGTATATTCAGCATTAGTTGTCTCAGCTCCTGTATCTCATTTGAACTATTGGTTTGTTCCTTTGACTGGGCCATATCTTCAATTTTCCGAGCGTCATCCATTATTTTCTGCTGGTGTCTGGGCATTTGATCAGATTTCCCTGGGTGTGGGACCTGGCTTGTTGAAAGGTTTTTCTGTGAAATCTCTGGGCTCTGTTTTTCTTTTCCTGCCCAGTAGGTGGCACTCGTGGTGCTTGTCTGTCTGCGGGTCCCACCAGTAAAAGATGCTGTGGCTCCTTTAACTTGCCAATCCGAATCTCGCAGTCGGCCTGGGAAACCGCGTGTGGAGGGGGGGTCGCTGGCCGCCGCGGCTTGGGGGAGTGCTGGTCCAAATTGCCCAGCTGGCCCGAGACACCAAGCGTGGCGGGAGGGCCCCACTATCCAACGTTCCCAGTCAGACCGGGGAGCCACATGCATGGGGGGGACCCCAGTCGCCAGCCGCCCTGGCCGGGCAAACGCACGCCCCTCGGGTATCTCACCACAGCGGATTCTCCCTGCCCGTTCAGCCATTCCAGAATGGGGTACAGTGTGTTTTTGGTCTCTGTCGTGACTCCGGGAGCTGTTTCGTATTGTTTCTGTTTCTTTAGTTGCTGTTCTGGAGGAGGAACTAAGACCTGTGCGTCTTACTAAGCCGCCATCTTCTCCGGAAGTCCAGCTGCTCTTATTGAAGTGGAATTTTACTCCTCTTGGCACTCATCATTTGTGCCCCTCCATTTTTTTTCTAATTTGGAAATAAATATACAAAAAAAGCAATAAATTTCAAAGTTCATTTTAACAAATAGCTATATAGAACAGATTTCAAACTTTGAAATGCAATATACCAGAAATGGAATGGCTTTTAACAAGGGGATTATGCACTTTATTACCTCTGAGCTTGTGAATTAAAACCATTTATAGTCACAGACAAAGCCATTATTAGCTATTAAAACCAAGGTCAAATTTCTTGATTATTTTGTTCATTCATTCATAGATACATTAGCTAGAACCTCTGTAGCCTGTCATTAGTATCTAAATCTTTGGGACACAAAGAGTCCAAGAACTAGTTATGGTAGAGTACTGGTGATGATGAGAACATGACAAATGACTGGAATGCATATCAATGTTAGTTCAATGGTATCAAAACTTCCAAAATTCCCCCTGTAAGAAGTAACCAAGCATTGTATCCTCCTTTATGTCTTGCATCTACCCTGAATCATGTGGCTTCTGCTGTGATACAAACATAGCTAGAATGAACTCACTCAGAACAAATTCTTAAGCTACATATTTTATGTACTTTTTATGGTCCTAAAGAAATGGACTCTAAAGTATATTTCAAATGGCTTTTCCCTCCCCCAATAGCATTTTCTCATTATAAAATAATGGCTATCTATTATGAATCAGGCTTCTTTTAAAAAAAATTTATTGTATAATATAACATATAAAGCAAAGAAAGAAAAAAAGCAATAGTTTTCAAAGCACTCTTCAACGAATAGTTACAGGACAGATTCCAGAGTTTGTCATGGGCTATTATACCATCATTTAAGATTTTTCCTTCTAGCTACTCCAGAATATAGGAGGCTAGAAGGAATAAATATGAATTAGGCTTCTTTTAATGTTAAATTGATGGGTGTTATTTTTTTAATTAATAATGTTTTAATTTTCATACATTAATTTCTAAATATAATAAATTAAATCCAATAAATTATAGTATTAATTGAATCATTGCTTCAAGAGAAAAATTACAATTTGTATTTCAGCTTGTACACAATCATCTACAGGTCTAAGCTTTAGAATAAGAAGATAGTAAATGTTTAATTAATTAATCAGTCCTGTTAAACGGTCTAAATTTATAAACAAATTTTAATGAGGTTTTTTTTTTAGATTATCAGAGATTTCTGTCACCTAAAACAAAGAAAATAGTTATTATTCATTGATGCTTAAAAAGTGGCAAAGGCAATTTTTAAAAGTATTCATGTTGGGGGTTCAAGGGTAGTTCAGTGGTAGAATTTTCTCCTGCCATGCATGGGACCTGGCCTATGCACTTCCCAAAAAACAAACAAAATTTCCACACGTGGTGCTGCAATAACTGGATGCTCACATGGAAAAAGAATGAAATGTGAACCCTACCATACAGCATACAAAAAAGAAAAAGTATTTAGAACACACAAAAGCACATTCTGAGTGCTATTTCAGTTTTGCCAATTACTCACCACTGAACACAATCAACCTTGGTAAATATTGTCATGCTTTTCATTAATTTTGCATTTCACTTTCTCAGTTCAGTGTCCCAGATCAAAGTTCTTTGGCAATTAAATGCACAGTATCAACACTGACTAAATGGCGTGCATGACGATAATTTTCATTTATTTCTCTTTTTACATCAGTTAATTTACTGTTTAATGGTAGCATATTGTAGAATATTCTGATTAGTGGCCTATTTTATAGATTTTATAATACAGAAACAGCTCCAGTGCACAACAGTAATTTAATCCCTCCTTTACTAATTACTTGATTGCTTCACTGTTTTGGAAGTATGGCCTCGGAGTGGCTAAGAGGAAGTTTTATTTGATTGTAGTCAATTTGTGCAATATTTGTGTTTTAGTTTCCTGGGCTGTTCAAGCAAATACCATGAAATGGGTTGGGTTAAACAATGGGAAATTATTTACTCATGCTTAGAGGTTGGGAAAAATCCAAATCAAGGCATCATTGAGGCAATGCTTTCTTCTCAGCCCCTCTGGGGCTGGCTGTTGGCAATCACCAGCCCTTAGATTGTCACATGGCAAGGTACAAAGCAGTCTCTCCTGGCCTCTCTTCCAGTTCCATTGAATTTCAGCTCCTTGCTTCCATGGCTTTTCCTTTTCATTCTGATTTTCACTCTGCTTATAAAACACCTCGGTAAATAGGATTAAGATCCATCTTGATTGGGCCAGGCCACACCCTTATCTCATCAAAAGGTGCTGCTTGCAAGGGGTTTACACCCACAGGAATGGGTTAAATTTAAGTGCATGTTTTCCTAGGATACAGCTTTAAGCCACTACAATTTGTAACACAAACTTCTGTCAAAGAACAAAGCATGCTGTTTTCCATGCTAAGTGTGATATCACTTGAACTTCTGCTGCATTTCTGTAAATTGATATTTCCTTCTCATCTTTTATAATTAAAAATGATAAACATGGAATTTTCAAATGTGAGCATGGTAAGGACAGACTGTTAACTTTATCAAAAATACTAAAAACTTGCCTTCACATCCAAAACACCAAGCCTAGATAGAGCATCATGTGTATAAGCACCTCACTATTCTGGAAGGAAGAAGAGACAGAAGGGGGGTGAAGGAAGGAAGAAAGGGAAGAAGGAAGGAGGGTAAGGTGGAAGGAGAGAAGAAAGAAGAGAATGCAGAAAAGAATGGGAGAGAAGAAATTATACAAAGTTCATGAGTTGTGAAGCATCTGGAGTTGTAAACATATATAACAACTTAGAAAGCCATAATTCCCTTGAGTGTACAACAAAAAGGATAAAAATAAAAAAGAATGAATCATGTTGAGAAAAGTGAAAGGAAGTTGCTTCCTTCTGGCCTATATGATTCCTTGCCAAGGATCATATCAGACCACCAGATGCAATTCTCCTGTCCAGTGAAAGCGCCAGGACCATTCATATAATTTCCCTGTTCCAATGGGACAATACCTAACAACATAAAAGAAATAAATTTCAAGAAGAGGGCATTTAAAGGACATAACCCATGATGGACTTGGGCTTTCTTTACCCCAGCTGTTCCCCTACCAACTACCAGTCTGGAAGGATCCACGATAGCATTTTGGGGGAAAAAAAGACAACATTCTTTTTCTCATTCCCCATAATAAAGCAAAAGGAAATAAATATCGATATATTTATTATATCAATCAATAAATAAAATCCATAGTAAAACAAAAGGAAATTAAAAAGAGGGAAACAAATATTGATCAAATAATGTAAATAATGCAGGATGACTTTAAACAATTAAAAATAATTTTTGAGAAATAAAAACAATTCTACCTACCTATGAACCCCTGATGGTGCCTGGAAGTTTCATCTATATTCTACTTCTTCAGTAATTTCTGATTAACTTATTCTTTAAGAACTCAGCCTGGAAGATAAATTTTGAAAACAAAAATAATCATCATTCGTGCCTTTAATTGTGGGATATCAGTTATCTATTTCTGCCTACAAAAATTACCCCAAACCTAGCAGCATAAGCAACAAATACTCATTATCTTAGTTTGTGGGGGTTAAAATATTGGGAAGCAGCTTGACTGGGTAGTTCTGACACAGTGTTTTTCATGAGGTTGTAGGTATCATATCAACTGGAAATGCAGTGTCTGAAAGCTCACTTGGGGCTGGAAGACCCACTTCCAATCTGGCTCACTCGTGTGCTTTTGACAGCAGCCTCAGTTCCTTCCTGGCTGCTTGTAGGAGGACTTATTGCCTCATCACATGGACCTTTCTGTAGGACTGCTTGGGTGTCCTTGAGACACACACAATAGTTTGTGGTTCAAAAGAAACTTGCAAGAAGTAGGTACAGTGCTTTCTATAAGCTAGTATAGAAAGTGCCATACAGTCATTTCTGTCACAATCTATTCACTAGAAACAAGTCATTAAGTTCAGCCTACATTCAAATGGAGCTTAATTAATCTCTATATTTTAGCGGGAGAAACATCAAAAAAATTGTGGACATATTTTAAGACCATCACATATTGATGTTATTATTAAAGCAATACTGTTTTGCCTGTTTCTTAGTATAAAATGCACAGTATTTCAGCTTAATTAAATCTTCTTTTAGAACAAAACCATCAGATGATAGCAAACCTTCTATGGGAACACTTAGATTCCAAAATGACCTCTTGGAAGACAGTTACTTTAAAATGTTTGCTTCTATTTGCACTAAGTGGTAAGAGAAGAAAATGCAAAGCTATTTCTTCTCTTTCCTCAGACTAAAAAGGAACAGAAAATGCACTCAATCCTCTATGTTTCCTTTTTACTTTTCAGAGTTTAAAATATTTGGATTAGGAGACTAACCATTTAAAGTTTTATTTATTTATTTATTTATTTATTTATTTATTTATTTATTTATTTATTTATTTATTTATTTACATGTGCAGGCACTGGGAATTGAACCAGGTCTCTGGCATGGCAGGAAAGAATTGAGACCAATCATTTAATAGGGAACCACATGACAAATAAAAATAACCTCATTGGGACTCATTGGTGTCCCTGATTAAGAGAAGGGAAGTGTGTTTGTGATGGAGTTTTTTATTGGCATTTCTCTTTCTCACTTCCCTTTTCCCCATCCCCTTGCCATTTCCCATCCGTCCCTGCCCCACCTGTGCCACCACTCCATGGTAACCAAAATTTCAGCTTGCATGCCCAGCAGAGGGGTACAGGACTAGAATTTTTGAGATTTTGGCTGCCCTCAGCCTCCTTGATTTGTTTTGGTTATACAAATTAAGCAATATCTTTGTGGAGTGTTCATTTATCTTTTCCGCGGGGACGTTATTTTCTACTAACCATCTTCTTCTATTATTTTATTTTAGCCATTATTTTATTTTGTTTTATTTTATTTTATTTTATTTGGAGGGGATGCTGTATGGCAGGGTCACATTTCATTTTTCCATGTGAGTATCCCATTATTCCAGCACCATTTGTTGCATTTGTTTGTTTGTTTGTTTGTCTTTTGGGAAGTGCAAGGGCCAGAAATAGAACCCAAGTCTCCTGTGTGGCAGGTGAGAATTCTACTGCTGAAGTACCCTTGTACTCCCCATTAGCCATTATTTTCTATTTACCAAGCTCTCTGCAGGTCAGGCCTCCCCGACTGAAACTCTGGCCTTGGCCACTCATTACACTAATTGCATGCATTTTGCTTTCCACCCATGCTCTATTACCTCAGGGTCATATCACCCTCAGTGATATTAAGGAGGCCAGTTTGGTAGCAGCACAGCATCTCTTCCAGGCCCTCTTCAGGACATAACTGGCTGGCAGGTTTTCCAGCTTTCCACTACCATGTCAAATCCTCTGAATCTTTTGATCCCTTCCTCCTCTATTTGCCACAGAGCTTCTTGCATTTCTATTTTACTTAGTTGTGGTCCTTAATTGTTTCAAAGAATCCAAAACCTTGGAATTTTACAAGTTCTTCCTAGCAGTATGTTAGCAGTATCTCACAGGATGCTTGCCAAAGCATTCAATCCTATATCATGATAAAGTGCTTCTATATTAATAAATGCTCCCTAACCTAACTTTACGTTGTTACGTTGTGCTCTCTCCTTATTCCAATATCCCGAGGATCCAGTCTTGTATATATTCTCCACTGGTTCATGTTAGGTCCCAAACTCCTTCAGCATGAAATTCTTCCCACCTCTTAGCATACCTATTATTTTCCTAGCCAGGATTCTTGTGAATTTATCCCAGCTATTGGTCTGGTGGTCAGGAGGGGTGGGGTGGGTTTGTCCTGAGGGTATGTTATCTTGCAAGGCAGAGGCCTTTGCATCTTCTTCAAGTGAGGTGGGAGCCCTAGGCTTTTAATAGGAAGAAATGAGCCATTTCTGCAGGCCCACAGGATTCAGGGGAACAAGATACTCAAGGTTATGAATCCATGACCCAGGCCCCCATCCCAAATCTAGGGTCACATTTACATGCAGTAAGGGACCTGACCTTGACACAGCAGCATTGTCAGAATGAAAATCCAGCCCACTTAGAGCTCTACTACCCTTTTAATTAAGGCCTAAGGCTGATATTCAGCTTTTTAGAACTGGATTCCAGAAGAAGACTATCTGTACTGTCCAGGAGGGCCTCTGGCTTTCACACCTCACTTTAAATTAGTGATTAATTATGCTTAGCCATTCATGAACTTTTTCCAATGTACTGCTTACCTATAATCCTTAAAGATACTACTTGCCCCAAACCTCTCAAAGGCAAGATATTTCACCTCCCATTGCATTCCTGTCCACGTATCCCACCGCTTTATAGCACTGATGAAAATTGAACAATTGCTCTGGTACAGCATGGATAATGTGGTTTCACTGCCAGCCAGCAGTGATTCCTCAAACTATTTCTTGTGCCAACTGTCTTATACTAAGTTTCCTGGGAAACAGACTCTGAAACAGAGATTTTTTTCACATATGTGGTGTTCTAGTTTGCTAGCTGCTGGAATGCAACACACCAGAGACAGATTGGCTTTTAATAAAAGGGGATTTATTTTGTTAATTCTTCAGAGGAAAGGCAGCTAACTTCATCTGAGTTTCTTTCTTACATGGGAAGGCTCAGGGTAATCTCTGCTGGCCTTCTCTCCAGGCCTCTGGGTTCCAACAACTTTCCTGGGGGTGATTCCTTTCTGCATCTCCAAAGGCCTGGGCTGAGCTGCAAGTGCTGAGATGAGGAATGCTAAGCTGCTTGGGCTGTGCTATGTTGTGCTCTCTCATTTAAGCACCAGCCAATTAAGTCAAACATCATTCATTGCAGCAGGCATGCCTCCTAGCCGACTGCAGATGTAAATCAGCAACAGATGAGGTGCACATGCCATTGGCTCACCTCCACAGCAACAGAACTAGGTGTCTTCACCTGGCCAAGTTGACAACTGAATCTAACTACCACACGTGGTTTATTAGTATGTTCTCTCAGGAACAATACCTGTGGAGGAGGGCAAGGAGCAAGACCAGATAGAGGGAAAAGTTGAACTACAAAGCAGTTGCAATGGAGACCTCACTCAACTGCTCAGGGAGTTCTGGGGCTGGGATGACCTTTCAAAATTGTTCTGAATTGAAGCATGGAAATTAAGTCTATACCCCATTTCCATCTGTCATTGGTAAGGACTGACTTCTGGAAGGGGTGCCACCTTGGGCATGGAGTTTCCTTGGACAGAGGGCAATTCCTGGGGAGGAACCACCTATGAACTCCCTTTAGATGGCACATCCAGCAGCTGAGAAAATGATACTCCTGCAGAGGGATGGAGTGGGATAGTCCATGGAAGAAACCACCGCACCTACAACTTGTGCTCCCTGTAATGGGTGTAATGAGAGTAGCATGTTGAGAGAAGTTGAGTGGGGAATAAGGAAGCATTGCATAGAAGGTATAATGTGACAGAGGTGTAGAAAATTGTTAAAAATTGTTATGAGTAATAGCAAATTGTTCATTTGGATTGGAATATAAAATGTGATGAAAGGGTATCAGTGGAAGATGCTAGAAGTGGCATCAATGGGTATGAGTTAAAAAGAAGTAATTTGGGCCAAAGTGTGAAGGGCTATGGAAGACAAAGGAAGGAGTTTGGGTATCGTCTGGTAGTCAATAGGAAAATTTTGGAAGTTTTCTGAGTTAAAGGTGACAAGCTTTTCTTTTTTTCTGATTTTGTCATGTTGAGTGTAAAGATTGCTCAATTCCAGTTTATAAAATATCTTTATGTATTTTAAAGATACTACCAATACTTTATATCTTCCATTTCTTATTTTTATGTACATTATATACATTGCACATTTTCTTTAATACTGGGGTATAAAAAAAGCACCAAGTGCCTAGCTGGCTTATTAAAAAAAGAGATTTGCATAGAAACGGCCTACTAGGAGCAATATAATTGACAGCTTTGAATAAGCAATAGCATGTGATGATTTTCATATTGTTCTTTAATTATCTCAGAAGCATAAAAACCATTACTCGAGTCATTAAAGTTAGAATGAACATTGGGGAATTTACGCTAGGAAGAAAATGTTTCCGTGGCAGAATTCTGAAGCAGTCGATCTCATAACTGTGTAACTCTTCATTTCCATTTAGTTAAACTTTATTCAACTAATATGAATTTTTGCTATTCACTTAGAATCCCAACCTCTTAAGACATTTGGTACCTATATAGTATAATCCAGCAAAGCACTTACTAAATTTCTATGTTTCTAATTACGTGTTTAGTCCAGGATGTGCTGCCATAATTTTCTTCTCTGTTTTACTTGGGAACTCCAGAACAATTAGCAATTTCTAAAAATTGTCTTTTAAGTGGTAAGAAAAGTGGTTTTTCAACATTAAGTGCCAGAAAAGTAATAGTGCCAGCAAATTTGCTTTCTCAAGCTCTGTTTTCTAGTCATGAGAAATAGAGCATGACTCGAGTTGGAATATCTTGACAAACTCTCTGCTGACTTTACATTTGCTAAGAATAATTACATAGATGGCAGAATAAGGGTTTCTGGATTGTCCCTTCCCATATTTGCCCTGATGGGGAGGTGATTTTTTAGCATAATTACATATCAAAATATACTATGAAAGGCAATCTGTATTGGTATATGAACAAGAAAACAGATTGAATTGGATTTCACTCTGAAGAATAAGGATACAACGAGCTGATGAAAGGGAACTTGCTGATTGCTACTTCAAAGAATGAAAGCTACAGGAGAGATGGGGATAGTGGAGAGTCTAAGAGATATATAGGCAAGTCATTGATTGAAGGGCATCCAGAAATAAACAGTTATTAAGTACGTGCATGATTCTCTGGACACCAAGTATAAACCTGATCAACCATCAGGAAATCAAGGTCCTTTCTGGGGATACTTTCTACCCTACGGACATAAAGGTAGAGTCATATTTAAAATATATAATGCATCACAATTCCTGAAGCACTTTCACATATTTATCTTACTTGACCATTATGACAGCCTCATTAGATAAGAAAAGTAAGGATTGTTCTACTTTATACAAATGAGAAAATTGAATTAAAGCAACTTGTCCAAGATGAAACAATTAGTATGATTGTTTTACAGCAGAATCAGTATTGAGCCTAAGCAGACTAATCCCAAAGTCTGCTAACTTCATTCTACCATTCTCCCTCTGATACTGAGACTTTCACTATTTGGTTGCTCTAAATTGTAAGTTGGTGGATAACACATATCTCAGATCCTTTTCTGCACACCTGAAGGAATAACTCTATAAGGTTACAGAATTATTCTATTTATTGTATCTCTAATTTCAAGACTGGGGAACAAAAGTTGTGCAAAAGTCCCAAACTTGTTGTTAAAACTTCCATCTATGTATTATTCTTACCAAATTGTGAATCAAATCACAATTTAAATAATATGGAACGTTCTTCAAACCAGCTGGCCTGGACTCCTTAAAATTTAGTCAATGTCATTAAAAATGAAAAGGGAAGTGACAGTTCTGGATCAATGGAAATAATGAGATGTGGCAAATAAATGCAATATATGAAACATGACTAGATCCTGAGAATCAGAGGAAAGGACATTATTTGGGCAATTTTGGAGATATAAATAATGGCTTTCATTAAATATTATTGTAATGATGTAAACTCGTTTCAGTGTGATAATGGTATATAGGAGAATTCCTTCTTCGTAGAAGATATATGCTTAAGGATGTAGGAGTGAAGCATCACGATGTCTGCAAATTACTTTTAAAAAGATCAGTAAAAATCATATGTAGATATATATGCCACAATTATACAATGTGTATACATATACAAATATGGATATCCCACTTATGAATATATTTATATATACATATAATTTTTACTGAATTTACTAATCTGATCTATATATATAAAGAAAGAGAGAGAGAGGAGAGCAAACAAACATGGCAAAAAAGAAAATACATGGGAAATCTAGGTGTAGAATATATATGGGTGTTCTTTGTGCTATTTTTTTCAACTTTTTCATTGCCTTGAAATAAAGCGTTGGGAAAGGTAAAAACAATACCACAGTAAGATTTATTTCTGAATTGTGATATTAGATTCAAATGGTTTATAATAATTTTGTGTAAATCACTAAAACCACTTGGAAATGTGTTGGAGGTATTACATGGTAGTGGGTTTCTGCACAAATGGACAAAACTTAT
Source organism: Tamandua tetradactyla (assembly GCF_023851605.1). Classification (NCBI taxonomy): domain Eukaryota; kingdom Metazoa; phylum Chordata; class Mammalia; order Pilosa; family Myrmecophagidae; genus Tamandua; species Tamandua tetradactyla. Next base: position 84,580,570 of record NC_135328.1, on the reverse strand, counting down.
TCATGACTTGGGATAGTCCAACTTTATACTATTATTTGCCAGCATGAGTGCTACACTTTCACCTCAGAAATAATAAAATGAATTAAAAGATGGGGAAAAAGAGGAGAAAAAGAATAAATGAAAAATAGCAAGGAAAAAAGGAAAAGTCTGTGTTTTATTTTCCTGGCTGACAATGCAAATATCATGCAATGGATTGGCTTAAACAATGGGAATTTATTGGCTCATGGTTTTGAGACTAGGAGAAGTCCATATAAAGGTGTCATCAAAGCAATGCTTTTTCCCCAAGACCTGGCTTTCTGGGGCAATCCTTGGTCTTGGGCTCCTCTGTCACATGGCAATGCACATGGCAGCCTCGCCTGGCCTCTTCCTTCTATTCTGGGTTTCATTGACCCTCAGCATCTTGCTTTCCATGTTTTTCCCCCCATACTTCTGAATTTCATTCCTATAAAGAACTCCAATAATAGAATGAAGGCCTATTGTGCCAGTTTGAACTTAGAAAAGCCATGTCCCTCATTCAGTATTGCTGGATAAGAGCTTTCTGATTATTTCCATGGAGATGTGACCCATCCAGTTGTGGGTGGTAACTTCTGATTAGATGGTTTCCATGGAGATGTATCTTCACCCATTCAAAATGGAGTTGCTCACTGGAGCCCTTTAAGAGGGAACCATTTTGTGCTTCAGCCAACAGAACCAACAGAGCCTACACAGCCAGAGACCTTGGAAGCAGAAGGTAAATGCCCCTGAGGAAGCCTTATGAAATGAGGAGAAAAACCTAGCACACTATGCCATGTGCCCTCCCAGCTAACAGAGAAAACCCCTGAATCACCAGCCTTCTTGAATGAAGGTGTCTTTCCTAGGTGCCTTAATTTGGACATTTTTACATCCTTGCCTCAATTTGGATGTTTTCACAGCTTTAGAACTGTAGACTTGCAACTTAATAAATTCCCCTTTTTAAAAAGCTGTTCCGTTTCTGGTATACTAAGTTACGGCTGCTAGCCAACTAGAACACCCATCATGATTAAGTTGGACCACAGCTTGACTGATGTAACCTCATCAGAAGATTATACTTACCATGGATTGACACCCACAAGAATAGATTAAGTTTAAGAACATGTTTTTCTGGGGTCTACCCACCGAACCCCCAAAGGACATGTTCTTTTTACACATGAAATACATTCAGTCCATTATAACATCCCTAATGTCTTCAGTTATTTCAGAAACAATGCCAAGTGCAAAATCTCATCATAGTCAGTTATGGGTGTGGTCTGTTCTGGAGCACAGTTCCCTTCTATCTGTGGACCTGTGAAGCCTGGAAAAAAGTGATCTGTTTCCAATATACCTGGTGGAACAGGCATAGGATAAATATTCCTCTTCCAGAAAGGTGAAATTGGAAAGGAGAACAGGAGCAACAGGTTTCAAATGATTCTGAAACTCAGCAGGGCAAACTTCATTTGATTTTAAGTTTGATAATCATCTATGGATGGATGTTTTGTCCTCTGGGCTTGCTGGAGCTGCAGCCCCACCCCTTCCACAGACTTGTGCAGTGACCATGCTCTCCTTGAAAACTGGTGTGTACACACTATCCTCTCCAAGCAAAGTGGTGGCAGACAGGTTCTCTGCAAACCCTAGGGCACATGCCCCACACAATCTGAGCACTAGGGTGGTGGCCAGCCTCTCCGTTTACACCAAGACATATGTCCTAGCATCTCAAAGCTTTGGAGTGGTAACATACTTCCTGAAAAATGAGGTGCAAGACCTCCACTCTCCAAGTGCAGGGGCAGACCCACCTACTCCATACACATGGGTGGATACACTTTCTTGGTGTATCTACCAACACTCTCTTCAAAGCAATCTAGGCTTTTTCTGTCAATCACCTCACAATTCTTCCAGCCTCTGCTTATTACCCAATTCCAAAGCTATTTCCACATTTTTGTTATTTGCAATAGCAGCACCCACTCTCCTGATATCAAAATCTCTTTTAGTTTCCTCATTGCACAAGCAAATACCATACAGTGGGATGGCTTAAACAATGGGAATTTATTGGCTCATGGTTTTGAGGCTAGGAGAAGTCCATATCGAGAATCATCAATGCAATGCTATCTTCCTAAGACTTTTTTCTTGGGCTGGTTTCCAGTGATCCTTGGCCCTGGACTTCTCTGTCATGTGGCAATGCAGATGATGGTTTCTCCTGGCCTCTCCCTTCTGTTCAAGGTTCTGTTGCTCTTCAGTCTCTTGCTTCTGTGACTTTTACTATCTGTCTGAAGTTAATTCTGCTTATAAAAGACTCCAGACACAGGATTACAAACTACCCTGATTGAGTTGGACTATACCTTAGCTCAAAGCAACCATATTAAAAGGCCTTATTGACAATGGGTTCACACCAAATGGAATGGATTAAGTTTTTTGTTTCTTTGTTTGTATGCTGTATGGCCACAGTCACATTTCATTCTTTTTCCATGTGAGTATCCTGTTATTGCAGCCCCACTTGTTGATTTTGTTTGTTTGTTTGTTTTCTTTCTTTCTTTGCTTGTTTGTTTTTTGGGAAGTCCATGGGCCAGGAATCGAATTCGGGTCTCCTGCGTGGCAGGTGAGAATTCTACCACTGAACTACACTTGCACCCCCTGTATTAAGTTTAAGAACAAATTTTCTGTGGTACATACACCATAGTATATTTCCATGATTTCATTTCTTTGTTCTCTATATAGCTAAATTCCTGCTACTTTTAAGAATTATCTCCAACATCATCTACTGTAGGAGGCCATAAATAAAGACCACATCTCCTGTTCTTTCACTCTTTCTCTCTATGCTTGGGATCCTTTGTCATCTCATGTTGTGGACAATAGGATATTGGGTATAAAATGAAGTCATTAAAACCATGTCCCAAATTAATGTTGCTGCAGAAAATTTGAATGATATAACTATGCATCTTGACTAGATACTGATGGTGAAGAGCAACCTATAGCATCGCTTTACCCCAGTCATATGCCTGAAGTTTAAGTTTTGTAATTCGAGGGTGAAACTGAGGAGTGAAAGAAGAGGACAAGAAAAAAAGGAAGGGGAGACTTGACAGAGAATTTCTCTGTCATCTGTTCCCTCTTCAGCCCTCTTTCTGAGCTCCTATAATTATTATTAAGTGCTATAATTTATAAGCTTTTGAAACTCTTCAGTAAAGTATATTTGCACCCCTGGAAACAAGCCAGGTATAGATGATGTGTGAGTGGCAATGAGGGAGAAGGAAGGTCTTCTCTTTGCCTCTGAATAGAACCCATTACCTTTCTGTCATCATGAGAAAATGTGAAGGGAACATCTAGAGGCCACAACATGACCTGAACATGGCATTTTCTGATGGGTGAGGCTTTTCCAAGTAACTTTACAGATGAAGGGACATGTACTAATGTAAATCAGAGCAAAAGAAAAATATGAAAGCTATTGTAAATCAGAGCAAAAGAAAAAGATGGAAGCTATGATATGATTGCAGTTAACAGAATAGTCTATAGGCACATACAAGAGTTTCCTTTGGAGTCTCCCAGGCAAGCTTTTTTGGGGGGACAAGCCAGCTGTAGAACAAATCTTTGTGTTACTGTGATATCACATGGCAGGACCTATAATTTTATATAATGGCTATGTTTTATTTTTTAGCTTAGGCTCCCAACAGAAATATGCTTTTCCCACCAAAACAAGCTTCAGTGCCCTCTTCTCATTAGAGAAAACAGGTAATCAGCAATGCTGGAAAAACGTCTTCATCTGAGAGCTGAACCACACACATGGAACTCTAACGAGGCGGGAAGGTGAGAGTGGCAGCCCCCATGGACATTAGTATTGACAAATTTAGTTAGCATCCATTATTTAACAGAACATGTTAAAAGAAAAAAAACACTCTGAATTAGTCAGTATCCTCCAGAGAAACAGAACTAATGGATATAAACATTAAGAGATTTATTATAGGTATTGGCTCACACAACTGTTGGGAAGGGCAAGTATGAATTCCGTAGGCCAGGTTACAATTAGGGAACTCTGATGAAGGCTTTTGATGTATCCCCCAGGAGAGGCTGACTGGCTGAAGTAGAGATAGAAATTGTTCTTTTCAACTGCTGAAATCATCACTTCTTTTAAGGCCTTCAGTTGATTAGATGAGACTTCTCTCACGGCTGAAGGGAATCTTCATGATTACATCTACTTATTGTAGATGTAATCAGCCATAGATGCAATCCACTCAGGAATCATTTAAATCCATGAATATCCTCACAGTAACAATCAGGCCAGTCCCTGCTAGGCCGAACAACTGGACACCATAACCTGGCCAAATTGACACATGAACTCAACTGTCACACCCTCTCACATATGTCAATGATAAAGGGCTCTTTAAATAAGGACCGTACTTAGAATAGTTGCAGAGTGTAAAGCAAAGACCTCCTGGGATTACAAAGAAGGATCTCAAAGCAAACTGCTGACACAGTTCAGACATCCCAAGAGACAGAGAAATATGGAGTATGCCAGAACATAACCAAAAATCAAAAAGAGAATTCTTCCTTCAATAAGCAATCAAGCATAGGCCTGGGGGTAAAAAAAAAAAAAAAAAGACCTCTGAGACTAGCCTGCTGGTTTTGAATCTTAACTCTGTCACTTAACTCTGTGCTGTGTAAACTCAGGCAAGTTATGTCAACTTTTGGCTCCTCAGTTTCTCCTTTTGTAAGATAGATTTAACAATAGTATCTACTTCACGTTTGTTGTGAGAATTAAATGAGTTCCCCTCTTCAAAATGTGTCTGGCACATAGTAAGCACTCAACAAATCACAGCTCTTATTAGATATTAGATATTGCTGGTGACAAATAACCAGAGGTTGAACCATCTGAAACATCACCTCCTTTGGAGGGCAATGGGGGGAGACTTAAATAACAACTCAAATCTCCCTGAGTCTTTCCACTACCTCCTTTTGTTTATTATATCTTACAATGTATATAAAACTTACACTTTTTGTCACTATTAATATTGTGGTGACTTGAAGCTGTATGTACCCCAGAAAGACACATTCTTAAATTTAATCCATTCTTGTGGGTGTGGATCCATTGTAAGTAGGATCTTTTGATGAGGCTACTTCAGTTAAGTGTGATCCACCCCATTCAGGATGGATCTTAATCCTTTTATTGGAATCCTTTATGAATGAAGTGGAATACAAAGAGAAAGAGAGATAGCCTCAGAAGCAAGAAGCTGAAAGCAACAAAACCCAGAAGAGAAGAGAGACAGCAGACACTGCCATGTGCCTTGCTATGTTGCAGAGGAGCCAAGGGTCACTGGTAGCAAGCCTTTAGGAAGAAAGTGTCATCTTGAGGATATCTTGATTTGGAAATTTTTCTTGGGCTCAAAACCATACACTAATGAATTCCCATTGTTAAGCCAACCCATTTCATGGCATCTGCCTTCGGCAGCCTAGGAAATTAAAACAGCTATCAAAGAGAGTGAAGACTTGTTGCCCTAAGTAAGCAAATCCAGCTGTGTGGCAGTTTTTATAGGAACTTACTTTTCTGGGGTTTATAACTGGCTGGGTATTTGCTTGTTAAAATAGCACTTAGTCACACCTCCACCATAGCACTTGCTGCACTGATACCTCCACAACTAAACAGCACCTTATCCTTGCTCATGAGCTGCATCTGTATGACCCTAAAACCATGACATTTAATGAAGGCTACTGCTTTTCTCTCCCATCATACCCTCATTTGTGTTATAAGCAACAAAGGATAGATTTCCGTAACTTCAATCAGCTGAAAAAGGCTAATGGAAGTGACCATCCTGAGATCCCAAGGAACAGTTTTACACCTTCCCTTTGTAATAGTGGGCCTCCAAAGCAGCTTTAACTTCAGTGGTCTTGTTAAATGGTACTCCACTTCAAAATTATCAAGAGTGATTATTTTACTTGACAATAAATAGATGATACAATCTAGTAGAAACATCATACACCCGAAGTCACCAGCTGTGTCTTCTTATTCATCTGCCTCTGGCATGTGACATCTGCCCAGACCAGCTAACATCTCCTTCCAGGTGATCTGAGCTGACTGAAACTATAGTTATGTGACTCAACTAAAACTACAGAAGTCTAATGGTAAAGAAGAATTAGAATGAAATTAGAGGAGAATAAAAATGTAAAATTACACCTCTCCTCCATTTACTTCATAGAATCAGATATTTTAACTTCTAGTAGAATGACCAGCCAGTCACATAATGGTTTTTTATTCCTGTGATTTCTCTGAAAGTTAAGTGATTTGCTCAATATCACTCCACAATCCAACAATGAACACAAAATAAAATTTCATTTTCATCATCATTCCAGTATTCTGAAGATTTACATTTTCAATTGAGTTTTTCAACATCTGACACACATACTTAAAGAAGTCTTTCTTTTTTTCTTTTACAGTTTATCTTACATTGATGATCAGAGTTGGGATTACAAAAAATTTTCTAAAACAGTAAGAGATGTTTTCTTTTCTTCCATAATGCTTCAAAATCTTGCTTTAGAAATCAGAAAGTACTCAGTTTGTTCCCAATCTTTGTCACCAGCCAACATGAAATGACCTAGAAATTTGCTCAAATTATAAAGTATTTAATTTGAAAAAACTACAGCAAAAAGGTGAGGTGACTTATTGAACTTGATTCCCTATTTCGCTTCTAATAGGAATTGATGTGGACTTGAGAAGTTAGCATATTCCACACTTATCCATTCTGGCTGAATAGGAGATTAAGTTACACACCTAATTGTATAATTAGAACCAACTGAAACTACCAAATAGAATGGGAAGTCTATGTCAGAAGTCCTGATGATCCCTTTTCTTCTGTGATGTCCATATCCCATTCAGACTTTTGCAAGCTTGGGATATACCTGAGGCAAAGGTCAGATGCATTTATGTGTAAGGAAGTTACTCTCCATCTCTTCTGCCTTTCCTTATTTTCTATGACATTTGCTTTTGCTTTCAATATGTAAATTAAGTAGCATATTATCTCAATCTTCAACAAACACAAAAGAGAAAAATTAGAACAATAAGATTTTGAACATGCTAAGTGAAATCAGATACTTTCTGATTGAATTCAATAAAAATTCCAATATCGTACCATTTCTGTTGCCCCTACCTGTTAAATAAACCACTTCAAAGTTAATCATGTGTGCTGATTTGAATCTGTGGTGGATCCCAGAAAAGTCATGTCCTTTAATTCTCATTCAATATTGCTGGTTGGGAGCTTCTTGATTGTTCCCATGGAGATGTGACCCACCCAATTGTGGGTGGTAATTTTTGATCAGATAGCTTCCATGGAGTTGTGACTCCACCCATTAATCCTTTAAAAGAGGTAACATTTTGGAGAGAGTCCCTTTGTAGAACCACAAGAAAGCTGCAGCAGAATGCTGCAGAACCGTGGAGCAGAGACTCCACACAGCCAGTGACTTTTGGAGATGAAGAAGGAAAATACCTCCCAAGGAGCTTCATAAAACAAGAAGCCCAGAGAGAAAGCCAGCAGACTGTCACCATGTTCAACACATGGCTTCCCAGTTGAGAGAGAAATGCTGGACACATCAGCCTTTCTTGAATGAAGTTAACTTCTTCTTGGTGCCTTAATTTGGACATTTTTTCAGCCTTAGAACTGTAAACTAGCAACTTATTAAATTTCCCATTTTAAAAGCCTTTCTGTTTCTGGTATATTGCATTTTGGCAGTTAGCAAATTAGGACATGATGTAAACAGTAATAATAAAGTATTATTATTATTATTATTATTATTATTATTATTATTATTATTATTGTCTCTCACAGTCTTGGTTGTGGACTGGGCTCAGCTGTGCAGTTTTCCATCAAATTTCTCATGTGGTTACAACCAGATGGTGCCAAAGCAGAAGTCATATTGAAAACCTTATCACTTACATGCTTGGTGATCGACAGCAGTCATCTGTGACTTCATACACAGTCACTTTAACATTTTAGTTATTAGAAACAAGCCACTAAGGCCAACCCATTTTAAGGGAAGGAAAAGTAAACTATAGTTCTTGGTAGAGGGGTGTCAAGTCATTTGCAAGCATATTTTCAAACAATCACACATACAAATATGATACTTAAAATTTTCAATACATAGTATGTTCTTTAACAACAAAGCAAGGGACCAAAAATAGCATCCAAGACTTCTAATAAAATAGGAGAATTGAGATCTTAGATTCCAACAACCACTTAAGTAAGCCATTGGAATCCTCAAGGTGCAGAAAGAGTGTGCTTTTTCAATGCTCTGGTGAATTTAAATGTATACCTGGAAGTGGGTTTCAGAATCTGCAGGAGCCAGGCTATTGAGGAGCTCTGCTAGGTTTATCACAGAACAGTTCAGGTTCAGCTTGAGGTCTTGGAGGGGAATTCAGACAGCAGCCAAACCAAGTGTGAGCAAATTGATATACTCCTCAAAAACTGTCTTCTTTAAGCAATTAGGATAGAATGTCTTCTATTTGAGGATCAACAATGGCCTCTAAAACATGTAGCAATTCCAGAGAAATGGAACCCAGTAGTCAGAAGAAAACCCTTTCCCTGGAATATATTGATTTTTGTGAAAGGTGAAATACCTGTTTTGGATGCAAAATAAAATCATAATTGTGCTAAAAAGGGGAGTCCAAAATAGACCAAAGAGACCAAGAGAACCCCAAAATAAGGTACAGTCACAAATAAAATCAGGGTTGAAAGCAATAAGTAACAACCTGAGATCTGGAAAACGAAAGTGAATACGGACTGAGAAGGCAACTCCAGAAGGTAGATGACATTGATAAAGATGAGATCCAATCTATAAATAATAGGCATTCTCCCAAGAAAGGTAGCAATAATGAAAACTAACAAAGAAAAAAAGACCTGACTTAAGAAATAAACCTCAAATTAGAAATTGAGAGTGCTCACAACATTTGAGAAACATAAATGAACACAGACTAATTCCAAGACAAGCTCTAATGAAAATTCACTCTTGGAGATTAATAATACATCCAGCAATTATCCATTCATAATGAAAAGACCCTAAATTTTCACTTCTGTGATGAAATGCCAGGATTTGAGGTTAAATGACTGTGCCACAAGTATTTATATACCCAGCCAAGTTTATAATTTCAGATACATGAATAAAAGAAAAAATGAATGAATACTGCAGATGTCTAAGATTTAAACATTTAAACAAAGGTAAATTAACAAAAATACAAGTGAAACAGAAGAATTTTAAAACATTATTGTTCTAGTTTGCTAGCTGCTGGAATGCAATATACCAAAAATGGCATGACTTTTAAAAAGGGGAATGTAATAAATTGTTACTTTACAGTTCTAAGGCCAACAAAATGTCCAGTTAAAGTAATTCCAGAGATTAAAGCAAGTCTATAGAAATGGTCAATCTAAGGCATCTTGGGAAACATACCTTGATTCAAGAAGGCCAATGAAGTTCCAGGTTTCTCTCTCAAGTGGAAAGGCACATGGCAAACACAGTCAGCATTTCTCTCTTGGCTGGAAGGGCACATGGTGATCACGAGTCATCTGCTAGCTTTCTCTCCAGCTCCCCAGGAGGCATTTTACTTCTTCATCTTCAAAAGTCGTTGGCTGGTGGACTCTGCTTCTTGGTTCTGCGGTGTTCTCTGTTTTGGCTTTCTCCCTTGTCATTCTCCTCTGCTCTCTCTGAATCTCCTGCATTCTCTAAAATGTTTCCTCTTTTATAGGATTCCAGTAAACTAATCAAGACCCACTCGAATGGGTGGAGTCACATCTCTATCTAATCAAGTTTAATACCCACTCTTGATCAAGTCACATCTCCGGGGAGATGATCTAATTAAAGTTTCAAACATACACTACTGAATGGGGATTAGAAGAAATGCTGCCTTCACAAAATGGGATTAGGATTAAAACATGGCTTTTCTAGGGTACATACATCCTTTCAAACTGACACAACTATCAACCCATGACAAATCCTGTGAATAGGCTATATATATGAATGATGCCAAATTGTTTGCCTTGCAAAGAATATTCTTTCTCTTAAAATGTTTGTGGATCATTTACAAAAATTTATTATACAACACATCATAAGATTTTTACAAATTCACCCCTAAATAATTTTTTCATGACATATTCTCATATTACAATCAAATAAAGATAGAGGTTAGTAATGTAAGTAAAAAAATAAATAAAACAGAAATAATTTTTGAAAGCATTGAACTCTAAGTGATCTCTAGGTGATAATGCAGAGGATATTTAGAAAATAATCAAAAAAAGAATACTACAGAGCAAACCAGTGTGTAGCTGATTATAGTCAGAAACAAATCAAATGTTTTTATTATAAAAATTTAAAAATCTATTTATTCTCCAACCGATTCAGTTTGTTAAAGCTGCCAGAATGTAATATATCAGAAATGGAATGGCTTTTATAGAAGGAGTTTGTTAAGTCACAAATTTACAGTTCTAAGGTCATAAAAATGTCCAAACTAAGGCTAGGGAATGGTACCTTGACTCAAAAAAGGCCAAAGGTCTGGAAAACCTCTGTCTCCTGGGAAGGCATGTGACTCGGGTCTACTGGTCCTTTGGCTTCCAATTTCAATCAAATTCTCCAGAGGCATATTCTTTCTGCTTCTCCAAACATCTCTGTCTATGTCAACTCTGAGCTTTCTCAAAAAATATTGCCTCTTTTAGGGGACTCCAGTAAACTAATCAAGACCCACCTTGAATGGGTGGAGTCACATCTCCATCTAAATAAAATGTCACACCCCCAACGGAGTCGGCCTAACTCCATGGAAACAATCTAATCAAAGGATCTACCCTAAACTATAGGTCTGGCCCCATAAGTGGAGCAGGATTAGAACATGGCTTTTCTAGGGTATGTAATAGTTTCAAACTGACACACCAACTTAGACCTAAAGACCAAAAGAAAAAAGACAAAAAGTCAACCAGAGAAAATATGAAAGAGGAAATAATCAAAGGTAAAAAAGAGATATAAATTAACTATGAAGTTAATTAATTCATTTATAGTAGAAATGGAATTAATAAATTAAACAAAGAATATGGGGGGGAGGGGTGACCATAATAGTATAAATGAACTTCTAACATATCTAATATAAAAGAGAATTGAGATAATTAATAAAAATCTGAATGTAAGTAGAGAAGCAATGATAGAAATAAAGGAACGTTTTTTTCAAAAAGCAAATGGAAGAAGGGGTGCACAGGTGGTTCAGTGGTAGAACGCTCATCTTCCACGTGGAAGACCTGGGCTCAATTCCTGGACCATGCACCAAAAAAAAAAAGAAAGAAAGAAAAAAAGCAGTGGAAGACTTTCACTTATAAAAGATAGAAAAAAAACAAAATAAAGTTGGTATTCCACAATAGCCAGGGAACTATATGTTTTTAATGAAAATCTATCTAAAATGAAGTAAGAAAATAATATATAGTTTTAATAAGAAAGATATTTATACTGATATAAATTTAAAAATCTGCACATTTCAAGATCCATTTGTATTAATAACAATAATAATTTGGAATAGAAGTGTATTTCTTTAACATCATAAAATCTTTATTGAAAACAAATAATTAACATTAAAATAAGGTTTAATGCTAGAGTTAATTCCAATAAAGTGAAAAATATAATAGATATGTTCTCTATATTTTTCATAGGTAATATTTTGTTGGTCTGATTAACAAAGCATGAAACAAAAATAAATAGTATAAATAATTGAAAGGAACAAAGAAAATTGCATGTAAATATCTACCTAAGGTATGGTTTACATACCTTGACACCCAAGAGAACTTGGTTGAAATTTATTCAAATTAAATAATTCAACAAAGTGACAGAGCAGACATTTACAAATTTTAAAAAACTCCAAAATATTATTGCTTTGGATTTCCTCCTTTAAATACAGCCTGTACTTATGGGAAAGCTGTAGTAAATTGGTTCTTATAGGTCAATACAAAAATTAGGAGAGTATGCCCATCTTTCTTAAATTTCACCACTTGCACATATCTCAGTATCAATTCCCCAGTCTTTGCATCTTGCTTCCAGTTGCTAACTAACCTCAACTCTCAATATGGCCATTGATGTTTGTACTATTCACAGGAGCTTAAACTATTTGAATGGAATGCCTATCAGTTCATCAGGGATAGCAAAACCCATATTTAAGAAAAGAGACAACCTTCTTATTCTTTTATTGGTTGGTCTTAACCCTCACCAATACAGGGTCTTTAAGAGATTTGAAAAGCACAGGCAATTAGACATGGGTGGAGTCCAGATATTTTCAAAAATACCCTCATTTGGGGAAAGGAGAAAATATTCAACTTCCTTATTTGGAGAATTTCTGATGTTTTCGCAAGCAATAGGAACAACCAAATTAATAGGCTAAGCCCTCAATATTGGGATTGACTTCTATGAAATTTATTCTTGCAAAGGATAGGCTAAGCCTACTTGAAATTATGCCTAAGAGTCATCCCCAGAGAACCTCTTTCATTGCTCAATTGTGGCCTCTCTCTCTAAGCCAACTTGGCAGGTGAACTCACTGTCCTCCCCACTACATGAAACATGAATTCCAGGATTGTAAATCTCCCTGGCAACATGGGACAGAACTCCCAGGATGAGCTGGGACCTAGCCTCAAGGGAATGAGAAAGCCTTCTTGACAAAAGGGGAAGAGAGAAATGAAACAAAATAAAGTGTCAGTGGCTGAGGGATTTCAAACAGGGTTGAGCTGTTATCCTGAAGGTTATTCTTATGCATTATATAGATATCCCTTTTTAGTTTATGGAGTATTGGAGTAGCTGGATAGAAGCACCTGAAGCTGTTGAGCTGTGTTCCAGTAACCTTGATTCTTGAAGACAACTGTATAAAGATATAACTTTTACAATGTGACTGGGTGATTGTGAAAACTTTGTGTCTGATGCTCCTTTTATCCAGGGCATGAACAGATGAGTAAAAAATATGGATAGAAAAATAAATAAATAATAAAGGGGTGTGCCAATTTGAAAGGATGCATGTACCCTTGAAAAGCCATGTTTTAATCCTAATTCCATTTTATAAATCCAGCCATTTCTTCTAATTCCTATTTAGTACTGTATGTTTGAATCTGTAATTAGATCATCTCCCTGAAGGTGTGACTCAATCAAGAGTGGTTGTTAAAATGGATTAGGTGGAGACATGTCTCCATCCATTTGAGTGGGTCTTGATTAGTTTACTGGAAACCTATAAAGGAGGAAACATTTTGGAGAATGAAAGAGATTCAGAGAGAGCAGAGAAGGCCATAGCACCATGAAACAGAATCCACGAGCCAGTGAGTTTTGGAGATGAAGAAGGAAAATGTCTCTTGGGGAACTGGAGAGGAAGATAGCAGATGATGCCGTGTTCACCGTAAACCCTTCCAGATGAGAGAGAAACCCTGACCATGTTTGCCATGTGCCTTTCAACTTGAGAGAGAAACCCTGAACTTCATCGGCCTTCTTGAACCAAGGTATCTTTCACTGAATGCCTTAGATTGGACATTTCTATAGGCTTGTTTTAATTGGGACATTTTCTCAGCCTTAGAACTGTAAACTAGCAACTTATTAAATTCTTCTTTTTAAAAGCTGTTCCATTTCTGGTATATTGCATTCCAGCAGCTAACAAACTAGAACAGGGGACAAAGGGTAAAATAAATTGAGTAGACTGAAATACTAGTGGTCAATGAGAGGGAGGGGTAAGGGCATGGAAGCTATGAGTTTTTCTTTTTTCTTTTTACTTTTGTTCCTGGGATGATGCAAATGTTCTAAAAAATGATCATGGTGATGAATACACAACTATGTGATGATATTGTGAACCACTGATTATATACCATGTATGGGCTGTATGTGTGTGAAGATTTGTCAATAAAAATACTTAAAAAAATTTTTTTAACTGCCCTCATTTGATTCTAATGTACAGCTTAAATTGAAAACCAAGTGCCTTATCTTTCACTTGGCCCCTAATACACAATGAACAGAATGTTAAAAATAGGGTCAATGTAAATTAACAACAGTAACACCAAGCACATTTAATTAGTATTTAAAATGTACTAACTATATACTGTACATATATCTACATATGTATTTGTACATTTGTATACATTAGGTATTAGATTTTATGGTCCCAAATAGTAAATCACCTATTCTAAATGAAAGTTTAATATAACCAAGATACTAAATAATCAGAAAATATAAGGCAGTGTTTAACAAATCACTGACCTGTGATACTTTATGGGGTTGTCAGGTGTTGAGGAAAAGTAGGAACCAATGATAGCTTCATTGGGAGAAGCTCTTGAGAAGGAGCATGAATCTTAAGAAGGAAGGGAAGGAAAAATACAGACATCATAATATAGCTGAGTAATCAATGTCTTTTTTTCAGAATAAAAGTAAATAAATATAAAAATATTTATTGCTAACTACCTAGATAAGTAAGAAAGAGTCCTTGCCTTATAGAAACTCATTATAATGAAGAAAGCAGTAATATAAAACAAAACAAAGTAAAAATTAAATTTCAATGAGTATATCAAAGTGACATATCAGAATATATTATAATTTAACATGTGTGTACCCTGCAGCCTAGCAATCCCACTTTCAGAACTCTAAGAAGATAGAATCCTATGTGAAGATGTTTGCACATAAATGTTTATGCACAGTACTTAGTAGAAAGGAAAAAACTGCAATAGAAAAGAAAGAGAGAAAAACTTGAATGCCATTCTTAGCTTCCCAGCTCCTAAAACAAATACAAGACAATGGTTTAGCTTAAACAATGGAAATTTATTGGCTCAACGTTGCTAAAAGTCCAAATAAGGATAATTCAAAGCAATGCTTTGCCATTGAAGACTGTGGGATCCGGGACTAGTTTGGGGCACTCTTCAGGTCCTATCCTCATCTGTCACACGACAGTGTGCATGTTGGCAGTTTCTCCTTTCATTTCCAGTTCCATTGACTGCTAACTTCTGATCCTGCCCTTGGGTCTCTTTTTACTATTAATGAGTTTCTCCTACTTATAAGAACACCAGTAATATTGATAAAGACCAACCTGTTTCAGTTGGCTACATCCTACCTAAAACATCTTCAAAAGGACTTATTTAAAAAGCAAGATTTAACAAAAGTATATTACACGACCATACTTTTTAAAAAATAAAATAAACATTTCTCTATATGTATATATTTATGTATTTATTTGTATTAACATAGAGAAAGGGGGGTTGAAAGCAAGTTGCAAACATTGTGCACAATATTGAAATATGATTAGAAGTAGGGAGAGTGCATTGCCATTTATTAATACACCTTTTTTTATTTTTGCTTTGGATAATAGCTTGTACTACCTTTGCAATTTAAAATATCTAACAAAATAAATTACAACAAGAAAAGGCATTGATAGGCATTCTATTGTAGCATATCTATGAAAACAATTATGTATTATGCATTTATGCTTTTCAGTTTCAAATAGATTAGAACTATTGTGCGGTTACAAAAATAATCGCAAATAAGTATTCTATATAATATGAGCTGCGATAAAGAGTAGATAATAAAATATTATAAATTTTAAAACACCATTTTTTCTGAGAAATTTGCATATAGAAGACATGGGAACTAGATTGAAAATACTCAGTTTAATCTATTCCATAAACCAGTAATTTTCATCCATGATTGAAATCAAATAGATTCATTGTGCTTTCTTCCAATACAGTTTTGTACCCATCTGTCTTTTGTATCACAACTAAGATGCTACAATTAACATTGGCTTAACCAAAATACATTGATGATATAAGCACTTGAATAATTTTTAAAAAATTCATCAGAGGGAGTGAAGTCAAAAACATGGTAACAAAAACAGCTACTGAAAACCTCTCCCCAGAGATTCAGAAAAAAAAAAAAAAAAGAACAATTCTCACTTGTTCAGAATTCTGGAGGAAGGTGAAGAGTAAAAGGATCCCACAAATGCTGAATTGAAGAAAGAGAAAAATATCAGGTAGGAAGCTTCCATCCTGGACCAGTCAGACCTCTCACCACCCCTCCTCACTTGGTCCCAAATAGCTTGTGAAGTGCCCCGAGGCAGCAGCTGGGATCCCTCACACTTCCCACCTCACACCAGGAACACAAATGTATCATCTCTCATATCACTGAGACAAAGCGCCATCTAAATCCAGACCCAAGCCCTCAGGAATCACAGCAGGACTTAAACCACTGGAGAGAGTGGAATAAAAAATGCAACAAGGAGAAGTTTAAAAAAATGGGGGAATAAGGAGGGAACCACAAAATCTTCCCCCAAAGCAGCAAGTAGGTGGGCAGAAACTGTACAAATCAACAGTTTTTGGGGCCCAGAGGACAAGGGAGGACATTTCAAGGGTCAGGTCCATCATGGATGAAGATTCGGAGAAAATATGGACAGAGACTCTTACACCTGGTGACCATCCCTCACCTGTGAGGGAAGCCACAGTGTATGGCCAGTCCTTGCCTGGCGAATGGCTGGAGACTACAGTGGCCAGAGAAGTCCTCTGCGACAAGTAGAGGGGGCAGAGTCCCACACTAAGCCAGATTTTGACTGACAAAGTACAGGTACAGTAACCCTGCAGCTTCAGCCCACCTAGTCAGATACTGCCAGGTTTCAGGGAGTAAACAGTTTGTGAGGATGATAAAGCCACTGAATGGTGCAATCGGCTGGACAAGCCAGAAAGTGCAGTGGAACTGCAGGGTTTTCAGAGCCTCTCCATGCACATCAGAGCTTATCTATTTGCCCTGCACCTACAAAAAGCACTGCTTTGTCTAAGAAATAAGGAAGACCCAACTGTTGAAGCAGTGTCCCAATACAAACCCAGAAAAAAATGAAATCCTAGATAAGAGAGAGAAACAGACCTTCAGAATAGACACATCAAGATAACCAGATGATACTTCCCTGGCAGGGGAGATACCATGATCACAGAGGTGGTTTTCCCAGGGCGAGGCTTATCCATTGCACTCTGGATGTGCTGACCCCTGTGATTTCCCCAAATGTGGGAAACTAGACTGCATAATTTTTGGTAGTGGGGGACTGTGTTCGCACTGTCCCCTGAATTTAAAAAAAATAATAATAACCAGATGACCAGATATCAGCAAAAAAATCACAAGGCACACTAAAACTCAAGAAGGAATGACTCAGAGAAGTCAAAAAGTTGGAGGAGATATAGAAATTTGGAGCAACAAATCAAAGATGTGCAAACAAGTCTCTTGAACAATTCAAAGAAATGAAAGAAAATGTTTATAAAGAGATAAAGGATATTAAGAGGTTACTAGAATAGCATAAAGAAGAATTTGAAATAATACAAAGGAAATAACAGGTATTATGGAAATAAAAGACACTGTAGATGAAATATAAAATATGCTGGAGGCACAATAGCAGATTTGAAGAGGCAGAAGAATCAGTGAACTACAAGACAGATCAACTGAATTTGAACAGACAAAAGAACAAATGGAGAAAAAAATGGAAAAAAAATTGAACAGGGTCTCAGGGAACTGATTGACAACACAAAGCACACAAACCTACACATCATGGGTATCCCAGAAAGAGAAGAGAAGGGAAAAGATCCGGGAAGAATATTTGAGGAAATAATGGCTGAACATTTCCTAACTCTTATAAATAACATAAATATGCAAATCTAAGAAGTACAGTATACTCCAAACAGAATAGATCTGAATAGGCCCACTCCAAGACATATAGTAATCAAACTGTCAAATGCTGAAGACAGAAGAATTGCCAGCAAGAGAAAGGTAAGTCACCACATACAAGAGAAGACAAATAAGACCAAGTGCTGATATCTTATCAGACACCATGGAAGCAAGAAGGCAGTGGTATGATATATTTATGATACTGAAAAAGAAAAATTGACAGCCAAGAATTCTCTACATAGCAAAGCTGTCCTTCAAAAATGAGGGAGATTTTAAATATTCACAGATAATCAAAGCTGAGACTGGCCCTATAAAAACTACTAAAGGGAGTATTGCTGGCTGAAAGAAAAACAACAGGGAGAGGTCTGGAGGAGGGTACAGAATTGAAGACTATTAGTAAGAGTAACTTCAAGTATAAAAAGAGAGAGAGAAAAATAGATCTGACAAATAAAAACCAATGATAAGATAGTTGAATTAAGAACTGCCTTAACAGTAATAATTTTGAATATTAATGGATTAAATTCCCCCAAGACACAGATTGGCAGAATGCATTTTAAAAATATGATCCATCTATATGCTGTTTACAAAAGACTAATTTTAGACCCAAAGATGAAATGGTTTGAAAGTGAAAGGATGGGAAAAGATACTCCATGCAAGTAGTACCCCCCCAAAAAAATGTGGGGGAAGCTGTACTAATATAGACAAAATAGACTTTAAATACAAAAAAAAAGTTATAAGAGGTAAAGAAATGCACTACATATTAATAAAAGGGGCAATTCATCAAGAGGAAACAGCAATCATGAAGATACTCCTAATCAAGGAGCCCCAAAGCACATGAGGCAAACCCTGGCAAAACTAAAAAGAGAAACAGACAACTCTAATATGATATTGGAAGATTTCAACACACTACTGTCTCCAATAGATAGAACATCTAAACAGAGAATCAATAAACAGAGAACCTAAGTAATATGAGAAATGAACTAAACCTACAGTTATATATAGAATATTATACCCCAAAACAGTAGGATATATATTTTTTCTCAAGTACTCATGGAGCGTTCTCCAGGATACAGCATATGCTGGTACACAAACAGGTCTTAATATGTTTTAAAATATTGAAATTATACATAGCACTTTCTGTGAACATAATGGAATATCGCTGGAAATTAATAACAAATAAATAAACAGAAAATACATAAATACATGGAGATTAAACAACACACACTTAAACAATCAGAGGGTCAAAGAAGAAACTGCCAGAGAAATATTTTGAGAAGAATGAAAATGAGAACACAACATATAAAAATTTATGGGATGACATGATTCTATCTTTAGAAAATCTTGAAAAAATTGTAACAAAGCTATTCAAGCCAATAAATGAATTCAGCAAAGTGGTGGAATACAAGCTCAACACACAAAACTCTATGTTCTGGTTTGCTCTCTGTGCTGGTTTGAAAGGATGTATGTACCCTGGAAAAACCATGTTGTAATCCTAATCCCAATTTGTAAAGGCAGCCATCTCTTCTAATCCCTATTCAATGTTGTATGTTTGAAACTTGTAATTAGATTATCTCCCTAGAGATGTAATTTAATCAAGAGTGGTTGTTAAACTGGATTAGGTGGCGACATGCCTCCACCTATTCAGGTGGGTCTTGATTAGTTTCTGAAGTCCTGTGAAAGAGGAAACCTTTTGGAGAATGAGAGAGATTCAGAGAGAGCAGAGAATGCTGCAGCACCATGAAGCAGATAGTCCATCAGCCAGTGCTTTGGAGATGAATAAGGAAAATGCCTCCCAGGGAGCTTCATGAAACAGGAAGCCAGGAGAAGAAGCTAGCAGATTTTGCCATGTTTGCCATGTGCCCTTCCAGATGAGAGAGAAACTCTGACTGTGTTCACCATTCCACTGGAGAAAGAAACCCTCAACTTCATCGGCCTTGTGAATCAAGGTATCTTTCTCTGGATACCTTAGATTGGACATTTCTATAGACTTGTTTTAATTGGGACATTTTCTTGACCTTAAAACTGTAAACTAGCAATTTATTAAATTCCCCTTTTTAAAAGTCATTCCATTTCTGTTATATTACATTCCAGTAGCTAGCAAACTAGAACACTTCCCTTCATGGGAAGGCACATAGCAATGTCTACTGGACTTTGCATTTCCAAGCATCCATCTGCTCTCTCTGTCAGCACTCCAAGTATCTATAATTGTCTGCATCTCTGTTGGCACTGAGCTTCTCTCCAAAATGTTTCCCCTTTTGAAGGACTCAAGTAACCTAATCAAGACTCACTTTGAATAGGCAGAGTCACATCTCTATTTAGTCAAAAGGTCATACCCAGCATTGGATGTGTCACATCTCCATGGGAAACAATACAATCAAAGGTTACATCTTACAATATTGAATCAGGATGAAAAAAAAACATGGCTGCTCTCACAAGATTGGATCAGGGAAAAGGACATGGCTTTTCCAGGGTACATAACAGCTTCAAACCAGCATATGTTCCAAGAAGAATTAATGCCATTTCTGCTCAAACACTTCAAAAAAATTGAAAAAGGAACACTACCTACCTCATTCTATGAAGCCAACATTACTTTAATACTAAAGCCAGAAAAAGATACCTCAAGAAAAGAAAATTTCAGACCAATTGTTCTAGTGACTATAGATGCAAATATCCTCAACCAAATCCTTGCAAATTGAATTCAACAGTACATTAAAAGAGTTATACACTATAACCAAATGGATTTTATCCCAAGTATGTAAGGGAAGTTCAATATAAGGGAATTAATTAATTTAATACAGCACATTAACAAATCAAAAGCAAAAAACTACATGATCATCTCAATTCATGCAGAAAAGGCATTTGGCAAAATTCAGCATTCTTTCATGATAAAAACACTTCAAGAGGAGGAATCAAAGGAAACGTCTTCATCATGACAAAGGGCATATATGAAAATCCCATAGCTAACATCATACTCAATGGCGAGAGTCATGACACTTTCCCTCTAAGATCAGGAAAAAAGAAAAGAATGCCGATTATCACAGCTGTTCAATATTCTGCTAGAAGTTCTAGCTACAGCACTTAGGCAAGAAAAGGAAATAAAAGACATCTGTGCTGGATTGAAGCTATTATGTAGCTTATGTCCTTTTTCCTGATCCATTGTGGAGGCAGATCTTTTAATTCCAATCATGTTTCTTTTAATTCCAATTCAATATTGTAGCACGGACACTTTTTATTATTATTCCACAGACATGTGGCATGCCCAATTGTGGGTGTGACCTTTTGAGTAGATGGAGATGTGGCTCCTCCCATTAATGTGTGTCTTAATTAGTTCATTGGAGTCCTTTACAAGGGACTCTGGACCCTAGATGCTTGGGCTGCTGACAGAGCTCAGAGTCAGTATAGATGACTGGAGACCAAGACAGAAATAGCCCAAGTGCTAAGTAAGGACTCACAGAAATAGCCAGAACCTGAAAAGAACTAATCTCCAGCACTGGCAGATGTGAAGCTAAGAGATGAAATCCAGAGTTTTGTCCTGGAGGAGCTAAGTGAATGCCCAAAATGATCAGAGAGAAAACTACTAATGTCAGAAACTTGAAGCAACAGAACTGGGAAAAAGGGCCAGCAGATGCCAGCCACAGGACTTCCAAGCTCACAGAGGTGTTCTGGAAAGCATCAGCCTCTCATGAGTGAAGTTAACCTTATGTTAATGCCTTAGTTTGGAGATTTTCTTGGCACTAGAGCTGTAAATTTGTAACTTACTAAATTCACCTTTGTAAATCCATTCCATTTCTCACTTCATGCCTGGAGAGAAAGCTAGCAGATGTCACCATGCTTGCCATGTGCCTTTCCAGTTGAGAGACAGAAACTCTGAACGTCATTGGCCTTCTTGAACCAAGTTATCTTTCCCTGGATGCTTTAGATTGACATTTCTATAGCCTTGCTTTAATTTGGATATTTTCACAGCTGTAGAACTGTAAACTTGTAACTTAATAAATTCCCCTTTTTAAAGCCCCCCCTTAAAAAACCCCTCTGTTCCATTTCTAGTATATTGCATTCCAGCATCTTAACAAACTTATACAACATTCAAATTAGAAAAGAAGTAAAATTGTCACTATTTCCAGATGGCATGATTCTATCTTCAGAAAATCCTGAAAAAAAAATAGCAACAAAGCTACTCAAGCCAATAAATGAGTTCAGCAAAGTGGCAGAATACAAGCTCAACATGCAAAAATCAGTGATTTTTTTATACAGAAGTAATGTGCTATCAGAGGAAGTAGTTGATAAAAAAATTCCATTCCCAGTAACTAAAATAATCAAATATCTAAGAATGAACTTAATCAAGGATGTAAAGGACTTGTACAAAGAAAACTACAAAACATTGCTAAAAAAAATCAAAGAATACCTGAATAAATAGAAAGATATTTCATGTTCATGGATTGGAAGGCTACATATAATTAAGATGTCAAGTCTACTCAAATTAATCTACAAATTCAATGCAATATTAATCAAATCTCAACAGACTACTGTTCAGAAATGGAAAAGCTAATTATCAATTTCATTCAGAAGGGTAAGGGGTCTCAAATATCTGTAAACATCTTGAAAGAAAAGAATAAATTGGGAGGTATCATGCTTCCTGACTCAATCCTGCTGTAAACCACAGTCATCAAAACAGCATGGTACTGGCATAAACATAGACATATTGATCAATGGATTCAAACTGAGAGTTCAGAGGTAGACACTCAGATATATGGTCAACTGATTTTGACATGGCTTCCAAGCCCACTCAAATAGGACAGAACAGTATCTTCAATAAATGGTGTCAAGAGAACTGGATATCCATAAACAAAAGAATGAAAGAGGACACCATCTCATAACCTACACAAAAATTATCCCAAAATAGAACAAAGACCTAAATATAAAGGCCAGTACCATAAAACCCCTAGAAGAAAATGCACAAAACCTCTCCAAGATCTAGTAATAGGCAGTAGTTCCTTGGACTTTACACCCAAAGCACAAGCAATGAAAGAAAAAAGTAGATAAATGGGAACTCCTCAAAACTGAATATTTCAGTGTTTCAAAGGACCTCGTCAAATGGCAACAACACAGTGGGGGAAAATATTTGGAAACCATGTATCTGATAAGGGTGTGACATCTGAATGCATAAAAAAATCCTATAACTCAACAATAAAAAGACAAAACAACTCAATTTGAAAATGAACAAAAGACATGAATAGACATTTTCCAAAGAGGAAATACAAATGGCTACAAAGAACATAAAAAGATTCTCAGCTTCACTAGCTACTAGGGAAATGCAAATCAAGACCACAATGAGGAGAGAGCAGGGCAAGATGTCAGCATAAAGGTGAGGAATTTAGTTTGTCCCCCCTGGAAAGCTAGTAAATAGCCAGGAACTGTCAGGAACAACTATTTGGGGGACTTCTGTGACCAGAAACACAACGTACACCAGTCCGGAATGTCTGGGAGGCCCAAGATCATGGAGCAGAATGGTAAGTAAAGTCTCCCGAGCTGTGGAAGCTGGTGCCCCTCCCCCATTGTCATGGCAGGTTGTTTTTATGTCACTTCCCGGGGGAGGAGGGGGGAGCAGTCTCTACTAGGAGCAAGGGAAGATGGCTCAACTAAGCTCCAATTGCAGGTTTAATTAGCACATTCAGACTGCTCAATACAAGCCCTGAGCACAGATAAATCAGGAGCAAGCATGAAGGGAATTGGGAGGTCTCTACTTGACAAAGAGGTGGGGCTGATGAAAAACAAAACAAAACAGAAGCTTTTGAAGTTGGCTGAGCTCAGAATACTGGAATAGTGTTGTGCCCCATGAAGAGTGGCACATAGAGCTGGGTACCAACTCCAGCTCTTGATTGGCAAACCTGGGGAACTAGGAACCAGTTCTGAAAAGGATTCTTTTCTCTTTTCTTTCTTTCCTTTTCTTTCTTTCTTCCTTCCTTTCTTTTTTCTTCTTTCTTTCTTTCCTTTTTTTTTTAACTTTTTATACAGCCCATTAAAGAAAGCCACAGGCATTTTCAGTTGTCAGCACTACCTCAGGCAAGGGCAGAGTTAGGATTTGTCTTAGAGACAGATAAAAGAAATAATTCCCTAAATGACATATCTTCCCCAAGAAAAGAAACAGAGCTCAGCACAAGTGGCAGCTCTCACTCAGAGAATTCAGACCCCAAGGGCTGGAAAACAGAAACAGTTTAAGCCTGCCTTCTGCTTCAGCCTCTGTCTCAACCATATCCCTGGAAAGGAAAGGGTATGCTGAGAATTAAAGGCATTGTACTACTTTATGCTGTTGGGGAGCTGTGAGTTGACAAGTGCCACCTGCTGGGTAGGATAGGAAGAGCATAGAGTCAAGAAGCTTCACAGGAAAGACTGGAAGCTGGGTCTCATCCTCAAGGAAACTTGATACTGACCACACCCTATTTCTGAGTCCTGGCTCCATCTTTTCTGGGAAAATCTGATTGGGGTTGATCTTATCTGTCAAGGCAGAAACCAGAAAAGCAAGAGCTGGAAAATTCTGGTCAATTAAACAGAACCTATGCTAGAGGTCTAGAATAAGTTGAACAAAATGCCAAAGAACAGATAAAAAATGCAACCAAACAACAAGAAAATCCTAGGTAAAAGATAAAATGATCTCCAGAATAAACTAATCAAAGAAATCAGATGTCTAGATACTAGCAAAATATCAGATGTCTAGACACTAGCAAAATATCACAAGTCATACAAGGAAGAATGGATATATGGCCTAGTCAAGGGAAGAAACCAACACTTCAAATAAAATTAAATACAAATTCAAACAACTAATTAAAGATGTTCATACAATTCTTCTAAATGAAGTCAACAAGTTGAAGCAAATATGGCAAAAAAAGATGAAAAGGGCAGTGTGACAGTGGCTCAGTGACAGAATTCTTGCCTGCCATGCTAGAGACCCAGGTTTGATTCCTGGTGACTGCCCATGCAAAAACAAAAAAAAAAGGTTGAAGAATATAAAGAAGACACTGGATGAACATACAGAAGAACTTGAAAGCTTGAAAAAACAAATGGAAGAATTTATGAGAGTGAAGGGCAAAATAGAAAAGATGAAAACACAATGGAGATATACAATAGCAGATGTGAAGAGTCAGAGGAAATGACTAGTG
The DNA here is from genome assembly GCF_023851605.1 of Tamandua tetradactyla. Taxonomy (NCBI): domain Eukaryota; kingdom Metazoa; phylum Chordata; class Mammalia; order Pilosa; family Myrmecophagidae; genus Tamandua; species Tamandua tetradactyla. The sequence goes on along the minus strand of NC_135328.1, from coordinate 84,555,776 downwards.
AACTAGAGGACAGGGTATCCGAAATCCTACACACACAAAAACAGATAGGGAAAAGAATGGAAAAATATGAGGATCTCAGGGACTTGAATGAAAACATTGTTACCAGACAAAGATGGCGGATTATTTGCCCATGCACTTAAGTGAACATACCTGAGACACAGAGGTTTCAATAAGAGAAAAGTTTGTTGCTAGGCATGAAGCAGGAGATCTAATGGCCTATCAGTCCCAAATATGTCTTCCTGAACTGCAGTAGTTCTGATAGTTATATAGCATTAAATTATGGGCAGGTTTTAATGAGCACAATGGTGCCAAATGATGTAATTAGAGATGATTTGATTACTGAGCAAGTGCAGATTGATTGCATGCTTTATCATAGTATGTATACAAGAAAATGGAGGCCTTAATATGATGATAGGTATGATTTTTAGTGTTATAATGAGGTATAGGTGACTTATAGATTAATGCTACTGTGCATGTCAGGTGAGACCATTTTGGTTAGATCTGGTTCTGGTTATCAAGATAACTTTAGACTTCGGGTAGGTTAGTTCTGGGCTGACCAAAGACTCTTCATTAATAAAAACTAGGGGCAGTCTTTAGTGATCACAAGATTCTAAAATTGAAAAACCTGATAAAATTGGTATAAGTGAAGTTTAGTCACAAGGTTTTTACAATCACAAGAGCACAAGATTAAGGTTGTAAAATCATTAACAGAGATCAAGCTGGATCACAACTCAAAGATTTCAGGTATTTCTCTCTGTCTACTCTAATATACTGGAAACTTAAAAGAAAATCTATATAACAATTCAGTAATCATAATCATCTCTTAAATCCTAACTTCCCAGTTACAACATGAAATGCATAAATATAACTGCTATGGGTGTCCCAGAAAGAGAAGAGAAGGGAAAATGGGCAGAAAGATTAATGGAGGAAATAATTTCTGAAAATTTCCCAACTCTTATGAAAGACATAAAATTACAAATCCAAGCTCAGTGTACCCCAAACAGAATAGATCCAAATAGACCTACTCCAAGTCACTAATGATTTTCAGACATCAAAGACAAAGAGAGAATTCTGAAAGCAACAGGAGAAAAGTGACCCATCACATACAAGGGAAGCTCAATATGACTATGTGCAGATTTCTCAGCAGAAACGATGGAAGCAAGAAGGCAGTGGTATGATATATTTAAGATATGGAAAGAGAAAAACTGCCAACCAAGACTTCTGTATCTGGCAAAACTGTTCTTCAAAATTGAGGAAGAGTTTAAAATATTTTCAGACAAACAGACACTGAGAGAGTTTGTAAACAAGAGACCAGTTCTACAAGAAATATAAAGGGAGTACTACAGGCAAAAAGGAAAGACAGGAGAGAGAGGTTTGGATAAAAGTATAGAAATGATGAATATAAGTAAGGGTTAAAAGAGAAAAAAGATATGACATATTTAAAAGACAAAATGGTAAAAGAAATTACTGGCTTTACAGTAATAACACTAAATGCTAATTAGTTAAACTCCCCCAATCAAAAGACACAGACTGGCAGAATGGATTAAAAAGCAGAACTTATTTATATGCTGTCTACAAGAGATTCACTTTGAATGGGGCAAAAAATAGGCTGAAAGCAAAATTTGGAAAAAGATATTTCATGCAACAACAACCAGAAAAGAGCAGGGGCAGATGTACTAATATACAACAAATTAGACTTCAAATGTAAAACAATTAAAAGAAATAAAGAGGGACACTATGTAATAATAAAAAGGACAATTAATCGAGAAGACATAACAATCACAAATTTTCATGCACCAAGTCGGAGTGCCCCAAAGTATATCAGGCATACATTGACAACACTGAAGGGAGAAGTAGATACCTCTACAGTAATAGTTGGAGACCTCAAAACACCGCTCTTATCAATGGACAGAATATCTGGACAGAAGATTGATAAGGAAACAGATTTTGAATAATATAATGAATGAATTAGACTTAACAGACATTTACAGAACATTACACCCCACAGCAGCAGGATATACATTTTTCTCAAGTGTTCATGAATCATTTTCCAGGATAGACCATATGTTGGGTCAAAAAGCAAGTCTCAATAACTTTACAAATATCAAAATTATACTTTCGTGGATCATAATGGCATGAAGTTGGAAATCAGTAATAGGCAAAATGCTGAAAATTTCACAACTATATGCAAGTTAAACAACCAGTGGGTCAAGGAAGAAATAAGAAGGGAATTTAGTAAACTTCTCGAGGCAAATGAACATAAAAACACAACATATGTAAACTTATTGGATGCAATAAAGGTGGTGCTGAGAGGGAAATTTATTGCCCTAACTGCCTATAAAAGGAAGAACAAAAATCGAGGAAATAACAGCTCACCTGGAGGAACTAGAGAAAGAACAGCAAACTAATCCCAAAGCAAACAGAAGGAAAGAAATAACAAAGTTTACAGCAGAAATAAATTAAATTGAGAATATGAGAACAATAAAGAGAATGAACAAAACCACAGTTTGTTCTTTGAGAGAAAATAAAATTGATGGACTGTTAGCTAGGCTGACATAAAAAGAGAGAGAGAGAGAGATTATGCAAACAAAAACAGAAAGGGGAGAGGGGACATAACTACTGACCCCACAGAAATAAAGGAGATAATGAGGATACTATGAGCAACTACATGCTAACAAACTAGACACCTTAGACAAAATGGACAACTTCCTAGAAAAGCATAAACAACCAACACTTACTAGAGAAGAAATAGAAGACCTCAACCCAACCAATCCCAAGTAAAGAGATTGAATCAGTCATCAAAAAACTTCCAAATAGGAACAATCCAGAACTAGATGGCTTCATATATGAATTCTACTAAACATTCAAGAATTAGTACCAATCCTACTCAAACTCTTTAAAAAAATTGAAGAGGAGGGAAAGCTACCTAACTCATTCTATGAAGCCAACGTCACCATTATACCAAAGCCAGACAAAGATACCACAAGAAAAAATAATTACAATGAATGGCTGCTATTAAACAAACAGGAAACTACTTGTGTTGGAGTGGATGTGGAGAAACTGGAACACCTATTCATCAATGGTGGGAATGTAGATGGTACAGCCTTCATGGAGGATAACCTGGCAGTTCCTCAGGAAGCTAAATATAGAGTTGCCTTATGACCTGGCAATCCTGCTACTCGGTATATACCCAGAGATCTGAAAGCAGGGATGTGAACAGACATCTACACACCAATGTCCATAGCAGCATTATTCACAATTGCCGAAAGATGGAAACAACCCAAGTGTCCATCAATAGTTGAATGGGTAAATAATATGTGGAATAACATGATGGAATAACATCCAGCAGTAAGGAAGACGGAAGTCCTAAAGAATATGACAACATGGATGAACTTTGTGGATATTATGTTAAGTGAAATAAGTCAGACACAGAAGGATAAATATTGTATGATCTCACTGATATGAACCAATTATAATATGCAAACTCATAGAAATAGAACATAGATTACTAGAATATATAATGAGGCTAAAGAATGGGGAACGGACGCTTGACCTGTGCAGAATATTTAACTAGATTGAATTTAAACACTTGAAAATGGACAAAGGTGGTGTTGGCATGTTATTGCGAGAATAATTAAGAGTGCCAAATGCTGTGTGAACGTAGTCAAAAGGAGAAGTTTAGAGTTATGCATGTCACCAGAAGAAAAGTTGGAGGTTAAAACATGGGAATGTATAACACAGTGCATCTTGTAGTGGACAACATCTATGATTAACTTTCCAAATATAAAAAAGTTCTTCCATGAACTAGAATAAATGTACAACAATTTACAGGGAGTTAATAGCAGAGGGGCATATGGGGGAAAATGTACCAATTGGAAACTATGAACTACAGTTATCAGTAATATATTAATATTCTTTCATCAACAGTAACAAATGTACCACACCAATACTATGGGTTATTAATAGGGGGAATAAGGGGTGCAGGAGGGTTTGAGTTTCCTTTTCTTTTTTTATTCCTTCTCTGGAATAATGAAAATGTCCTATATTTGATCATGGGGTTGTATGCACAACTATGTGATGATACTGTGAGCCAGTGATTGCATACTTCAGATGGTTTGTATGGTGTGTGAATATATCTCTGTAAAACTGCCTTAAAATGATATTTAAGCAAACATGAAAAACAGTTCATTAGAAACTTGGAACACACATTCTATTTCTGTCCTGCCTTCTAGAAGCTTCATCTACCTTTTCAGCCCTGCGTGTCAGTGTTGGGGCAGAGGTCCTTCCACAAGCATTAGGCACAAAAAGAAGCAGAAAGAAGAACCATCAATAACTGCTCCATGGCATAGGTTATTTATCTACCAGGACATGCTTAACTGCACTGCAACTAGTACCTAACTGGCACTCTTACTCCCCTAGGCCAGGCCCGCTATTCACCATAGAATTTTCAGTTATGCAATGAAACATCCATTCTTGCCTCGACAAAGTAGCTTTACGTTGCATAACATTTTGGAAACTGGGTTTTTATAATTTGTAACAGCAAATTTTTATTAATGTGGGAAAATACAATTTAATCAATATAAATTATTTTCATGTATTATCATAGTAACTGGATTATCTTTCATGGAAATACACTAACAGAGCACTTCCCAGATTTTGGACCACAGATTGATTTCTGTTTTTCAATGTTGTTGCGCACTGAGATTGCTGCTGTGTGGTCTCTATCTTATGGTGTGTTTGCAGGGTTGAAGCTCAGGGATAGAGCAGTTCTTAAAAATTAGAAATGAGAGGTCCTGAAATGAAGAGACTGGTTAAAATCGCCTTTCTTCTTTTAAAAAGTGCTTATTTTTCTGCGCAATAGCAATTCCTCAGTTTTAACTGCGAAATTATATTGCCTTATGAGCAATCCCAGCCAGTAAGTAGAATAAAATATTTCTAGGTAGTAGGGAACGTTCATAAATATGGGCTCACTTTGAAGTTGAAACTGCAACCACTTCATGGATTTAACTTTTGTTCCCTAAAATCATGAATTTACAGTAAAACCAAGGATTAATCTTAGAGGAACATGGAGACTATGCATGAATTTGAATGAAAACTATCCAAGGCTCAGTGGTTTATGGTGAATTAATCTGTATCTGCAGGATGGAGTAAAAGCACTGTCTGTTTTGGTAACCGTTTCAATTGGTATAGGCTCATGAGGGCTAAGCCAAATTTAAAAAGTCTGCCCAAATTCACTTTGGAGTGAGGTATCAGATTTCACAATTTTTCTTGCCAGTGGTAGGCATTTCTCATGCAGAGGGGACATAAAGTTGGAAATCTAACATTGGCCAGTGGAACATAAAGCCAAATACCTATGTCCAAAAACAGCCCAGATATTTAACTGTTTCAAATACAGACTATAAGTTGGTTAATCATATTTAAAGATCATGAAAGAAAAAGTGTTCCTAGTGTTTCTAGCAATACTGAGAATCAAGCTGCGCATTTTCAAGTATATCATCTTATGAACCAGGCAACAATAATGAAAATCCTCACTTTGCAGGAGAAAATCAGAAGCAGGAGAATTTCAAGGGCTTTCATAATAAACACAGCAAGGCTGTGTTATAAGATAAGATACCATAACCTCAGGCCCTGTTTCTTCTAGCTTTTAACTTTTTATAGTCCATGATTCCACTCCTTAACTGAGAGGAATAGAATTATGAAAACACCTAGGCCAATATACATGCTTTTAACCCACTTTTAATGAGGTAGCCTTTGGATGGAACACAGAACCAAGTTTAAGCAGCAAATAGACAATAGAGTGTACATTAAAAATTCAATTGAAGTATTGCATAAAGAATTCAAAGTAAATCCCTAGAAGAGAGACCATGCAGAAGGGAAGGATTCAGATTTGGAAGAGATGGGCTAGACTGCTGGATTCAGTTTGCTAAAGCTGCTAGAATGCAATATATCAGAAACGGGTTGGCGTTTTCAACAGGGATTTATTATAAATTTACAGCTCTGAGGTCATGAAAATGACCTCAAACTAAAGCATCAAGAATAAGACCCCTTCTCTAAGAAAAGGCTGCTGGCATCCAGGGTTCCTCTCTCACATCGGAAGGTACAGGGTGATGTCTGCCAGTCCTTTCTCCTGATTTTGGTTCACTGGCTCTCTACAAGTGTCCCTGGACATCTTTCTTTCTCTCTCCATACTTCTCTGCCTTTATCATCTCACAAAGGACTCCAGTGAAAGATTAAGAACCACGTTGAATGGGCTAGGTCCTGTCTCAATTGAAATAGCCTAACCAAATGTCTCACCCACAACAGACCTGCCCCCACAAGAATGAATCAAAAGAGCATAGTCTTTTTGGAGGGGCATAACAGATTCAAACCAGCACAACTGCCCTGTAGAAAAAGACTTGAAACAAATAGAGTGATAGATTAGTATTACATTCAAATAGAATCCAATGTTATCATCTCATCTCAATTTTTAGTTCATACATAATGTACCAACCTCCACCTACAAAACAAAAACGAAGTTTGTGTAATGTTCCATTTTCTGCACGATGAAACTGAATTCCATTACATCAACAAATGGGTATTAGAAGCCATATATACATCATTGAAAAGTAATCTGTAGCCAAAAAAGGAAAAGTGGACTTTAAGGGTCTTAATAACATTTGCAGATATATTGATTAACTGCTCAGTTAAAATAAACCTTTGAAATCCAATATTTTGTCATGGTTCAAAAAAATAACAGATGCCTATTAAAAAATTCCCAAGTAGATTATAATTCTTAGCATTTTACAAATCAAGAGAAGGAAATCTTGGGTAATGACTTCTTAGGCTTGTAAACTCTCAACTCAGAGGAGGTATGTGATACTTAGCTGAGAATAAATCTTGAGAAGAGTAAGATTAATGTAAAATTTTCTGCCAATTTCTTTATAAATTAATCCAGTAAATTACATATAATACATTTTCATGGTAACACATTTCAAGTAAAATATACAATATTGCCTGTTTGCAAATATTGTAAAATACATAAAAACTTGCAATCATTATTGGTTGCTTGGGTCATTTATAGCTTTGCAAATAAAATATGAGCTACCCATAAAAATGAGACAGACAATGGAACAACAATAACAAAAAACTTATATAAAGGAACTTAAACTGTATTTGCTCCCATGTTATTTAAATAATGTTAAAATCTATAGGTTTCTCCTTTGCCCTCCCCACTATGTGGGACATGACAGTCAGGGTGAAAGTCTCTCTGGCGATGTGGGAGATGACCCCAAGGATGAGCCTAGCCCTGGCACCATGGGTTCAACAATGCCAGCCTGACCAAAAGGGGGAAAAGAAGTTAACAAATATGGTATCAGTGGCTGAGAGAGTTCAAACAGAGTTGAGAGGCTACTCTGAAGGTCACTCTCATGCATGCTTCAGTTAGACATTGCTGCCTATCATAACTTGCCAAACCCCAACCAAAACCACTCCTAATAATTCTAAAGAACACCAAGAGCAATTTATAAGATTCTACAAAGGTTCCATGCACTGGGGTAACTTTTCAGAAACCTACAACTTCCAGAAGAGTCCCCAGACAGATAAACCCTGGAATGCAGAGGGGCCAGTCTCTTCGCAACATCTTGTTCCATCCCCCTATCCAATATTATCGACTGCCTCTTCCATCGTGAAAAACTTAGAATGGGCATAGACCAAGTACCCCTAAAGAGTGGGAGAAAGATCAAAGGAGATGGTGGAGTTATACAGGGAAGGCAGGGTTTCACAAATGAGTATGACTGCTGAATCATTATGCTGATTTCTTAGAGTAGCTAGAAGTAAAAACCTAAAATTGTGGAGTTGTAAAAAGAAAAATGTTCATTTATCATGTTTCCGGATTGTTTGAATTTTAAAATCATGTTCATGCATTATTTCTGTTTTCTTAAAAAAAAAAAAGTCATCATGTGTTAACTGTGTGGTGGGACAATAGTCCTCATCTATTTACCCCTGTTTCTTTATGTATGCCAGGAGTTTAGAAAATAATGCGCTGTATACAGTTTTTCTTTTAAATGTTATTAGTTTGAAGTCTGGATAATCCTACATCCTGTGTGCACTTCAGGATAACCCTTTCACAAAGTGTGTTTCTAGGTTAAATGAGGGGGGTAGTCTGTTTTTTAGAACTTAGGAGACACCTACCAAAAATAGAATTTATTTTTTTGCTTGAGAATTTCTTATATATGTTCTCTATAGCAGCAGTCAGATAACATGGGTATAAAATTCATTCCTAGATAATGATATAAAACCATTTTTTCTGTGAAAAAAAATCTATGGGTTTCTTAGGAACATAGCCAAGAAAATGTAGGTGTAACCATTTCATTTAGAGTGGAAGGGGCTGTGGATATTTTGCCATGGAGAGTGATTATTCAGCTAACATGGGGTGGGGGGCAGTTAGCAGAGCTGCAATCAAATATTTAAGAAGCTACTTGTGCATAGGGCTCTAACAATGTTCCTCAAACTTTAATGTACATAAAAATCCCTATAAAGGTTGTTTAAAATTCATATTTATGGACTCCATCCAGATACAAAGAGGGACCTCAGAATTCACATTTTCAGAAGTACCAGAAATGATTTTGATGAATATGGTTGATAAGCTATATTGTGGAAAAGCAGTAAATCCATATATGAAAAACAAAACATTAGCCAATAGTCTATAGGGCATCTGCTTCCCATCAGAAGTAAAACAAGCTCAAAAAGAAAATCCTTGTTATTTTTCAGGATTAAAACCTTGTTCATGTGGGTCACCTCTGTCCTTAATCATTCTTCAGTACTTCCCAGAAAGTTGGGATCTGTTCAAACATACGTCCTACCACTCATGCTTTCCAAACTCTACAATGTTTAGACTGCTCTTGAACGAGCCTTTGTTGACTTAAAATTTAGTGTTTTATACTTGAATTCTCCCATGCTTATGTTTCACAATTCTCATACAATATTTTGTGACTTTTTTTCCAGCATCTTGGAGTGAGGATATTTCCTGAATGTATTATTTTATTCATTTATTGAGAGGGTAGATAATATCAGGCCTCTTCTCTCAATCTATTTGGGGGCTAATCCCAGAGATCCATTCATATAATCAGGGATACATTACCCTTGTCCTTGCCCATTTCATCAAAACTGCTTTTGGCCTCCATGTTGCTAATGGTCCAGCAGTATATTCTCAGTCTTCATCCTAATCGATCTAGAAGCAGCTTTTGACACAGTTGGTCCTCCTTCTTTCTTGAAACACTTTCTTCACCTGGCTACTAGGACACACACTGCCCTGGTTTTGCTCCAACTTCAATGGGTTCCATATTGTTGCCTTCTCCAGCAGTTCCTCCTCATCTGCCCAACTCTTCACATGACAACAATCAGTACTCAGTCTTTAAAACTCAGTTGACCTCCACATACACCCCTTCCCTTGTTGATCACTTGCAGATAACCATCAACAAAACCAGAGGGCTCGATTTTCAAAAGAAATCCAGACTCCAAATCCTTCTCCCCATGTTCACTGCTGTCACCCTTCTCTGGGATCTCGTTCCTGAGCTACTACAATAGCCTCCTTCCTGGCGTCCCTGATCATGGTAACACACCTTTCCTGCAAAGCCTTCTCACTTCACTCAACTAGAAGCCAAAGATTTTACAATATCCTTCGAGGCCCTGCATGATCTGGGTTTTCATGACTACCCTGACCTCATCTCCCACTTCTCTCCACATCATTTACTCCACTCCAGCCACGCTGGCCTTGTTGTTCATCATAAAAAGCACACAAACTTCTGAGCATCTGGACTTACTATTGCCTCTGCCTGGAGCATCCTTCCAGCAGACGTGCACACAGCTTACTCACTCACTTCCCTCAGGCTTTTGCTCAGAGATCACTTTCTCATGAGGCCTTTCCTGGCCACCCTAAATATAATTACAATTTCTCCTACTGTGTTTGTTTTTTTCTCCACATCAACTGGTACTATAATAAAATAATGCATTTTATTAATTACTTTTACTTTGTAACTTCCCTACTACATTGCAAGCTTTATGAAGGCAGAGATTTGTGTCTGTGCTACTCACTCCAGTGTCCTCGGTATTGAGGAGTCCACTAAGTATTCATTGAATAGAAGCAAATGTATTGAGGGAATTTGTTGAACTAACAAGTAAACTGAATTTGGCATAGGTCAAAATAATGGATGAAAATATATGGCATATAAATCAAAGACATCTCAAAACCGCAATTGGGATAATTGTTTTTGAAGGTGGATTATTACAGCTGTTTGTTTTGTGTGCTGTTGTAAAGGAGACTTCAGGATAGAAAGAGGTTAGATCAGGTTATAATACCTTTAATGTTGATTCCAGGACTAAAAATTTATTCCATACTCACCCACTCATGCACACACCACACACACATGCACACACACATATATGCACAAGCAAACACATTTTGGCAGAGACCACTAGTTACTCACCCTCTCATTCCTCAAACATACCATATGTTAATTCTCCCCTTCCACTGCGTAGTAGATATTTTTAGCTAAAATAACTCAGGCTGGGACCTGAAGTCTTTTCTAGCTAAAGACCTCAGTTCCCAGCCTCCCTTCCATTTGGATGTGGCCCTGTGTCTAAGCCACAGGATGTGTGTACATATACACAACTTACAAGTAGTCCTTAAAGAAATGAATGAACATGCTCATTCATTCCTCTCCCCTCTTCCACCGGCTGGAACAAAGATTTGTGGTAAGCCAACTTATCCTCAGTTATCCATGAAAGATAATGCATTTCGATGGCAGAACTACAAGATGGGAGGCCCCTCCCTCCCCAATTCCACCAGCCACCAAACCTGTTACACTAGACTATTACAGGAGAGAGAAATAAAATCAATAAATGCCCTTGTTTCGGCCACAATGATTTTATTAGAACAGCCTAGCCTTTTTTCTCAATAATCTATAATACTTTCATAGGTAAAATAAACCTCTAAAGGAAATAAAATTTCCACTGTTAGAAGTGGGAAAATCGTGGTAGTAGTTCATGGATTTGTTTAGAGGTACGGGGTTAGAAATCAATGCCACTCAGAATCAGGAAACTTAAAAAAAATAAATATACATTTCATAACTGTTTGCTAAATATCAGTCACGGTGCTGGGATTTTATAACACATTATTTCACTAAATATTTACAACTTCCAAATGTAAGTGTCATTATACATGTTTAACAGATGAAGAAGTTGTTGGGACTTACGATGTTTAATTTTTTGATAGCATTGTGCATAAGTGCTGGGGATAACAACCCAATTCTATGAATGTTTCTCAAAGTGTACTTTCCAGTTTCTGTAATTTATATTAAGATACACACTCTCCCTCCAGAGATCTTTGAGAATTCAAAATGGAAGTAGTTGATTAAACACTTGGCAAATACATCTCCATCCTTCCTGCTCCAGACAAAGTTCTGCAGAAACTATATGATTTAAAACTCTAAGCAGTAGATGGAATAACTATCAAGTTAAAATCTAATCCCCAATTTGGACTTGGATTTCCAGAGTAAGATGTTTAACTTGTCTGGACTTGGGAACCCCAGACAGAATCCCCATTCGTTTAAGCAGTTTGGAGTCAAAAGCAAAATCCCAATCCAAAATACATATACTCCTAACACACACAGAGTTCAGATTCAATAATTCCACAGATGTGGTTACAAAGTGGACTCAAAACTTGAATGCCTTTTTTCCTAGCTAGAAAAAAGAGAAGTTATTCAAGGAGTTTAGCAAACACTATGCACGTGTATTCATATAGACTCTGGGGTGTTCCTTGCACCCAAATAAATGCTGGAGTACTTGGGCCAAAATGGGCTAGGGCTGATAATCAGTGCACCACATGCTCGGCTGTCTTCAGCCCTTAGAGCTGACTGCAGTGCTCAGGACATTTATCTCTTGACCTTGGATGCCTTCCACATTGGCAAGAGCCCAGCCTCACTCTGCTGGGAAAACTAATAAAGGACATACAAGACCTTACTTTTTCGATAACCATTACCTGCCAACACCTTGGTTTGGCATTCAACTTAGAGTGGAGTCTGCAGCTCTAACATTCGGCTGTATAAAGAGAGCGAGTAATTTTACTTTTTAAACTCGCCAATTCATCATTATGGCTCCTGTGTCAAAGCAAGCATTTTCTTTCCAGGTCATTATTAAGAAAAGTGTTGCACCTGGCTTCTCCTCCCATCTCTCCACTCTCCTCTCCCTCCCCTTCTCCTCCAATGTCCTGAAACATTCTCAAAGATTTTTTGCCTCTTCTTGACTGAACTAAACCAAGGAAACATTTTAGGGACAAGCTCATGGGACAATTGTGCAAGAAGAGTGAACACCTATGATTTTGTTCTTCTTGCAATAAATGATTAGATTATTTACATCTTCTTCCCAAACTACTATTAGTATTTATCTGAAGAGTTTGGAAAATGCAGCTTGCTCTTTCATTTCTACCCTGTGTCGTGTTTCTATTCATTTCAAATTGGTGCATCTTCAAGGCGCTCACGGTTTCTATGTTAGACATCTATCAGACAAAATTGCAGTGAATTATTTCCCACCTAACTAATGAAGTGAACTATTGCATGTGTTTAGAACAATGAAAAGTTTGTGAGTATAGCAGAAAAAAATATTCTGTGAAAATTAATAAAGACTGTAAGAAAGGCTTCCAGAATCATTTTTTCCCTTGGAGATTTTGTATTAGTTTTCTTTTTATTTGCATATGTGTAAGCAGAGAGAAAAGTTTCATGTGTTTAGTTAAAAAATAATAATATGGCAGAGGATATAGAAAATGTTTCAAATTTTTAGCAAACATTTTCTTCTAATCATTCAGCTTAATATTTGGTAGTTTCTTAATAAATTTAGTAGATGGGGCTGGATGAGATTCTTTCTCTTAAAAAAAAATGTACACTTGTGGTAAATGTCCAAGTAGACTCTAAGAATTCAGATATATTTCTATATGGAGGCAGTCTAGTACACTGGAAAGACTATCCTGTGTGGAAGTTAAAGGCAAAGGTAGTGCCTTATAGATATTACACCTTTCATGGCATAGATTATTAATTTCCTATTTTTAAAAACTAAGAGGTGCCATCTATTTAGGCATCTATATCATTTAGCTAAATCTGATTAACAAATCACTCCAAAACTTCATGGCTTAAAACACTATTATTATTGCTGATGAGTCTGTAGTTCATCTGGGCTGTTCCACTGATCTGGGCCAGGTCAGCTAATATTCAGCTGGACCTGTTCATGCATCTGCATTCAGCTGACAGGCTAGCTGGAGGGTCTTTGCTCTAGGATGGGCTGAGCTAGATGACTTGACTCAGCTCATGGGTCTCTCATCCTCTAGTAGGTTAGCCCAGGTTTGTTCTCCTAGCGGAAGGATGAGTCCCAATGTGTAAGTGGAAACCTGCGAAGCTTCTTGGAATCTCGATTCAGAATTGACACTCCCTACCACCATTTCCACCATATGCCTGGACGTAAGGAAGTCATAAATCCAGTGCAGATTCAGGGGTAGACCTCCCCCTTGATGGAAGACATTACAAAGTTACAGTACGAAGAGTGTGGATGCTGGGAGCAGTAGAGTATTGGGCCTTTCTTTTATTTTTTACAATCAATCTACCACAGTACGTGTAGCAAAAGACACTAAAATTATGGTGATGTTTCTGAAACTTTCATGCACTATTTTATATAGAATTTTTTTTTTTTTTTTTTTACCAAATGCCAACATTCTTCCAACTTCAAAGTTCTGGATAAGATTCAAAACAGCTTTACAAGTTGAAGTACAGGTTTTCTTTCTTAAGCCTGGTCCCTTTTTATATTGAAATTAAAAAGATACTCCTGAAAATATATCATGAAAATTCAATCTCCATATTTTTTTTTTTTGTACACTTTTCCTTGACTACAATTCCTTGAGATGCTCAGCGAGGTGGTTTCTTGGGTAATACTTGTTAGCTGCGTTGTAGCAGTTGATTGTCTGACAAACTGAAAACATGGAAGTTGTAAAAGTTGTTTCAGAACTTTAATGGGAATTTAAAAGTTCGGCATGGTCTTTTACATTGTATGTTATCTTTTATATTATCTTTTATATTCTGATAATCTTGTCTTTAAAGTCGATATCCACAGGTCTCCAAAGTCTGGTTCTACAAATGGACATAGGAGCAAAGAGAAGTAGATTTCCTACAGCTCACGTTACTATGTCAGAAGGCTGAGTGAAGGACCTCCAGAATTCTTCAGACTGTTTGAACTAAATTGATTTCCTTTGTTTTCCAATAAATGAGATGAGACATCCACTCATAGCTGTGCTCAAGTTGACCTTTCACTGAAGAGTTTGATGAGGTCTGACTCTTCAATGCTTAAAATGTCAACAAAGAAAAGGTTAAAATACATCTTTTGAATCGAAGCTTTCTCGGCAAAAGCAAATTTCAGAGTGCTGCCTATTCCTAGAAGTCTGTGGGTTTCTATTAGCAAACGAAATGACAGGGTTTTGTCACCCTCGGAGCCAAATGAGGAAAATTTTCCCAGCACTGGAAATCCCACACAGCCGTCTTCCTCTAATCTTCTTTCCCATAATGTCAATTTCATGAAAGAGATACAAGTTTTCAGCACATCCATAGCACTGATTTTAGGACCTCAAAATGAGATTTGTCTCTTTATTCATAACTTTGAAAATGCATTGAATGAATGAATTCATGTGGCCAAATCTGTACATATGTTATGCCATGAATGAAATATTTCTGGTCAAATTATTCCATAGGCATTTTGCTGAATTCGAAAAGAATGAAACTTCTATCCCAAGATCAGTGAAATACATTAAAGAGTGACCTTTAAAAAGCTAAGTCCTGTAAATGAGATCAGAACTATTTATTTTGTCCCTATTTATTGACAAAATGATGATTTATAGCCCCAGTTCTTATGATGTCAACACTTTCATGGAAAAAGAGATTCATTTCAGGATTATTGGCAGTGTTATTTTTACTTCAGTGTATGCCAATATAGAAAGTCTGAAAACACAATAGCATATGAAGCTTTTTTTCCTTCGCAAAAGTTATGAACAATCAAGACTGCCAACTTCTTATGCTGCTACATCATGCACGAAGTACCAAGATTTTCATCTAGACAGAACTTGGCTTGGCAAAGAAACCATACACCATTTTGGAGACCTTTGAATATTCCGAAAGAGATTAACAAACACAGGAATTCTTCCTTACTGGTATCAGTGCAAACACAGCAGATGAGAAACAGTAGCTGGCTGCGCTCAGAGATGAAAAGTTTCTTTCGGTTGTTGCCAATTTTTCTTTGACCATCTTCTAACCTATAAAAGAAATGTGAATAATTCTGAAGTTGATGACGTTGGTCAACCAAGACAATACTTCAATTTTTCTTCATCCTATTTGCAAATTGACTTAACATCACTTGACCAAGTTCTTTCAGATTGTGGCTTCCTGGGCTAAGGGATATTCTGAGCAGCATTCAAAGCAAAGTTTTAACAATGCAACAAACATGAGATTTTACCAAGTTCTATGCATTCTAAATAAAAAATACTTCTCATAGAATTTTTATGGTGGGTAAACATGACATACCTGCAGGTTTATTGCCTTCTTTTTTCCATTGCCAAGAACCTAATACATGAGTGTCTAACAGCAATGCCTTCCATGATAGAATTAAAATAAAAATATGTGTGTTTCATTACTATTTACCTAACACTTTCTAATTAGGTTAGACTGAATAAAGACAGATGTCTGCAAGCCTAATGTCAGGGTATGTTTATTTAATTCCTACACACAGAAATCAATTGTAGACATTGCAACATCATAACATGATGATTACAACTATTCAAATTATAGAGTAGCTTCTCCCGGCTCACTATAAATGTTTGCAGTAAATCATTACTTTCATAACATGATTTGATATCGTTTATTAAAACAAATTTTTCAAATATTTTTGAAGCAAACAAAGCATTAAATTTTTATTCTAACTAATTCTCCCCTCTGTATGCAGGAGCATGAAACGCACCATTTATAAACTATGGAGAAAAGAGTAATCCTTTTATTTTGGCATGGCTAACTTCTATATACAGGAAACTCTGCTGTATTTTATTAATTAAATCAGTCTATTAACTGGATCTTTTCAGTACACTGCTGCACAGTAGGAATTGATAATCACGATGATTATGTGGTCCACAAAATTTATGAACAGTCAGTGAAACATAAAAAAAATGAATTGTTTACAATATTTTTTAGCTTGGGGACCCTCCTGATTTCAAATACTTCTGGCACTCCTTACCAGCTAATATTTTTCAGTGTATTTCTATTGAAATACATACAATCCATCCTAAGTGTATAATTGGTGGTTCACAATATCATCACATAGTTGTGAATTTCTCATCATGATCATATTTAGATCATTTGCATCATTCCAGAAAGCAAAATTAAAAAAATAGAAAAGAAAACCCCAAACATCACATACCCCGTACCCCTCCCTCTTATTGACCACCAGTATTACAATCTGCCCAACTTGAAAACTTACAATAGAAGTAGGGTAACTAAGACAGTATAGTATTGACATATATATATCAGAGATATGTGTAACTCAGTGGAATAAAATGGACCATCCCGAAGTAGACCCAATCAAACACAGGCAACTATTTTTATGTTTTTGCTATATAGTTATACAAGCATTATCAAAGATCAGAGCTACTGGATTACAGTTAAACAGCTTCAGGTATTTCCTTTTGACTATACTAAAACACTAGACCCTAAAGAAAAATATCTAGCTATAATGAGTCAGTAGTCACTGCTATTTGTTAAATCCTCATTTCTCAGTTATACCTCCTCCCTCTCATTTAATCTTTCTCTCAGTCTTCAGGGATATCTGGAAAATGACTGTTGCAACTTCTTCGTGCTGGAAAAGCATGTGGACCTTCTGGGATGGAGGAATGAACCTGGATGTTGTTCTTGGAGAGACTGGTACCTCTGGGTTTCAGGACTTATCTGGCCTAGGATAAATCTGGAGAATTTAAGTTTCTGAGAAAATAAGCTTACTAAGAAAAACTTTTATAAAGATTTAGCTATAGCCCAGAGCACCCCCTAGGGTTTTCAGGAATACTGTTGACTGGGGCTTGGCATACTGTGGTAGCTTTAAATATCTGGCTAAAGCTTGCATAAGAGGAGCCTCCAGAATGACGGTTCAGCTCTATTTAAAGTCTCTTAGCCACTGAAACTGTATTTTATTCCATTTTCCCCCCTTTTGGTCATTCTCAATCCCATAATACCATGGCCAGGCTCATCCCTGGGAATCATGCCCCATGTTGCCAGGGAGACTTACACGTCTCGGAATTATGGTCTACACAGCAGGGAGAGTAGTGAGTTTATTTGCAGAGTTGGCTTAAAGAGAGAGGCCACATCTGAGCAACAAAAGAGACTCTCTGGAGGTGACTCTTAAGAATAATTATATACAGGCCTAGTTTCGCAATTGCAGAGTAAACTTTATAAAGGCAAGCCTCAAGATCAAGAGAGTAGGATATTAAATTGAGAGTCCTTAATACCTGAGAGAATATTAGGATTCCTTAAGGTAGGGAAGTTTAATACATCCACATTTTTCCCCAATATCAGATTTGCAAGTATTTTTTATTTTTTCCTACCAGCTAATCTTAGCCAGTTACTGTTACTTAACCTTTCTTTTCTCATTACTTCTGAGAGAGCCCCTAGTAAGTACTAAATTAATGCCTTTTGACATTATATAGGCCAGGGCTTTGCAAACAATTTAAACCATGGTACAAAATAAGAAATATGTGTTGTTTATCTAGAACACACCCACACACGTGTGTATGTGTACATATATATGTACGTGTGTATATATATAAATTGACCACACTTGTAATAGAACAGTTCTCACTTTTAGTAAGTGAACTGCACTAAACGCTAATCTATTATGTTGATTCTGGTCTTCACCAACTAAATTGATCTCATCAGCCAATAATGTGCTACAACCTACTTCAAATGATACCAGTCTGGCCACAAATGAATGTGGCTCCCTCACCCCACTTCTTCAATTATATTTTCAGAGTTTATCCTTTGAAAATAAGGAGTCATTATTCTATTTTCTTGAAAAATTACACGTCTCAATTTAGAAAGAATGTTTCATTATCCAGAACACATATTCTTCAGGCAATCACCCTTAACATAATGTGTAATTATTATCATTGCTAGGAGCTTTCCTGTTTATTTCTACTCTTTACAATGGCCCTGGAATGTAGATTGTACGATCCTCATTTTGTATTCAAGGGAACTGAGGCTTACAAGGGTGAGCACTTCGCCTGATGGCAGAACCACAAGAGGCAGGCAAGGAGTGACCTCGGTGTCTTCTGACCCCAAGGCCGCATGTGCTCGGTGCTCTTGCTACTGGCCTGTGGCGGTGCCTATGAACTAAGTAACTGTAACCACACATTGACGAATATAAGTATAATTACAGAACCATTATCTAAATGCTTTCTCGCTTTCTGTTATATTGTGAGGTAGCCAGAAGCAATTATCTGTAACTGTTGTAACTCACTGAACTGTAACCCAGATGCCTTGTTTCTTTGATGCTGCATAATTTTTACCCAATAACTGGACACTTACAAAACAACTCATAACCGGCCCCTCTTGTGTCCCCTTATCTTGTTTTACAGCCCTGAAGTTATGCACATAGCCCCCTTAGTAATTAACAGTTCATCCCAGAACCCCAATTCTTAAGACCAGGTCATCCCTAACATCCCCTTCCATAAACTTCCCTTTAACCCAATTGATGTCTGCCCTGATAAAACTTACCTAAATGCTAAAATGTCACTTTCCAGTCACACAGCATATGAGTCTGCACAATGCCCATCTGCCATATTCCCCATTATCACACTTCCAACTTAGGGAGAGAGATTTGAGGACCGTTTTCCTGTCTCTGCAAGGTTAGCCTTTGCTGCATAAATTGTTTCCTCTTCTCAAAAGCCCGGTGTCATTAATTGACTCTAGTGCGCATTGGGCAAGGGCCCACTTTAAAGATAAAACAACTTGGCACCCCAGAGGGAGCCAGGGTCGTAGAGACCCCTGCCTGAGGTTTTCATGGTCCTACCAGAGTTGGTTCCCAGGGGGGGCCAATAGCTTGGGTCCAGGTCAATGGGTAGGGATGGTTGTTCTACAAGCTTTCCTTCATGTGGAAGAAGAGAGAAGCCTACACTGCCCCAGAGTAGGTTCCCCTGAGAGTTCCTGCCCTGTTCAGCTGGAACTGCTTGTTCCTAGTTCTGGGTTTAAGGTACAGCCATGCCATTCCAACCTAACATCTTCCCAGGGCTGCAAAGTGGAAACATATTGAAACATCTGCACACAGAGAAAAAGGAGTAGGGGCAGGGGAGACAAGGCCTGGGAAATGGCCACTGGGCATGTCCATGACTTCCCCAGCAGACCTATTTTGTTTTAGTCTTTAGAAGTGTGCACTATAGGCCTTTCAAATACACTTAAATGGATAAAAGAGACAGACTGCTGCTTCATTATGTGTGATAAATTTTTTCCATATTTCACCAAGCTAGTTAATAATTTAAGGCTAAAGGATACTCCACCTTAGAAATGCTTACTATTGAGGAAAATTATGGAATTTGTAAAGTAAAATTCTCTTGTATTTCCACCTGAGCTAATTTTTCTGTCTTTTTATCTTTGCTGCCCTCCTCTGGAATTTTTATATCACCTAATTCTCTTTCCAAAGGATATGTGCTTCATTCTTGCCTTTAGCATCCAATTATGGGAAAAAATTCAAACTCTTTTTTTCCTGCATTGCATTTTTATCCAATTCTATAGCACGGCATGGGGGGTATGGCAAAGCAAATAATTTCAGATTATCCATATGTTTCCTCCCCTGACACATTTGTGCCACTCTGTATAATGATCAATGTCACCTTCTAAAAAATGTAGGAAATGGTCTGTTATTTCAAAATATCTTCTGTAAGGATACAATTTGACTTTTATTCTGTTGTTAAGAAATAAGTTTTCTCTTTTGCCACTCTATTTAATAATCACCTTCTCTTCCCTTAATCATTACATCATATGTATGTATTGCTCAACATTTTAAATATGACCAACAGCTCAAAAGAGGGTAAGAAATCTGCAATATTTATTTTTTTAATGTGAATTCTTATGTAAATAGTTTACGCTTTCAAAGCAGCCCTGACTTAATAGCCTACTAATATATTTCTCCACTGTACCTATGAGATAAGTTAATACATCGATAGTACTTAAAAAAAATCATAGAGTTTGGCTCTCAAGCTCCAGGAAGGAAAAAATAATATAATAACAGTAAACCCAATTGAACCTGTGCATGGAAGCCTCCAGAAACTTTAAGCAGAAACAGAACGAACTGGGGCCGAGGCTCCAAAGTTTCAGGAAGTAGGTTTTATTGTCTATGGCCATAAGGCTCAGCCAAGTAGCCTCTGAAAGCCTGAGCCTGAACAAAAGGTTAACATCAGTTTTTATAGACAGGATGACATGTTATATAAGACAAGGTAAACGCCTGGCTGGTTTAAATTGGGCAGGGCACGAAGTTGGTTACAGAAGCAGATGAGCAGTTGGAGGGAGGGGGCTTCACAAGGACTTCTCTTATCTTACCTATTGACTGTCCTCAGGGCTGGGGAGATTTTTCAAACAGGGAATGGCCCAAGTAAACAGGGGCCTGCCTGCTGCAACAGGAAGTGGCTTTAACAAATAGGTGCTGCCTGCAACAAATTCACTGAGAGTAGATTTTATTCCACTCTCCCATCTTCTTTGTTAATACTACAAGTACACTCTTTTCCATCCTTTAAATCAGTGCTTCTCAAATCTTAATGTGCATACATTCCTACTGGGGCATCCTGCTGCCATGCAGATTCAGACCTAAGGGACACCGGCACTCCACCTTTCCAACAAACTCCCAGGTGTGGTTGATGACGCTAGTCCAAGGAGAAAACTGAGTAGGCAGACCCCAAACCAGCACTGTTTAGTAGAGATATAATGTAAGCCAGGTATATCAATTGTTATTTTTTAGAGGCTACATTAAAAAATGTAAAAGAGCTCAGGTTTCCTTAGCCAACCATGGGGGAGACCAGCCTCTGGTCCTCTAGATTTCTTGCCCCCTCACTGCAGGGTCTTTGTAATGAAAATGCCAGGAAGGATTTAAAGACACTACCAGCCTTTCCAACCAAAACTCTTCAGCAATATCCATCCTTTGTTTATTGTGGACAGAGTAATCGAGCATTATTTGAAAATCAAAGATCTGACTCAAGGTCAAGCAGTGGTCCAGAATGTGAAAATAGTAGAAGCTCTACCAACTTATGGATCCATTACTATGCTATAAAGGCTACACAAGGAATTCCTTGGTGGCTTGGAATCAGTTGTAGAGGAATCAGCCAATGTGGTTTACAAGATAAAGTAAAGCCTCTGAAACTGCTCCAAGACACTGGAGACCAACAGAAATATAAATGCTGCAATTCAGCAGTCATACTCATTTGTTGAATCTTATCTTCTCTGTTGTACCCTTTCTACTCCTTTTTTTCTTTTTTGTGAAAAATAACATATATACAAAAAAGCAACAAATTTCAGGGAACATCACAACAATTGGTTATAGAGCAGGTTTCAGAGTCTGGTATAGGTTACAATTCCACAAACTGAGGTTTTTTCTTTCTGGCTCCTCTAAGGTACTGAAGCCTAGAAGCAATATCAGTGCAATGATTCAGCACTCATACTCATTTGTCAAGCCCAACTTTCTCTGTGTGGCTCCATCATCACCTTTGATCTTTCTCGCACTGTTTAGGGGTATTCGGGTTATGCTTATTCTAACATTTTCATGTTGGAAAGGGCTGTTGACAATATGGGATAGGGGGATGGAACTAGCTGATGTCCTGGAAGGGCTGGTCCCTCTGCATTTCAGGACTTATCTGGTCCAGGGACCCATATGGAGGTTGTGGGGTTTTGGAGCTTGCCCTAGTGCATGGCACCCTTGTAGAATCCTGTGTAATGTGTTCTTTGGGATTGGTGGCAATGGTTTTAGTTGAGGTTTGGCAGGTCGTGACGGGTAGCAGTATCTAGTTGAAGCATGTGTGGGAGTGATCTCCAGTATATTTGAACTCTCTCAGCCACTGATACCTTATTTGTTACACTTCTTTCCCTCCTTTTGGTCAGGATCTGCCCTGTGTTTTGAGCCTTTGTTGCCCCATGCAGTCATCACTGAGAGTTTCAGGAATGAAGCAATTACCTATAATAACAGATCAGGGTCATCATATCTACATTATCATCACTCGATTTCTCAGACTTAACTATATCCTATCACTTCCATCTGTCTCTTGCTTTAATGTGTATTAGAAAAACAACCAAATGCTTCCTAAAGCAGACCTTGCAATCATACTAAGCATCCTTCCAGCTTTAATGGATGCTCACAATCTTCCTTTGAGCTTTAAAGGTAAATATAACTCCCCTTCTCTCCTCACTTTATGGTTGTGAAATATGGGCAACATTGAAGGGTGGCTTTGGGCAAACCACAACCCCCTTCTAATGCTGAAACTCAACTCCCCTGGGTCCACCTAGTTGGACCCTGAGGCTTCTTATCATAAAGGATCAATGAAAATTATAAACTATCACTCAATGCTGACATCCATCTGTATGAGGAACAGTGAAAGCATATATGTAATAGCACAATTAGAATTTTCTTTCTGTAAGCTCTCTGACCAACCATGATTTAAATAAAGAATGCCTACTTCATTTCCAGAAGAATTATGAATATTTTTCTTCCTACTTGTTTTTGAAAATTGGCTTCTCAAATATAAATATCTAGGGTGCGTGGGTGGTTCAGTGGTAAAATGGTCACCTTCCATGCAGGATACCCGGGTTCGATTCCTAAACCATGAACCCTAAATAAATAAATAAATAAATAAATAAATAAATGTCTAATAAATTATGCTAAAAATGAAAAAATATGTAAAAGAAACAAGTGAAATTGATTTTAAGGCTATATGTTATTTATCCAACCTGCCATGATTTCAACTCATAATGAATATAAAAAAGTATTGATATATTATGCATCTTTTCTTTTCACACTAACTCTTCAAAATCAAGCATATATATTCTACACTTCCAGCACATCTCAATTCGGACTAGTCATAGTCATAGTGCTCAGCAGCCATATGTAGCCACAGCTACCACATTGGAGTCGCCCCAAGCAGAAATGACGCAGAAACAGTGTGTAAAATATGAAAGTAGAGCACAGGGTTAATCACCTATGAGAACATGCAATTGATAGTAACTTCTGAAAAAAATGTCTATGGTAAAGCCCATCTACTACCTTGTATCTAGAAGAAGACACTGGGAGGTGTTTGTATACACATGTGTGCTTTGATTTTCCAAGGTTCCTCCAAACAAAAATAATGACCAGTGAACTGAACATCTTCCTGCTGAAGGGAGCTGTGTAGCTCTGAGTTTGTAATGAGTCCCAGTCATCCAGAGAAGAAACTAACTAGATTTTCAGTATTGACAGGGACTCCACTGTGTTCTCCTTAGGCAGGCACTTTCCCTGATCTCCAATGATTCTAGCAAGGATCATTCTGAGCTACTGATGGTATCTCTAAACCAGTGCTAAATGAAATGTGATATTCTACCCGTAAGAAGTTCTTGGCAACAAAGACTACTAGGAGCTTAATGGAGACAAGAGACTAAAGAAAAGAGGGAATTGCAAATGAAAGCACTTGTTTATTTTTTCCCACCAGAATTATTCTCAAAAACTGCAAAGTGCCAAAATATCCAAATCCCCAATTTCTTCTTTAGTAATTGTTTCCCCAAAATGCATCACCAAATTTGTAGCTTAGAAATAGTACCTCTAAGAGCACCATAAATCCCCTTCCCCATACACACACACAGAGATACACACAAGCATGGAAAGATCTTTGAGGTTGCTGATGCAAAATGGTGATTTGTTCACAGATGGCTTAAATCAGTTGATTTTTCTCCAGTTGTTTCTAGTCACTCTCAGTGGATGTTTTATCCAGTTGACCTAGCACACAATTCCTATAAGCTGGGGAACAGCTTTACATTTTTAAGCTATTTCTTCTAGCACAAAGTTCATGTTTCTAAAATGTTCCTATGTTTATAATGCTTTTAATATTTTAAGAAATTATTACTGACTCTCACAACTCTTCTCTCCAAATTTCCCCCATTCAATCTTCTCAATACACTTATGCAAAAATTTATCAAAATGAGTATTTAGAAATTATTGTCCCTATTTAGATATCGTTCACTGTTCAACCAAATAATGAATTCCAGTATAATCTCTCTTGTACAACTTTTTACCTTCCCTGAAATAAACAATTGCTTCATTAAACAAAAGGATGAGGGCTAGTGTTCTAGTTTGCTAGCTGCCAGAATGCAAAATACCAGAAACAGAATGGTTTTTAAAAAGGGGAATTTATTTAGTTGTAATTTTACAGTTCTAAGGCCATAAAAACGTCCAAATTAAAACAAGGATATAGAAATGTCCAATCTAAGATATCCAGGGGAAGATACCTTGGTTTGAGAAGGCCAATGAAGTTCAGGGTTTCTCTCTCAACTGGAAAGGCATATGGCGAATATGGTGATGTCTGCTAGCTTTCTCTCCTGCCCTCTTGCTTCATAAGGCTCCCTCGGGGACATATTCCTTCTTCAGTTCCAAAGGTCTCTGACAGTGTGGGCTCTCTGCTTTGTGGCTCTTTCAAAAATGCTTGCTTCTTTTAAAGGATTCCAGCAAACCAATCAAGACCCACCTGGAATGGGTAGAGTCACATCTCCCTCTATTCAAAAGCCAACGCCCACAATTGGGTGAGTCAGATCTCCATGGATATAATCTAATCGAATTTCCAACCTATAGTACTGAATAGGGATTAAAAGATTGGATCAAGATTAAAAGATGGCTTTTCTAGGGTACATAAATCGTTTCAAACCAGCACAGTTAGCAACTAAATAAAATATTGGAGATATTAGCTATTAGATGAATTATATTAAATATATTACATTAATATTACATTAAATATTAGATGAAAACTGAGAGTTGACCTTTGAATTTGGCAATGCAGAGATAACTGGCATTGCTGACAAGTGTTCTTTCAGGAACAAAAGACGAAATCTTTCTAAAAAAGAATGTAATGGAAGGAAGCGGAGAAAGTGAATACAGAGAATTTTTTGCTGAAGTTTTGCTCTGAAAAGAAGCAGAGAAATGGAACAGTAGCTCAAATACGAATGTAATATAAAAGGAACATGTTTATTTGCAAAAATTGTCACAATTATTGCAAATTATTGTTATACCCACACCCCCTTTACAATGGGATTTTGCAGGTCTTCTCACCAAGAGATAGCATCTGGGTTGGCCATGTGACTTGCTTTGATCAAGGGAATGTGGTGGAATAATGCTATTCGGCACCTCAGGATGCCTTCTACATGCTGCTCTTTCTTTTGAAGTCCTGCAAAAAAAACCATCATGTTAACAAGCCCAAGATAGCCTGATGATGTCATGGTCCCAATCACCCTATCTAACCTGTAGACACCCTCACTCTGTCACCAAGAAGACAGTCAGCCAATGCCCAGAAGCAGAGTCACCTCATCAAATAGCAGTTGACCATGATACATGAGTAAGCTCGATGAAGAGCAGAACTGCCCAACTGAGCCCTGCCTAAATTACCAACCCACAGACCACGAGCTAAATATATGGCTGCTGTTCTAAGCCATAAATTATGGGGTGCAGCAAAACCAAACTGTTTCAGAAAATGTGGGTTTTTTTGTCAATTTTTGTTCTTTATTTTAATATGGGAGATATTGTTACATGATTGCTGATGGGAATGATGCAGTGAAAAGAAAAAAAAAATAGTGATGAGAGAGGGGGCAATTTTAAGAGCAATGGTTTGAGTAACGGAGGAGATATTGGGTGCAGTGTACTAGTGGACACGTCGGCCTTCCATAGGAGCATGAACAAACAGCATGCATAAAGGGCACCCAACAGAGTGCCGGGGAGACAATAAATGTCAAATAAATGTAAGCCAATATAATTCATGGCAATACTAGGCTGGGGACATTAATTGCAGACCTCTCATTTGAAACAAATCTCTGATTCCAAACCTTTTCTACAGTACTTTTCACAAATCTGTTTCTTGTCTTGCTTTGTTTGGAATGCCTTTCCTTATTATCACCGTATATTCAAGTCCTATCCATCCTTTGGGAACAAGTGTCGTCTTCCCACAGTCTTCCCTAATTTTCCCAGCTGGAAGTAATCTTTCATGCTTCTAAAGAACCATAAAAATTGCATCTCAATGTCTTCAAAGACTACTTAAACTTCCTAACCTGCCTTATTTTATTGGGGCTCATAGTATCTCTTCCTTAAAGAATTCCTCAAACTATTAAAGATTGTCCACCTTTAGACATATGAAAAATCTTCTCATTGCTTTATGATATATAACCATTTTATATTTTTTATGTTTTATGATATATAACCATAAAACCATTGTTTTATGATATATTATGATATATATCCATTGGATATATAACATAATGTGGGACAGTTTCTCGTAATTTCCTACCAATAACAACTGAATATTAATTTCTGAACTGGGGAACATTGTTTAAGTTCAGCAACTATCATTTAAAAATTTTTGTACCTTTTAGGGACAGCAACTGTTAATCTCCTCTCTGATTCATAACAGTTCATTTCAATTATCTGAAAATTGCCGCAGCTGAATATAGAAAGCTATTTTTTGTGTGGACTTCAGCCAATTGCAACATGCAAAGGGATACAGAAAAATGCTTAAAATAAACACACAAAATGGTGACTATGATGTATCCCATAAAAAATTTCTCTTATTTTCTGACTTTTGCAATAAAAATGTATTCCAAGGCATTAAGTCACTGTAGGAATCAGTTCCAAAGCATTCCTTCCAAGGCCATGCATATTTGCCTAGTAATATAAATACCTCTAAAAAGAGAAGATATCAAGCAAGAAGATTGGCTACACAACAGCTAGGTCCTTAGGAAAATGAAATCCTAATTATCTGTTATTTGTTGGATTGACAGTGTGGGACACCACCTGAAGAACAATAGAACTGTCACCTGCAAGCTATCAAGACCACCATCATACACAGTTGCGTAGACTAGCCTTCCAAAAGAGTTACCACACACAAATGAATCAATAAAAAGCATGAGTTCTCCCAATAGGTGGGTCTACACATTACTGAAAACTTGAAAAGCCCCTAGCTGCTGGAAGTTTATCACTGGTTAATTTTCTGGCTGTCTAAAGATAGGAACCAGCCTTTCAAAAAAAACTGTCATATGAGAAGGAAAAAAAAAAATCTATACTCCCAGGAAAATAAAACCAAAACTAGATAATCTGTGCAGCATACTGTGAAGTCAAAGAGACACTGAAATGCAATGAGATGAGAAAAGGTCATATAAAGACTGGGGAGGACAGTCCCTGAGCAGGCAGATTGCATAGGATGAAAAGAAGCTGCCCAAACATGTGAATCTTGCTTTACCTCTTGAAATTGTAATGAATTCCTAAAGATCAGTTGTGAGCTAAAATGACAATTCAGAATCTCTGGCTGCCCCAGATACAAATGGAATCTGCATCCATTTGTGAAATCTTTTGCATGAGCCCTCATCAGGGACTCATGAGAAACATTGGAGCATGGCAGGGCAGAGCAGGGTACCTCCATATGCCCACCCAGACTCCAGGTACTGTATCAATACAAAGAAGTGAAGGACTGCAGCTGGGGACAGGTGGAAATCCTGCCCATGTCCAGGACCCTTCTCAAATACAAAAGCCATCTGCCACTGAAGAAGGGAAAGATTCAGGCCCTGTGCTTGAGCTCTGCCATGAAAGAAAAGCTGACTCCCTCTGGGGTAGGGCAAGAACCCCTCCCATTCCCTATTGCAGGCAAAGAAAGGCCAGCTGCTGCTGGGGAGGTGACAAAAAACCCACTTGTGCCTAGAATTCTGCCCTTCGCAAGGCTGTGGTCTGCTGTCACTCGGGGAGCACTCACACCCAAGATCTAGTACCATTACAAGGCACTAGGGGAGAGGCAGGAAGTCTGCTGGTACTTTCCAATTACATGGGGGGACTGGCAGGAAAGCTCAGAAAACCCTGGTCCTGAGGTTCAGGTGAGTAGAAAGACCTACCTAAGACTAGGGAAGGAGTGGGTGAAATCAGATGCTGCCCCTGTTCCTACATGAGGCTTGCACCCAATAAAGAAAACTGGAGAAGGGGCAAGAGCCTGTGAAAACAGCCGCTCTGTAATGCAGGTGTGCGTAGTTTGCTGAAGACTGAGGGTGGAGCAAAATCACTGAGAAAAACTCTCCAAGATACCAAACTCCACACTAGCCAAGGCAAAGACATCCAAACACTGAAGGATATCTATTTGTGAAAATAGTGAACCTTGGCTCTTCATTATCTGTAAAATTTAATTCAAAATGGATCATACACCTGAATGGATGGGCTAAGACTATAAAACTTGTCAAAGAAGACATAAATAACTTCTGTGATTCAATAAGAAGACAAACAACCCAAAGAAAATTAAGAATGGCAAATAAGTACATAAAAGACACTTTAGGAAAAAAGCAGTTTTTAAAATCACAATTAGGCAGTGGTAGAATTCTCACCTGGGTGACCTGGGTTCGATTCCCAGTCCACGCACTTCCCATAAAACAACAAACACACAAAGAAAAAAACAACAAAACAAACAAAAATTCAGCAAATGGTGCTGCAATAATGGGATACTCACATGGAAAAATAATGAAATGTGACCCTGCCATACAGCATACAAAAAATGAATAAATAAATAAATAACAATTAGGAGTTCCAGGAAGATGGTGGAATAGGCTTGGTCGAATTTAACCCTGCACCAAGGGACAGCTAGAGAAGGGCCGGGGAGGTGACTGGGACAGCAATTCCAGGGTTCAGGTATCCCAGGAGGACTTTCTCCACCACATAGGGATGCCCTGGTTGCAAAGACTGAAGAGTTGAGATCCACAAAACCAGAGACTGTCCACCCAATGCAAACAACCTAGTCTGCCCATTTCCAAACAGGGGCCCAGAGCCCTCAAAAGTGCACCCACGGATGGGGAAGCCAGTCAAGCCACGCTCCTCAAATGCACTACCCTCACATGCGTTGCCCTGCACCACGACTTCCCCCACATCCCACTCACCTGAACCCGGGCACTCCCCCATCTCCAACCCTGTGTGCATCCCAGCTCCTGCCCCTGTCCCCATGAAAGTCCCTGCCCTACACCTCACACACCCCCACCCCACACCCCTCCCCCACATCCCCCACATCCCCGCACCTATTTCCTTCAGTAGACTAAAGCTTTGTATTTGCACAATGGATTTGGAGCTGGATACGGGGCACAACAGTGTAGTGACGGGTTGCAGCACAGGTATAGGCATGGGTCAGGGATACTATCCTGGTGCCTGTGAGCCTGGGGCGCAGGGCATAGAGTTGTGGAGGTGCAGTGCGGGGGCTGGGGTGTAGCTCAGATAGGTCTTGGAGCATAAGAGCAGGGCACAGTGTTGGAGACACAGAGGTCGGGTGCAGTGGGAGGCAGATGGGTAGAGGGCTGGACGGATGCACAGGGGCTGGTGCGCAGGCAGGATGTGGGTGGGTGAGCAGAGCATGGGCATATATGGTATCAGGATATGGGGTAGGTGGTATAGAGGTTGGGGTACAGGGAGGGCAGGGCACAGGCATGTCCTTTTGCAGAAGGAGGGGTTCAGGAGGCCCAAGATGCAGTCCTGCCACACTCCTGCCACAGCCCAATCCGCCTCTCCCACCAAGCTCACAGTCTAACCCCACACCTCTTGAGACCCATGCACCTGCACCCAGCCCCTCAATCCCACTTCCCCATCCCTGTCCCTTATGGGCGGTCACCTAAGCATCCATGCTGCGTTCTCTCACCTTCATACCTGGACCACACATGCATGTTCCCAGCCAAACACTTACACAACCCCGCACCACCTGCCCTGAGCTCTGTGCATGTGTACGTCAGTGTAAAGACGTCCCAGATACCATACACCTAAGCCATGCCCCCAGCTCTGGGCAAGCGCTGACCTGCGCATCTGGGCCACATGCTACCCCAGTGGGCTGCCCCTGAGCTCTGCGCACCCTCACAGCCACATCCTTCCCGCTGGGCACTGACACATCCATGTGCTGACCTCTGCACCCCAACCCCCTGCCCCACACATGTGCACACTTTTGCCCCACCCCCCAGCACAAGCTCCCAGCTCCCATACTTGGCAGGTGCCCACGTGTACCTCTGTGCTACAGAGCCCCCTTGCACACATGTGCACCCTGCCCCAAATACCCCCCTGCAACTGCACACCTGTACCAGGGCCCCACCTACCCAACATCACCTACCCCTGACCCACATCCTGCAACCCCTACAACCTGTGCCCTGCCCCTACACACTCACGCATCTGCATCTTGGGCCTCCTGAACCCCTCCTTCTGCAAAAGGACATGCCTGTGCCCTGCCCTCCCTGTACCCCAACCTCTATACCACCTACCCCATATCCTGATACCATATACGCCCATGCTCCACTCGCCCACCCACATCCTGCGTGCACAACAGCCCCTGTGCATCCGTCCAGCCCCCTACCCATCTGCCTCCCACTGCACCCAACCTCTGTGTCTCCAACACTGTGCCCTGCTCTTATGCTCCAAGACCTACTTGAGCTACACCCTAGCCCCTGCACTGCACCTCCACAACTCTATGCCCTGCACCCCAGGCTCACAGGCACCAGCATAGTATCCCCGACCCATGCCTATACCTGTGCTACAACCCATCACTACACTGTTGTGCCCCGTATCCAGCTCCAAATCCATTGTGCAAATACAAAGCTTTAGTCTACTGAAGGAAATCAACCTCTGAAATAACCTTATCAAAATATTTACATGCCTCGAAGGCAACAGAAAATCACTAAGCTTATCATGATGCAGACATACATAGCCCAGCCCAATGATCAAATTAAAACACTGAAGGAAACACAGACTTTGGAACAACTAATCAAAGATGCTTATATAAATAAAATCAATGGGATGGCTAATGACATACTAATTAATCTGTGAAATGTTGAAGAGAAGCAGAAAATCTGGAAAGTGGCAAGAGAAAAACAGTCTACTACATACAAGGAAAACCACATGAGACTGAGTTCGGACTACTCAACTGGCACCATGGAGATGAGAAGGCAGTGCTATGATATGTTTTAGATCCTGAAAAAGAAAGACATCCAGCCAAGAATTCTGTACCCAGCCCAGTGTTCCTTCAGAATTAAGGGAGAGATTACAATTTCCACAGACAAACAAATGTTGGAAGAATATGTCAACAAGAGACCAGCCCTACAAGAAATACTAAAGGGAGTTCTGCCTGCTGAAAGAAAAAAAAAAAGACAAGAGAGAAAGCTCTGGAGGAGGGCACAGAATTGAAGAGTATGAGTAAGGGTAACTTAAAGGATAAAAAGAGAAAAAGGGAAAAGAATATATAGATCTGACAAATAAAATCCAAAGGACAAGATAGTGGATTCAAGAAATGCTTTTACAATAATTTTGACTGTTAACAGACTAAATTTACCACTTAAAAGATACAGATTGGCAGAATGGATTAAAAAATATAATCCACTATATGCTGCTTACAAGAAACTTGTCTTAGACACAAGAATACAAATAGATTAAAAGCAAAAGTATGGAAAAAAAGATATTCCATGCAAGCTGTAACCAAAAGAAAGCAAGAATGGCTATATTAAGATCAGAAAAAATAGACTTCAAATGTAAAGTTATCATAAAAGACAAAGAAGGACAAGACACTATGTATTAATAAAAGGGACAATTCACCAAGAAGAATTTACAATCATAAATGATTATGTTCCCAATCAAGGAGCTCCAAAGTATATGAGACAAACATTGGCAAAATTGAAGGGAGCAATGGACATTTCAACAGTAATAGTAGGAGATTTCAATACACCACTCTCATCTATAGACAGAACAATCAACAAGGAAATAGAGAACTTACATTTGATAAATGAATTCTACCTAACCGACATATATAGTTTGTTACACCCCAAAACACCCAGATATACATTCTTTTTCCGTAGTGCTCATGGAAAATTCTCCAGGATAGATCATTTGCTGGGGCACAAAACAGGTGTTTATTAATTTAAAAACATTGAAATTATTCAAAGCACTTTCTCTGATCACAACAGAATGAAGCTGGATCTCAATAACCACCAAAAAATGAGAACATGAGACAAAATAGTCTCTTCAATAAATGGACATGGGAGAACTGGACGTCAAAAGCCAGAAGAATGAAAGAGGACCCTTACCTCAACCCTACACAGAAATTAACTCAAAGTGGATCAAACACCTAAATATAAGAACCAGCACCATAAAACTCTTAGAAGAAAATATAGGGAAACATCTTCAAGACCTAGTAATGAGAGGTAGCTTCCTAAAATTTATACCCGAAGCACAAGCAACAAAAGGAAAAATAGATAAACGGGAACTCCTCAAAATCAAATGCTTTCACACCTCAAAAGACTTTGTCAAAAAAAAAGGTGAAGAGGCAGCCAACTCAATGGGAGAAAATATTTGGAAATCACACATCAGATAAAGGTTTGATATCCTGTATACATAAAGAAATCATACAACTCAACAACAAAAGAACAAGCAACACAATTTTAAAGTGGACTAAACATATGAATAGACATTTTTCTGAAGAGCAAATACAGATGGCTAAAAAGCATATGAAGACCATGCTGGAGACCCAGGTTCAATTTCTGGTGCCTGCCAATGCAAACAAAAATCAAAAAAGCACATGAAGAATTGCTCATTCTCATTAGCTGTAAGGGAAATGCAGATCAAGACTACAATGAGACACCACCTCACACCTATAAGAATGGCTGCTATTAAACAAACAGGAAACTACAAATGTTGGAGAGGATATGGAGAAATTGGGACACTTATGCACCGTTGGTGGGAATGTATAATGGTACAGTCCTTATGGAAGACAATTTACCCTAGGAAACCAAATATCAAGTTCCCCTATGACTGGTAATACCGCTACTCAGTATATACCCAGAAGAGCTGAAAGCAATGGCACAAACAGACATGTGCACACTGATGTTCATAACAGCACTATTCACAATAAGCAAAAGGTGAAGACAATCCAAGTGCCCATCAACAGACGAATGGATTAACAAAATGTGGTATGTACGTACGATGGAATATTATGCAGCAATAAGACAAAATGACGTCCTGAACCACCTGACAAGATGGATGAGCCTTGAGGACATAATGCAGAGTGAAATAAGTCAGACACAAAAGGGTCACTTTTATGACCATGGTAAAGGTAAAATCAGAGGCTTATAATACAGAATATAGGGGACCTAGAGATATACAGAAGCGTAAGATGGGTGAATAGTTAGCTAATGAGGTTGAACTTAATTGTAAGCAAATAGATAAAAATGAAGGCAGTTCACTAGTGGGTTTATAAGTAATAAGGTAATATACCACATTACATATGGTAATATGTGGGAGGTGAACAGGATTGAAAGAGGTTGTATAGACTCATGTGTCCCACTGATTAATACTAAAAATATAAATAAGTTCTTGCATGAACTACTTCAAATGTATGAATCTTGTACAAAGAGTGTATAATTTCAGGGTATGGGGGAAACATGTTATTGCATGCTCTGGGCTGAGTTTAACAGGAAAATATCAACAGTACTGCAGCAATACCAGGGGTACACAATGGGGAAGGGGCAAGATTTAGGTAGAGTTTTGGATTTTCTATTTGGTGAGGGTGTGTTTATTGGCTATCTTTCTCTTGGGAACAATTAAATTATCTAAAATTGATGTACTGTTGACTTTGGGTGTTATACATAAAGCACAGTAGATGGAGGTGGCTGGAATATGGACTGACTGAGAAGGAGATTGGTGAACGATGGTGTAGACATATGATCAAACATTGTGCTGCTACAAAAAGGAACGAAGTTGTAAGACATGCAATGATGTGAATGCACATGTGAGACATATGGTGAGGCAAAATAAGCCAGAAACAAAAGAACAAATATTCTATGATCTCATTTAAAAAATACTTATTAGAAAAGTGAGGCCTAGGCTGCAAGCTCTTATAGCAGTCACATTTAGTCTGGAGTGGTAATTATTATTACTGGATTTTGAGAGGCTGATTTATTTATTCATAACCTGGTATTTAGCAGTAAAACAAGACCATGGGAGGTGCAATGGTGGGCAGAGGCAGAATTCTTGCCTGTCATGCCAGAGACCCAGGTTCAATTCACAAGACAGGGGTAAGGAAGACATTGTCTGTATTTTAGAACTTTACCTACTCTTTGAAACCTGAGGAAGAAAGGTTTATTTTGTCCAGAACCTAAATTTTCAGTAGCACATAATCTAACTCAACCAGTCTGGATAGATCATTTAGATAGAACAATCCAAACACAGGGAGCCCAGAATAAGAATGAGAGCCTTTAACCCTGTATAGTTTAATGTGATGCCTGGATACATCCCAGAGTATATTGAGCAGATAATCAAAAAATATTGGCAAATCCCTTGTAGGATGGGAGAAACAATATGGAACTGTTAAACTTCACCACTGGGGAAACCCAAGATACTGTGCCAAACATTAGGGTCACCCAAATCAAAGGGTCAAGCCCTTGATCTTGAGGCTTGCATTTGTGAAGTTTATGTATGCAGCAGAGAAGCTTAAACTACCTATAAGCGTTGACCTCTGGAGGACTCCTTTTGTTGCTCAGATGCGGGCTGTCTCTCTTTAAGCCCAACTCTACAAATGAAACCATTGCCCTCCCCCTATGTAGGACATGACATCCAGAGATAAAAATTTCCCTGGCAACATGGGAGATGACCAAGGATCAGTCTGGCCCTGGCACCATGGGATCAACAATGCCATCCTGATCAAAAAAGGGAAAAGGTGTAACAAATAAGGTATCAGTGGCTGAGAGAGTTCAAATAAAGTCAAGAGGCTACTCTGGAGGTCACTCTCATTCAAGCTTCAGTTAGACATTGCTACCTATCATAACTTGCCAAACCTCAACCAAAACCATTCCTGCCAATCCTAAAGAATACCTAGGGACACCATATAAGATTCTACAAAGGTTCCATGCACTAGGATAACTTTCCAGAAATTTGCAACTTCCATATCGGTCCTGACGAGCTAAGACGAGCTATTTAGAGGCACCAGCCTTTCCAGAACATCAACTAGTTCCATCCTCATATCACATATTATCGACAGCCCCTTCCAACATGAAAAAGTCAGAATGGGCATAGCCATAAATACCCCTAAGGACTGGGAGAAAGATAGAAGGTGATGCTGGAGTTATACAGAAAAGGTTAGCTTTAACAATTGAGTATGAGTGCTCACTCAGTTTATTGATATTTCTTTTAGTCTCCAGTACCTCAGAACAGCTAGAAATAAAACCCTAAAATTGTGGAATTGTAACCCATACCAAACTCTGGAATCTGTTCTTCAACTAACTGTTGCAACGTACTTTGAAATCTATTGCTTAGTTGTATATATGCTATTTTTCACAAAAAAAAAGAGGAGAAAGAACACAGTAGAGAAGACAGGATTTAAAAATAAATGTGACTGCTGAATCAATATATTGATATTTCTTTGGGTCTCCAGTGTCTTGGAGCAGCTAGAAGGAAAAATTTTAAATCGTGGCACTGTAACCCATACCAAACTTTAAAATCTGTTTTATAAATACTTGTTAAAATGTACTTGGAAATTTATTGCTTTTTTTGTATATATGTTATTTCTCACAATAAAAAAAAAGTTTTAAAAAATCACAATGAGTCACGCAACCATTAGAATTACCAATTTCATAAACACTGACCATACCAAGATTTGACAAGGATGTGGGAGAGAACTGGATCTCTTGCTCATTGCTAGGCAAATGTAAAATAGTACAGCCACTTTGAGAATAGTTTGGCAATTTCTTGGCAGGTGATATAAGTTTACTATCTGAGGCAGCAACTCCACACCTAGGTATTTACTCAGGAGAATAGAAAACACATGTTTACCTGTACGTGAATTGTTGTAGCAGCTTTAGTCATAATTGTTGCAAACTGTAATCAACCCAAATATCCTTCATCTAGTAACGGATTAACAAACTGTGATTTATCAAAAAATGGAACACTACTCAGTGATTTAAAAAAAGATAAATACAGCAAGATAGATGATTTTTGAAAACATCACACTAAGTAAAAATGCTAGACACAAAAGACATATGCTGTAGAATATAATTCCATCTATATACCATTCTAGAAACTCCAAAACTATAGGAACAGAAAACAGCTCAGTGGCTAAGGGTGGAAGACAGGGATTGATGTGTATAAGGAAACTATTTGAATGGTGAAAATTCTGATCTTCAATGGGGTGGCCATTATCCAACTGTGGCATTTGTCAAAACATATAAATCAATTTTTAAATATATATTATATCTCAATAAAAAATAGAAAAACAATAAAACCTATATGAGTAATATTTAATCCTGTCCAACCAAGGTTAAGAACCATTGGCGAGAGTCAAGCAAAAGATGTTCCATCCACCTATGATGTACACATATGATGAAATATTGTGCAGCTCTACAAAGCAACAAAGTCACGAAGCATAAAGCAAAGTGAATGAATCTTAGGGACATTATGTGGTGCAAAATTAGCCAGAAACAAAAGAACAAATATTGTGTGGTCTCTTTTAGAAAATACTTATAAGGAAATGGAGCCTAGATTGTAAGCTCTTATGGCAGTCACATTTAGTCTGGAGCTCTAAATGTTACTACTTGATTTTGATATTCTGTGCTATGTATGTATAACCTGCTATGTCCCTGTAACATAAAGTAGCTGTGTGACACCTAAGACTCAGAGTTGGAGGTCTGTAGCTCTGAAAGTCAGCAATGCTACATAGAACTGAAAAGGAGAGCAAGCTTCAATTAGAGATAAGAATGAAGCCTAACTGGTGAGGACTAAGGTAAATCAGAATACAAGGGTAAGCATGACATTGTATGTATTTTAGAACTTCACTACTGTATGAGAACAAAGGAAGAGCAGTATATTTCATCCAAAACCTAAATTTTCTGTAGCACATAATCTAACTCAACTTGTCTTCATCACTCATTTAAACAACCCAAACACATAGAGCCCAGAATGGAACAAGGGCTTGTAATTCTGTTTAGTTTAATGCGATACCTGGATACATCCCAGAGTATGTTGGGCAGATAACTAAAAAGTATTGGCAAAGTCCCTTGAAGGACCAAAGAAAAAATACAGTACTACTACTAAACTTTCACACCGGGGAAACCCCGATACTGTCCCAAACATTAGGGACTCCCAAGTCAAGACCAAACCCTTAATCTTGAATCTTGCTCTTATGAAACTTATTTCTGAGAAGAAAAGCCTACCTATAGTTATGCCTAAGAGTTGACTCCAGAAAACCTCTTTTGTCACTCAGAGGTGGCTTCTTTCTAAGCCCAACTCCGCAAGGAAAATCATTACCCTCCCCCCTACATGGGCCATAACATCCAGGGATGAAAGTCTCCCTGGCGACGTGGGACATGAATCCCAGGGTTGGGTCTGACCCTGGCACCATGGAATTGACAACACCTTCCTGACAAAAATGGGGAAAAGAAATGTAATCAAAAAAGGTATTAGTGGCTAAGAGAGTTCAAATGGAGTCATAGAGGCTATTCTGGAGGCTACTGTAATGCAAGCTTCAGCTAGATATTGCTAATTATCTTACTTTGACAAACCCCAGCCAAAACCATTCCTATTAACCCTACACCTAGAACTTTATCTGAGATTCTACAAAAGTTTGTCATACTAAGATTACTTTTCAGAAACCTACAATCTCCAGATGATTCTTAGGCCAGATGAGTCCTGAAACCCAGAGGGGCCAGCCTCTCCAAGAACATCAAATAGTTCCACTCCCCTATCCCATCTTATGGAAACCCATGAAAAAGTTAGAATGGGCATAACCCAAATACCCCTAAAGATTAGGAAAAGGTTCAAAAGAGAAAGAGGAGTTACAACAGAGAAGATAAGATTTAACAAATAAGTATGCCTGCTGAATCAAGACACTGATTCAGTGATAAAGCGGAAACACTTTAATTTCCAGTGTCTTAGTGCAGCTGGAAGAAAAAACCTGAAATTGTGGAACCCATACCAAACTCTGAAATCTATTTCATAACTGCTTGATGCAATGTACTTTGAGATGTATTGCATTTTTGTATATATATTTACAAATATATATATGTATTTTGTATATATATTATATTTCACAATAAAATTTTTTAAAAAAGGTGTTCCATTCGTACATAAGTAGAAGTTATTGACCATCCATCTGGTCAAAAAGGTATTGTCACTGGAAGATGGAACAAATGCATCTTATTCCAACAGTCTGTTCAACTCAAGGAATCAGGTGTGACATCTCATTTATTTTCTCAAAAGGATTATGAAGGAAATTTTGCCTACAGGATGTGCAGTTCCTTGGAAAAACTATAGAAAAGGGCTGAAGGTTAGCAGGAAAACATCTGGGGTTGGTTGATGAGGTCCTCATAGAGAAATAATAAAGTTTAGGATAGAAGTAAACATCCTTAGCTTTGTTCTTTTGTGTTATCAGTCAAGTTTCCACCAAGCCTAACTTGGGTTGTGGGTGTGTGTGTTTCTTTGAAGTCTTTGCCAAAACTCCTCATAAATCTTGCTTTCTCTTCCTCCTGTAATCCATCTATACAACATTCTAGAAACTTAAAACTGTAAGAATAGAAAACAGATCAACGGCTAGGGGTGGAAATGGAAAGACGAGTGGACCCCAAAGAACAGCTCATTGATTTTAGTTTCAGTTATGAAAAAGCCTATCTAATAAATACATAAGGTAATCTCTTACCTTAGGCAGACTTTTGAACACAGTAGGATTTCAGATAGGAAGTGTGAGGTAGGAATTCCAAGTAGTTGTTGTAATAGTTATCCAATGAGAAAGACACTTCAGCTTCTTGATTACAAAAGCACCTTCATGTTAGCTGCCTGAGCTCCTATTAGAGTTGGTTTAAGCAGAACACATTTAGCTGAGGACATGGTAGTATGACAGCATGTGATAACCAACAAATGCTTAGGTGACAGAACTTATTATGCATGTGCTTTATTGTGCAAACATCTCCTTTTCAATGGTACCCAGGGGACTATAAATATCACTTGCAGTGAAATGCAGGTTTGTGCTCATTAGGTGTTTTACCACATCCTGGAAGTAATTTTCAGTTTTCCTTTAACCCACCTCCCGATTTCTTACATCTTTGCTATACATTTTTTTCCTTTAGAAATATCTTATTAATCTGCTTTGCTCATTAACTTTAAGATAATTCAAACTCTGAATTCATTAAAGAGGCCCCTTCCAACTCTAAGATCCAAAAATAGAGGAAATAAACCTTAATAAAAAAAAGTTTCCATGCTGAATGAAAAAAGCCAGGCACAAAGATCATATATAGTATGAGTCCATTTATATGAAACATCCAGAGTAGGCAAATCTACAGAGACAAAAACAGACTACTGTTTGCCAGGAGCTGGAAGAAAAGGGGGAAATGGGCAATGACTGCCTAATGGGCACAAGGTCTACTTTGGGTCTGATGCAAATGTTCTGGAATTAGATAGAGGTGATGACTGCCCAACAATGTAAATGAACTAAATGTTACTAATGGCGAATTTTATGTTTTGAATACTGTGCCATATTAAAAATAAATAAAATACAATATAAATTTTCTTCAATTGAACTATATCTACATCAGCAAAGGTATTAAAAGAAAATT
The DNA here is from genome assembly GCF_023851605.1 of Tamandua tetradactyla. Lineage (NCBI taxonomy): Eukaryota > Metazoa > Chordata > Mammalia > Pilosa > Myrmecophagidae > Tamandua > Tamandua tetradactyla. The sequence continues at coordinate 84,515,895 of NC_135328.1, read as the reverse complement.
TTTATGAATGAAATAAATGTGAACTTTCAGAAAAGTTTAAAAATGTCTGAATGTATATGAAATATGCTTTTTTATATCGTCTTGAAAAAAAATGACCTCAGAGAGAGAATTATTTCCAGTTGATATTTTATTCAGGACTATCAAGCTATCTTTTTAGATTGATTGTCAAACTATTAAATATATAGCTGATTATGCTTTATAATATGAAAGCCTGTTCAAGCAAAAGATGTCTGTGTTTCTCCTTTCCTCTTTGGTGGGTCCTAATTTTAACAAAGAATGAGTTTGTAAAAAGAAAAGGAACTTGCTGCAGCAGAATCTATGCCTAAGAAACATGGCCATTCTTTAGTAACGTTATCAGACATTCTATTGTAACTAGTGGTCTCTGACAACCTTCTTTTTAACAAACAATATATTAAGTGGGGCATTTAACTCATCCACATTTGGAAAACGTACTGCAATGATGTTTTATTATATTCTCTGCCATCACACAACATGGGGCTACTGAAGAAATTGTGCATTTTTTCTTCTGATGCTTGTCAAAAACATCTAATGATGTTTATTATGTGCAACATTAAAGGCAGATTAAGTGCCTGACATAAGAGAATAGTTTAGAAAGATCATGATGCATTCATAAAATGGAACACCACAAAGCCACCAAACGGGAGCCTATAATACTGCAGTTATAGTTCATTGCATGCTGCCAAGTGAGACAATCAGCTTATAAAACAATATATATAATATAATACCATTTGTGGAGGAAAAATATGTGTCTTGTACACATGAGGGTTTGGGAATTCACAGAAAGAATATTTAAAAAAATATATATCGAGTTGTTAGCAGTAATCATCATTTGGTTGCAATCCGGGTGATATTTTCTTCCTTTACTGGTTTATATTTTGTAATTTTGGGGATGAACATGAATTACTAGAACAGTTAAAAATAAATATTTAAAACTCATTTAAATAATTCAAGTCAAATTGTTGGACAAAGGAAAATAATAGGAAATCAAAATCTTCTCAAATAGCTACAGAAAACCATGCTTTTAATCTGTTAGAACTATACTATGCAAGATAAAGTTGCTTGCATAACTAATTGTTAGGTTGAGAGTGGGACACAACAAACATGTGGGTTTGAATAGCAAAGGTAGTTTCATGATAAATGAGCATTAGAGCACTCCCCATGAGTTTTCTGGTTAGTCTCAAAGAATATTAGCTATGAAAAGACCTTTCACCATTAATGTCACAGAAAACTATCTGTTGTTTAGAAGCAGGTCACATCTCCTCCCTTGAAATACAAGCTTAAACAAAAGAACATAACAGTAGTGGTAATAAAAGCACATGTTGATTGCTTTGCTATGTGCCAGCACTGTTCAAAATGTTTTTCATGTAAAGTCTATTTGTTCTTTACAACAGCACTCTGATATATTATTATTTCACTTTTCAGGTGAGAAAACTGGGGCAGATAACTATTAAGCAATTTAAATACTTTCAGTACATGAGTAGCAGAGAAGGATGCAAAGCTAGAGAGCTGGAGTCTGTGCTCTAAACCACTATGTTATGGTACTTCTCATCAGAAAATTAATTGAATCTTAACAAAATACTATTCACAGGTATGTATAACTTCTGTTTATATTAGAAGCTAGCTCTGTGGGCTGTCTATAATCTCAGACTACTGTCAGGCAATCTCACTCGCTAGTTCCCAGAACTGATGATAAAGTCTTTTCTTTGCCCAGGACTTCACAGGGTTTACAAATTCCAAGCGGCAATCATGGCCTCTGAGGCTTTCTTTGGCCTCCAATGGCCCTGAGTGCATTCCGCTTTCTGTGCTGAGATGCCCTTGGCATGCCACGGCTCAAGGGATTGATCTTGATGTAGGAATACCTGGAGAAAAGGAGGAAACAGTTCCTACCATTTCTCTTCTGTAGAAGCCACCATGACTTCTCTCATGGCATTGAACCTTCTCCTCTATTTTCTGATCTTTTCATTGAACCCAAGAGATGAGGAAGATAAAGTTCTACCTCAGCCCCACATGTCAGGGGGAAGTCCTGAACTTAGCTGGCAGCTCCTTGGTGACATCTAACTATTCCCTTCCATATTTCTCCTGGGTTTCCCCTTCAAAGCAAAAGGCCAAATCTGATTAGTGTCCAAAGTGCTACACTGAAAAAAAATAAATAAACTTCTGCGCTAATTAAAATTGTTAATTTGGCAAAATTTGATACTTTTGAAAGTCAAGCAATAATATGGATCTAAATAACTGGGCTATTTAAAAGGTTTTAAGCAACAATACAGTTAATAAATGCACTATGTGTCTTTTTCTCATAATTATGTTAGCCGTTTTTAGTCTTTGGGCAAAAAATATGAATTTAATGTTATGCAGAAACTCGATATATTTTTGGCATTGTTTTTCGACCATTTCGTTAATGATTTTGTGTATCCCAGCACTAAACTTTCTTAATATCGTTCTGTTAATGGGTTCTGGATAAATATTCTGTGAATGTTTACTATTGTGTGAATGTATGCTATTTCTGGGGACATGTGAGTCGAGCCTGTGGCTGGTACACAGAACTGGAAAAAGACAGCAACCCAGCCAACTTCTCCCTGCTTCTGCTCAAGTCTGAACTACAACCAATTATAGATGCTGATTATGATCCAGTCACTGATTTCAATGAATGTTTCCCAGCAAACAAGTCCCAGAGTTGGCATTACTATTCCTTATAGGTAAAATACAGTGATGAGGCAAAAAAATACAGCAAAGTTGTTTTTTGTCAGTCTCTCTTGGCGACTTCTATGCCTTCAAATCCATCCTTTTTCTCAAGGTCGATTTCCTGGGAAATCCCAAAGTTTAGGATATCACAGAAAATCTTGAAGCCAATGCCGAGGTGATTTGAGCATTTTCTCTTCTGCATGAAAGCAAATAAGCACATTTTGAATTCCTTATTGGCCTCTCCCCTAGGAGACTGAGTGAATTTATTGATAAAGCAGAATATTTACATTTGAAAATCTTGTGGAAAAATACATAACAGACCAACTTTTAAAAATGGAATGTGCCTTCTAAAGAATATTTGAAATGTTCTCACTGACAAAATATGCTTTGAACCTCCGAAGGGAAGGAATAGTCTTTTACAAATTGAGAGTAGGTTAATGCTCACTCTACTGAGTCACTCTTCTTCTGTCCAGGTAAGGATTACAATTATTTGAATACCCAAATTTTCCACCTTCAAGCTTGGCATTTGTCCTAAGGCTGTTGCTGAACACCAGAACCACCTCAGGTGGCTGCACCCCTGCATGAAATTATTTTCAGCAGCCTGAAGCATAGCAGAATGTTTTATGTGACAAGTTCAAGGACTGTTTATCAGACTACACAAGAGTCCCTTCTTACCCCTCTTGCCAATCTGATCTGTCTAGTTTGAATTTTTTTTATAAAAGCTTTCATCAAACAGGCTCCATCTCTTCCAGATACAGAGTTAAACTAATACATAAAGTTGCTTTGTAAAAGCCTGAATGCCTGAACTTTGACTTTGTCCGTCAAGTTGTGCCTTAGACATTTATTAGTTCCCCTTGTGTTATTATAAATGTTGGAAGAACTACCGAGTGAAACCTTGTCCAAATACTTGAACTGAATATCTATAATGGCAGGTAACTAATTTAAAATGACTTTTTTAAAGCCCTGAAAAAATACCAGTTTGACATTTGACAATATTCAGAAATGTAGGAGCATAATTTGGAAGGATTGTTTAAGTATTGGCTATGCCCTACCATTAGATAACACCTTCTTTCAGAAAACTCAAAAGGCTTTCTAAGGGTAACACCTGTTTAGACCAGAATAACAATTGGGCTCACAACTAAGAATTAACAGGGGGCTGAGGGGTGTGTGTGGAGTCCTCTTTGTTATATGTTGAATGCAGATGATTTACACTGGAGACTTTCAACAAGATGCAATGGAGAAGGCACTGGCAAGCAGAGGGTCAACTAAACATTTCAACCTTACCAATGGACATATGTTTATTCAAATATATAATAAGAAAATCTGGTACCCTGGTTGATTTGTAGTTGAAAATTTCCACAGTGAATTGGTATGTCAGCTCATAATAGTAATATCATATTTCCATTGGTATGCTAGAGGAAGGAAAGGGAGGAGAGAGGAGCTAATGACAGGAAAAGGAAACAAATATATGAAGTCAAAATGGAAGGAACTATACTGTAGATTGGTGATATTGGGTTTACTGCAACCTGGTAAATCCATGGCCAAAAATTTGAAAGATATCAAAGATTTACCTGGTATCCTTGACCGTTTTAAGAGTAGGCCGCTGATTTTTGTTTTCTTTTTCTCCTGTTTCTCCCTCTTTCTTCAATCTTCATCAGTAAAGACTAGATTGTATAAAATTGTATGGGATCCAACAGCACAACAGACATTAGGTAGAAATGTTACTGAGCAATGGGTTCACTGCCTGATACACTCAGAAACCAATATTGTGACACCAGGATTTTGAGGAAAAAAAAGTTTTATTGCAAAGTAGACCGGCAAGGAGACAGAAGCCAAGCTCAAATCTATATTCATGACCTGAGAATTAAAGGAGTCTTATGGGATGGGAACAAAGGGAGGTGGAGACAGTGATGGGAATTCTGGTTGGTATATTCTGATTGATTATTTATGAAATTGTCCATATATAGTAGAAATATGCTTGTGGACCAAATCTTCTTGTTAAGGGTCCCTTCTTATTTTATTCGCCTCTGATGTTTCCTATCCTCATAATCTTGGTTCCAAGGTAGGTGATTTTTTTTGTTCCTAGTGTCTCAGGGGTCATTTGAGGGACAAGAATCTGTGTTTCTATGCATGCTCCAGTTTACAACTTGTGGACATGTTTGATTACATGTAAAACAATCTCAGGAAAGATTTTAATTATGGGAAGGAACAGATCCTGATAAGCAGGTGTTGGCCTGAATCATGGCTTTTAGTTATGACTATAACTGGGGCTCCTTCCTATCTCAACCATGATTTCAAAAATACCTGAGGCATGAAGGACATTTTGAGCATGTGGAAGGATGCAAGCAAAAGAATAAAAGCAAAGATATAATAACAAATATTCTATCTGATGAACAATGTGCGAAGCAATCACACTATAGCAAATGGTTCAGCCAGAAAAATGGTGGAGCATTGAGATTAGATGTGTATGAGACAACTCTGAGAGTAACCGACCTCTGTATGGGGATTTAAAACTTGTGCATTCTATTACTTTTCAATGGCAGCCGAAAACAACACCCATTTTTCACAGTTCTATAAGTCAGAAGACCATATACAACATGGCTCAACTGGTAGAGTCTCACAAGGAAGAAATCAACATGTTGACAGGGCGGGGTTCCTTTCTGGAGGCTCTCTTGGGGATGAATCTATTTACAGTTCATTGAGGTTGTTGGATCAATTTAGTTCCTTGCCATTGTGGGACTGAGATCCTCTTCCTGCTTGAATTCCTTCTGCTTTCCATGTGGACCCTGCTTGCAGTAGTACAAAGAGTCTTTTCACCTGTCAAACCTTTCTGACTTCTGCCGAGAAAGTTCTCTCCTTTTAAGGGCTCTTGTAATTAGATTGGACCCAACCCAGACAATCAATGGTAATAACCCTATTTTTTAGGTCTGTAACCTTAATTCCATCTGCAATGCAAAAATTTTTTACCATGTTATATAAATATGCACAGGTTCCAGATATCAGGCCATGAACATCTAGAATACACACCTTCTTGGAGTTTCTTGACTCTCCTCTTTCTCTCTCGGTCAGCACTCCCCCCATTCAGTTTGTTCTTCAATGTTTGGAATTAAATGAAACACCACACCAAGGCCATCAGCATCAGGCTTCCTGAGTGGCTGGTGAGGGTCCAAATGATACCGTCTGAAATGTGATGATGTATACTCCCCATAGGATGAAACTTCCTAGGGAAAAACAAAGTACAGGGCCATTGAGCAGTGAAGTGATCTCTTTGGTCTCTGTTTGGCTTACTGTAAAGTGCTAACAGCATGGTAGGGTATAACATCATGCTGATTCTCATCTTAACTTGCTCAGATCCTTTTTGAGTTTACATCCTCTCCACCCTGGGCTCACACCTCCCAAGCAAAATATTAACTTTTCAATCTTTGCCTTGGACTCTACTTTCCAGAGGACATTGACCAAGACTACCTGTTTTCTAACTGTCCCCTTCCTAGAGGTTGAATCAAGTATATTTAAAATGCAACACTTCATTCACTGGCCAAAAGTGACTGGAGGGACCTTGAAAAAACAAGTATTCCCTATAAATATTAAAATACAAATCTCAATCTCTGCATGCTACCACACTGACATGACATTGATGGCTGTATACACTGAAAAGCAGAGAAAACTGGCCTGCAAAAAGAGAAAAACAAGCCAGATTTATACAGAGATCAAAGACAACGGGATTTCAGAGAGACTGACTGACCAACAGGCAAATGGAATGAATACTTTCTGAAAATGTTTCAGTTTCTGTTTTTGGCCCCTCATTATGAGAAGCACTTGTATTCTCTTCTTGAATTCAAATGTGGTCCTGTTACTTGTAATCCAAAGGACTGTTCTAGTCATTGTTGCATAAGAAACTATTCCTAAACTGTGGCAAAAACAACCATCTTAACATGCTAAAAGATTGTATGGGTGAGGAATATTGGACGGGGTGCAGTGTCAGCAGATGGGTCTCAGATGAAGTGAGAAGTGATTTGACAGCTGGAGGCTGGACTCCACTGGAGATGTCTTCACTCATATCTGGTGAACGATGGTAGGGCCTCAGCTGACCTCTTAGCTGGAATACTTGAATAGCACCTTTCCATGTGGTCTCTCTATATGGTACATTTGTACTTCCTCACCGGATGTCTTGAACATTCCAAGAGAACAAGATAAAAATGTATGGCATTTTTATGATCTAGCTATAAGAGTCACATAATGGGTGCACAGATGGCTCAGTGGTAGAATGCTCATCCTTGCATGTGGGAGACCTGGGTTTGATTCCCGGACCATGCACCCAAAAAAAAAAAAAAAAATCACATAATGCCACTACTGTCATACTCCATTGGCTGAAGCAGTCAGAAAGAGCCACCAAGTTCCAAGTGGAGGGGACATAGACCTCAATCGTGGAGGAATGTCAAGGTTTCATTGTAAGTGTCACATGGGCTGTGAGATCTTCTTATAGCCAATATTGGAAAGTTCACTCTGACAAAGGATTCCACCCTAAGACAACCATTGTATACAGTTTCTGGAGTTTTCTGTGCCATGTTGGAGGTTTTCGTACATCCTGGAGTCAGTGGGAAGTGGGGACTTTTGAGCAGAGAAGTGACATGTGTACAGAGGACTAGAAGAAAGCAACTAGATAGGGTGAGAATTTAGTCTCCTGAGAGTCTCCTTATTTACTGTGGCCAAGATTTTTATTGTCTAATGTTTAATCTATTGTGCCCTGAAGGCAATTTGGCCAGATATATCATTATCTATACGAAATGCATTTTCAGTGATTCTGTATCATGATGCTAATTTTGCTTCATAATAGAGCTAAAAACACATTTAGTCTTTATTTGACAAGATACAAGTAGGCAAAGTAAATCAGCAAGTACCAGGATTTTACTCTACTGGAAAGATAATTTTCATTGTTCATCATAGTACTGACCATATGCAAAGAAAAATTTACTCCCTTATCCTCCCTTATCTTTAATTCTATAGCATAGGGTTTCTACACACAGGAAATTTTGGCTTGGGAGGAAGATTTTTAAGCAATATATGATGTTCTCACACACATACACACACACATACAAGTACAGAGCCTGAGTGTGATTTCAGGTTTGTAATGAAAGCTCAGAAGCTAGTAAGGAAGGGGATCCAATAGATTATTAGGAAAGTCTTCACCTAAGAAAATAGTCCAAAATGTTTCACCAGAAGCATGATATATTTTTGTCTCTTCAAAAAGTTTTTTTGCCAAGAGCCCAGTTATTTTCCATACTACAACCTATTTTAAGTTTTGTATCCAAAGATTTTAAGAAGAATCTACAATGATATGAATTAAAATTACCATGTAGAATATGTGTTACATCCCCCAAAATTTCCTAGTGTATTTATTTCATCCATTTCAAAAGCTTTGTACCCAGCCTTCAATTTACTAGAAATTTCTATGCTATTCTAAGTCTCCCAATTGTATTTGTCCATTTTTTGCTCTTAATGAGAGGGTATAGAGATAAATTCAGTCATTAAATATATTTTATGTATATATATAGCTATACATGTGTATATACATATATAGATATATATATCCATAAAGTAGATCTCTTAACACATCATCAGGAATGATTCTGGAATAAAATAAAGTCTAAACATACCTGGGATCTTCTGATTTGGTACTTATATAAAAAGATACCTATGGTTTTATGAGAAGATACTGATTGAAAGGGCTATACGTGAAAGCAATATATAATTTCTTAAAATAACTCTTCGATTTTCATAAAGATTCTAGTTTTGCACTCATAATGTGCTTCGCCCTGGGGAAACTTGGCTTTCTACAGGGGTGATATGCAGTCTTCATTTCCTAAACCAAGACAGAGAACATCCACTCTCAGAGTAGGCACACAGGAGAATACCATGTCCTATTTGTCCTATCCGTTTCATATGTATAATCTTGTCTTTACCTTCCAGATTTCTGAAGTCTGAGGCAGTATCTCTTATTCATGAGTGTATTAAATAAGAACTTAGCGAACTATTGGTTTTCTTACAGAAAGAAATATCTAAATTTACTGCAATCTGGATGTCAATATTTTGACAAGCCTCTACCATCTAATTATTAAACTGTTCAATGATTCGGACAATTGCAAATGTGTTTGGGCAATGATTGGGACAATTGCAAATGTGTTTGGGTGCACAAATATCTTTAAAGCCACATTAAATGTATATGTAATCCTTTGTTATGTTAGCAAGAATCAGAAAACTTGATTCAGCCTAAGCATACTCTGACTGAGACATTTAATGTCAACTAAATTGTCAATGAGAATATTGGTGTTTTCTTATTTTATTATCATTTGGAAGCTATTTAGCATGTAATATGAGACCCCAACTCTATGTCTTTGAGCTTCCCATTTATAATTCCTTATTGCTGCTGGATTTTATAATTTTGTTTTTATTGTGGAAAAAATAAGCAAACCATTGTTTGTAATAATAATAATAATAATAACAATAATCAGCATAATCTATAGGAACACCATAACTGGGTTCATCCAGCTACTCTTACTCTCTGAGGAATCAGAGGCAAATTATTTATTCTCACCGAGCTCCACTTTTCTCGGCTGCCGTGAGAGTGTACTATAACCCCTGCTGAAGACTGAGTGCATGAATTAAATAAGATATTACATGTACAGTGCTTAGCACAGCGCTGGATTCATAATAGGCTTTCAATAAATAGCAGTGATTATGGTTATGATCATGTGTACAATGAGCATGCTTCATTCATTCCAAAACACTCACAAAGTTACTATCCTCGTGGAGGTTACATTCCAGAGGGAGAGACAGAAGACGAGTAAGGAAGCCAACAAGATGCATTTTTCTGTCTTATAAATGTGGTCTGAGTAAGGCAGCAAACACCAACATCTGCTTTCTGTTGTCATTTCCTTTCCAGCACCAGCCACAGAACAACGGTGGTCCCCCACCTCGGACCCTGGGATTCCTTGATGTTTCAGTTTGCAGTGTGGCTCCGTGAAACAGATCATCCAAGCCCTAGTTTGTGGGGCAGAAGCCACAGAAACATCTACTGTTAGGCACAGCCTAAGGGCTCATACTTGAAACCTATCTAATGGATTAGTACTGGGATAAGCGACAAACTAGAAACAGGGACGCCACCTCAACCAGCCTGCCAGAAATGTGAGCCGTGTGTTCATCCTAAGAACAGACAGAAGTGAAGGACTGGCTGCTCCTTGTGTTCTCAGACCCGGGTTCCCTTCCCCTGGGGGTCTGTGTGCATCTTCGTACAGAGCCATAACTAGAAGAGACACATGCCGGGTGAAAAGGCTGCTTTATTTTGTTCCAATGAGTTCAAAAGGTAAGGACATGATGGTCTAAGGACTACTCACTTTCTGAGGCCAAAATGTAGCATGTAGTGTTCACGCCTGTGTAGTTTTGCCATGATCCTCAGTGGCCACCAATAAACAGTGATCATACATGGCCCAGATTGGAACACACTCAGGAGACAGCTTGATTTTTCTCCCAGTCCAGCCTTCAGAGCTCTACAGGCGCTCCCTTCTTTCTCCACACCTTATTGACATCATGGGCAGATCCCGTTGCTCTCTGATCACATTGAGGCATTGAAGAGTCCAGCCCAGACCAACTCCTCTCGGGGTGTGACCACCATTGCCCCCCGTATCAGGTCACACCAGAGGTGGTTACACAGCCTGCTCCGCTACAGCCTCTCTCCCTCCTCCTGTCTATCTCAGCCAGTTACCATTTCTACAGCTGGTTGCAGGCCCCAATTCGAATGATGCCCCCAAATTCCACACAAGTCTCCTCTCAACTAGCTCTGTCTCAGTGGCTGCGCAGACCGGACTATGAGTGACTGAAGCACGCTTCCTCCAGCCTGCCACTGACAGACCGGACTCTACTTTTTACAGGCACTTCTGATCTCCACATTTAATTCTCTTGGAGCAGCCCTGATTTGGGCATGTCTGGGGGATGGGGTTTGGGTAGAGGGTCTCTTCTTGTCCCCACCCTGCAAAGGGGAGAAAAAAAATCAAAGCATTCTCAATTCCTAAGCATTCCTTATAAGGACTCCTCTTGGCTTTCTAGAGGTGGCAAACCTATTGGATCTGTTCTCTTGTTAACAAGTCCTAGACGCGCGTATCTAGCAGCTAGCTCTTCCTACAATATGGAAATATCACATCTATCGTCCTGAATTTGAGGTTTACCTGAAATTCTAAGGCAACAGAAAACTCCCATTCTATATCCTGTTACAAATTATCAAGTTTATTTGAACTAGAATCTAAACTGAGAGACAAACTTCTAATTCTAAAGATGGAACTCTAACATAAGAATCTATGGGACTTATCTTGAATTTTCTTTTCTTTAAAAAGGAGCGTGTCTAAATAAAAACTGCCTGAACCCTGCCTCTCTTCTCTACATTGGGTTCCCATTTTCTTCTGGCATTTCTCATTTGTAACATGAGATTTTTATCTTCAAGAAAGAGATACAGCGGTTGACAGAGAAGCAGAGACCCATGGGGAAAATAGGGAAAGAAAAAGTCAAGAATGTTGGTTAGTGAGAGTCTCAGAATTTTTAGATTATAATTTAAACCTATTATTCTTACTTCTGCTTGCAACTTTCCCCAAGGAAAATATAATAACAACTGACAAGTTATGTTTTCTACCTTTTGTGACATGACCTACATCTTTCACTGGATATATGTTTGTAAGAGTATTTGGGGAACAACAAATGCAAGTTTACCCTATCATCAGAAATAATCTTCTTAGAAGCCCTATCATTCCATTCTGAGTGCAGCAGGTTGTTCTCCACTGAACCTTAACTGGTGCAGAGCTGCAGGGCCTGGCCAGCTGCTGCTGGCTGACAAAGACTTGGCCCTCAGGCACCTATTTTCAGGGGTTGATAAGCCTAGGGACAAGGAAACCTTGAAAGATTTGTGCTTCACGCCTGGAGGTTTGTGAAGCCCAGAAAATTTAAAGGATTAAAGAAAGTCAGTGCCCTATGCCAGCCACAGGGACCAGGTCAGATCCCCATCAGAGAGGTCTGAATTTCTCAGACAATTTTCTAATCAGTTTGTAGATTTCTTACTCCTGCAAACCTTGAATTAGACAATTCTATGCTTGTTTTATTAACACCCTTCTTCTAACACACTCAAGCTCTACATTTGAGTTGAAAAGGCTATACATATTGTTTTCTTATCTCGAGCCAATTATCTTGCCTTCCATAGATAACTACAGCTTATTATTTTTTAAAAAAAGTATTATGAACTTGAGGATGATGTATGGACAACAGCTTATTAAAGCTTTTACTCTATTAACATCCCATTGCACAATCATTTTGCACTTGTTTTGTAAAGTAAGCTTTATATAAAGAAAAGTATTGAAAAAGCATGGGATGCAGGATTTGCCAATATCAATAAGGAATAACATTGATGGCAGGACTTAAGAAACTAAAATCCAACTAATTCCAAGTCTAAAAGTGTCAGAAATCTCTATTTTGGGACAATGCCCAAATATCCCAGATGACTCCAGCCCTACCTAACTTGAGACAAAATTAGTGACTCCAGCCCTACCTAACTTGAGACAAAATTAGTGACTCCAGCCCTACCTAACTGGAGACAAAATTAGTGGATGAGATAGCTTTAAAAATCACTAAATCATCGGGCTCTTTCGTGCTGCCTTTCCTGACTGCACAACCTCGGTTACTCACCTCACCCCCATTACTGACAATCTCCCTTCTCTAGTTTTTTCAGTGTGGGCTTTTTTCCCTCACTGAGAGCTCAAAAGATTTGCATTTTACAGGTTCAGCCATGCACAGAAAGATTAGACTCAGTATCTCTTGAGCTGAAGTGCAAAATCTAAAGGCACAGACTCATTGGGCAGCAACCATTCCTTAAGCCAATGAAATACAGTCAAGAGGGCTGAATATTGAGCACAGGCTGCTTCTGTGGTAACCTGTAGATTATGAGGCACAGTGGATACAATTCCAATAAAAGTGAGAGTGCTTTCCTAACAGGGATATTGGGGTTTAGGTATCCATTCTTTCATTCATTCAACTAATACTTGCCAAACATTTTACTATATTCTGGGGACACAATCATGAATAAGATTGAAGAGTTTCTGCCTCACAAAACTTATGGTGCTATAAGAAACAATGAAAATTAAGCAGAAAACAAAAATTCAGTACAATAATAGCTACCAAAAATACTTAGCTACCTTAAAGTATTTAAGGAATACTTTAAATAAGTCATGTACCATGCTGGACAGTGTATATGCATTATCTACTTTAATTTTCATAAAACTTATCAGGATCAATTTATAATTAAAGTAACTGAGGCTTAATCTGTATAATGGATTGACTAGTGTTCCCCTAATTTGCTTTATTTTCTTTTTATTTTGAAGTCGTGGTATTTCTTTTTTCTTGGTAATATTCTCATGAACCTTTTTTGGGGAATTTGGCCTTATGCATTTTTATTTTATGCAACCCAAACCTGTCTCAGAAGTGCTGGGAATTTCCATGTGTAAAGTGTTATGTTGGCACTTTTTAATCTGTCTAAGCATATTACTTACTAAATTCCTTTCTGGAAAGGATCAGCTTATTATATTGAGAGACAGCTGACATATGAGCAGAAAACAGCCACAGAACGTAGCAGGTGGTTAGCACTCTGTGCCTCTAACCTGTGATCTTGCCTCTTATAGGATATCCTGCCCCATCTTTCCAAAAAACAGGAGAAGTAATGCATTTTAATTTATTACGAATCTAAACTCTATTCCTTCTACACAAATATGGTCACTTGCATTTGATTTTACTCTTCTATAAACACCTGGCTTTTTCTTCTTTCCTAAAAAGAAGCAATTAATCGGCCACAAGAAAAACTGAAATTATCTAAAAGATACATAGGGGGGAATATCATTTTAAGGTTTAATGATGTAATATGTATATGTCCCACATCTTTGGAGTGAGAAAAGAAGATAAAGCTAAAATCGGATTTAAAAAAATTAATTTCACTTTTTATCTGTAATTTTTGAGAATTTTTTATTTTCCTTTTTTATATGGAAAGATTTAGCCGAAGTTCATAACCTCATCACTAAACACAGTGACCATTGTGCAAAACCCTGTCTAGCACCTTGCAAGAGATATTTCTCATTTCAGCCTCTGCTTTCTATACTGTATTTTAAGTTGGGCAGGGGCAGGTAGGAGGTATAAAATATTGTTCATGCACTCACAGGATTTTTATCCCGAAATTTAAAAATATTTTTAGTTCGACTAATTATATTTTACTTCAAACCCATTTCTAATTCCATTTCTACCACAATATCTTAGAACTCACTAAAAGAAATTACATGTGCATTCTCTTGTCAACCCATAACCTGTTGTTAACTAACCCCTATAACAAAGTATTCATTACTTATTTCTAGTTAACTGGGTACTTGTTTTTGTCATCTAACTGATTTTGAACTTCCTGAGAGCAGAATGTATATTTTAGTTCACACTAATAAATACCCTGTATTGGTTTCCTGCGGCAGTTGTACCAAACATTATACAAATATTATAGCTTAACAAAACAGAAATTTATTCTCTACCAGCTCTGGAGGCCAGACCCTGTGATCTGTTTCACTGAACCAAAATCAATGCTTGGGAGTGCCCTGCTCTCTCTGTAGGCTGTGAGAGAGAATCTGTTCCTTGCCTCTTCCAGTTGTTGGTGGCTGCCAGTATTCTTTGACCTATGGCCACAGTCACACAATCTCTGCCTCTGCAATCACACAGCCACCTCATTTTCTGGTTGTGTGTGTCTTATCTCCCCTGCCTCTCTCCTATATCGACACTTGTGATAGAATTTAGAGCCCACCCAGATAATCCAGGATAATCTCAACTCACAAAAAAACCATAATTTAATCATATCTTACAAGATGCTTTTTCTAAATAAGATAATATTCACAGTTTATAGGGATTAAGAAGTAGGCATATCTTTGAGAGCAATTCTCATTTTACCACACACAGTACAACCAGAGCATTTTTCTTAGAACATAATACACACTCAGTAAACCTTGGGGAAATATGAAGAATAACATCTTATGGGCAGTCTCATTCTCTATTTCTCTGGTTGGAACATCTCTTCTTTCTTCCCTATAGTATTTCTTCCTGTATGGACTAACTTCTCTGATCACCATTGAGCCCAAAACAAAATGGCAGCCTTAATTTCAGGTACAACATGAGTTTCCACCTTTGGGTCAGTTCTTCACCACTTGTGCAGGCAGCTTCTGTCAGAAGAAACTGAGTCCAGGATTGTGGACTTTGCAGTTTTCTATGAAGAGGGCTGGGCTGGGAGGTGCCTCCAATAAGGTGGAGACATAAAAAGAAAGAAAAAAATCTTCTTTAACCTTCTGTAAGCAATATTAACTTCAGTCTACAGGGTTCCTAATAGGAATTTTAGAACCTGGATTAGAAGAAATTCACTGAATCACCTTTCCTCTGTTTTCTTTACATCATCTCCAGAAATATGGGAATTCTTTTTTTTTTTTTTTTTCCTGTCTATTTGCGGGGCACCAAAAGGATTGAACTTTGGAAAACCTATGGGCTTGGGGAACACACCTGATTTCTAATCCCAGTTTCAAATCTAGCTCTTATATATGACTTTTTTTTCCCCATAAAAAATTCCATGCATTCCTTCCAGTTCTAGCTTTTAATGCTTTGGCAGGGAACGTTGTATCTTAAGGTATTATTCTCCACTAACTAAAGCAAATCCAAACTAATGTAAAAATGTACTTTTAATGAGTAATTTAAAAATAATGTAAATTTGTAAATGAATGCCTTTTATTGTCTCTCCAAGGAAAATCATATAATAGACTGTGAAATCCAAAAGTAGAAACAGAAATGGGGGAGAAAAGCAGAGAAATTCTAGTTAGTCTCTGCCAAAGGCTGGAAATCCCCTTTGAGAAAATATTCTAAAATTAAGAAAGCAGCTGGAAGCATTTAAATATTCCAAAATGCTTCAACATTCCTTATAAGTTCTCATTTAGAGAACTTTTAATCATGTATTAAACACGCACACACACACAAAACATGGGTTCATCAGCAAAGTGCCTTTCTTTCAAATGGCTCCCTTTATTTGTAAGCAAAGCAGAAATTATATATATTTGGCTCTAGAGAAGTCTTTTTCTTCTGAATCTTCAGGAAAATATCTCTGATTCATGCTTGCTGTTTCCTTCTTCCCCATCCCCATTTTCAAAGGGATATAGTATAAAAAGATACAAGGATATTAATTTCACATATATTAAACTAGTGACAAGTGAAAAATATTTATGGCATTTCCTCTTACATTTTATATGCTTTTTTTTTCTATTTTAAACTTTGGACTTTAATCGTTTTCCCGAGAGACTCAAGCTTCTTCCTTAAAATGATTCCATCCTTTTTTGCTTAGTTCCTCTCAAATTTCCCAGGCATTCTTTTGTGCCCTGAAATCAAATAATTTCATTTGGGGGAAGTTAGCTAGCTTTCTGTTGCTGAGAGTTATCCTGGTCACCCAGCACAAAAAAAAAAACATCTGCCAGCTGCTAGGAGAGTGCCTAGTCAGAGGTCTGCCATTTTAATTATTTTAAGACATTTCCATGTCTAAGTTTGCTTACATCTACATTGAGCACATAAAAAGCATCACACGATGCTTAATTATTTTTAATTAAGCATACTTACATACTCACATGAAAGATGGTATTTAAGATTGAATTACTGCATTTATATATGTGAGTTGTAAGTACAGTTTATGAGGGAAGCACCGTGACTTCTTTGTAAAAAAAAATCTCCTGACAGTATTTTCACACTTTTCCTAATTTAGCAGTTTTACCAAAAAAAGTTGACATAAGGATACAATGAAGAATTATAACTGAAGGAAAGAAAGTCTGGATTCGACAACTGATAGCCTTTCTTCATTTCTGAAAGTTCCAGGTTTCTAAATTTGCTTCTTTTTTTCAAAGCTGGGTATTAGATTAATACGTGTTTGTTAAATGAGTAAGAGAAAGAAGGAAGGAGGGAGAGAGAAAGGCAGGCAGGCAGGCAGAGAGAGGGAGGAAAGAAGGGAGGGAGAGAGACCACAACCCTAAACTGTATGTCCCTCCCCATTCTACCCTCACATTCTCAAAGCTAAAGGCTTCAGACAACTTTTGTAGAAAGTAATGGAAAGAAAATATGGTACAAAGATTGTTCGAGTTTGTGTGACTATTACTAAATTGTCCTCCAAAATGGTAATATTACTTTACAATTTTTCCAGAAATAAATGAGCACCTTGTTTCCTATTATCCTTGCCAACTCTGCTTTAACTTAAAAAATAAAAATAAAAAAACTTTGTCAGTTTGATAAAAGCTGGCATAACACTTTTTAAAACTTGCATTTTTAATTTATGCACTCATGGTTTTTGTCTCCAGAAGAGGTGTGTGTGTGTGTATGCATGTGTGTTATATATGACCATATCATTGCTTTACGTTGAACAACAAAATAGTAGAATTTATCTATTTGTTTTGTTTTATTTATAGTTTTATGTTTTGCTTATAGTTCTAAGATGGACTGACTTTAATTAAATAACAATCTTTTCCTTTATAATATTTACATGTAAGGCAAAGAAAGGGAAAAATGTAAGAATTACAGGGATTCAAGTTTAATAGACACGGTGAAAATAATGCCTTCTTAATTACGTGTGTCTGCTTATGTTTGAAGCTGACACCAGTTTTCAAGGTAAAGAAATAATTTCAGATCAAGTCTCTGATCAGGTATTTTTAGGCCATCTCTCTTAAGTCCAGAATTGCTTTGCTCAATTATGGAGCTGTGTGGCCTCTACAATTCAGCTCACTAGAAGAGGCTAAGGCTTCAAGACAAATGACTCATGCCATGCAAATGCCAATGAGACCTGCAACCAAAGCATTCATTAAAATGGGAAGTAAGTTCATAAAGCAATCAGTTAGACTGTCAGCTGAGCAGAGCGTGCTTTCCCTAATATGAGAGAGCCATGAATAGTGACTAATGAGTGTAAGAAGTCACTAGAGAATGTAGAACTAGAGAAAAGGGAGTTAGGAATGGCATATCACTAATGCATGCCCATAAATGTATTGAGTAAGGCACAGTCTTTATTTCATACAGTCTGAATGGATTATCATACCTATGATGAATGACAATCAATTGCTTTTCTCTCATCATCACCTGTATGATTTGTAGCATGATTGATATCAGCAAATTCCTAGAATATTTGATGAGTCCCTTTCTGCCCTTTTCAAAGGTATGCAAGGCAAATATAAAACTTACTTTCCTATTCAGATTCTTCTGAAGCTTGATGAATTGACTTATTAGTTTTTGGGGGGTAGGGTTCCCATAAATTTAGTGCCATTTTAAGCAGGATTTACTCCTAAAAGACAGTTTTATGGGACTGATAGATAGAATATGCAGGTGTGTAGAAATTGCAAACTAATTGAAAGATAATAAATGCTCAGATGCCTGCCCCAGAGCCATAAAACAGCAGGTAACGTATCTTCGCTTTTTTCCTTTTCTCTACATTTCCTTCGTCAATACAGAAGTCTCTTTATTTCCTGTGCGTTTATAGTTTGGCATGTTTTTACTTGCTTGTATTCATTTCCAAACCCTCCTACAATTTGTCAGGTTCATTTTGGCATATTAAAAATATTGTCTTGTGCTTGAAGCTTTATATAAAGTAGCCACTGGTTTCCAACATAGTTAAGGATGGTGATATAACCACCAGTTCTAAGTAAAACTATTTCTATACCTCCAGCCAACAGCCCAACATGAACATTACCAGACTTGACCATAATTAGGTGATCAATAAAGGCTAGAACTTTCAGTTTTCCTTATATACTTCTGATTAATTTTCTGGGTACTTATTACAACAAACATTGTTCTTAACAATTCTAGAGAAGAAACAAAATAAAGTCTCTGCTCTCAAGGTGGCTGTTTTCTCTATGAAGGAACAAGACTTGAAAAGTTGAACAATAGCAGAGTATAAAAACCTATAAGAAAAGACAAGAATAAATGTCTGCAGGTAATTACATAATAAAAAGACACAGAGAATGAATGCTATGGAATTCAGGTGAATTCGGGGGGAAACTGTGTAAGCAAATTCTGTCAGAGAATGTTCTGTGCTGGTAAAACTTGAAGGATGGGAAAGATTTGGAAGGAACAGAAGATAAGGGTGAATATGTAGATGGGTGAAAATACTAACTAGTATGCACAAAAATGCAAATAATCATGTTATTTTAGAAAGGAGTGACTTCAGCAATCTACCCAAATATGGAGGTCAAACTAGAGCTCTATTTAAAATGTAATGGCACCTTTGAGCACTACCTTCTTTGTACTCTTGTGAGATGTTTTAATAATATTACAATGGAGCATATCATAGTACTTAAAGTATTGATTATATAGATCAGTTCTTCAGCTCAGCTGAGATGTCCTAGAAACAGAGGCTGTGTGCTTATTCTCCATTATCCCTAGAATCTAGCACATAAACTAGAAAATCATTTACCAAGCCACAGTTAAAGATATGAAAGAAAGCAAATAAACATTTTTTTTAGATTTAATTAAGGAAAATTAGTCCAGTATTGCTTTGCTCAGTTATGGAGCTGTGTGGCCACACCCATTGTATGCAACATTGTCTTGCCTGCTCATTCTGACTCTGCTTGGCCATGTCATTTGCTTTGACCAAAGGATATTAGTAAATATGATGTGAGCAGAATGAAAAATGCTTGTACGACTAGGTCTGCTGGCTCTTGCCCTGAGAATGTACCAGTACTAGCATACTGAAGGATGAGAGACAAATGGAGCAGAGCCAGATCATCCCATCATCACAGCGTGGGCCCTGCTAGATTAGTCAACACCGAGGGGACCCAAGGACAAGTGAATGAGTTTAGCTGTTATCAGTAGAGCTGCCGAGATGACCTGCAGTTGGCCATCGAGGCAGGAGTGAGTCAAGACAGCTCAGATAAGTGCTGCACTCTTCAGACTATGTAAATGTTTATACTGTGTCATGCTTTGAGGTTTTGAGGTTGTTGGTTAATACAGCATTATTATTATGGCAATGGTGATAAGTGTGATGGAAGAAAAGTTCAACAGGGAGTGCAGGAGAGTGTAGTTTCTGAGTTTAAACAGGGTCTTCAAGGAAGTCCTCACTAGGACAACATTTAGAAAAGAAGCAAAGGAGATGAAAGAGGAACACATGCAGATACACAGGAAAGAAGGGGGAACATCTCAGGCTGCGGGAACAACATATGCAAGGGGAGAGCCTAGAATGTCTGTGGAATTGCAAGAAGATTGGGGTGGTCAGAGCATAGAGAGAGAGAGAGATCCAAGTGGGAGATGGGGTTGGTAAAGTAAGGGGGGTGAGAGGGGCCTGATCTTGTAGAGCTTTAGGAATCCTCAAAGCTTTAATATGTGAACAAGTCTTGGGAATTT
This sequence comes from Tamandua tetradactyla, assembly GCF_023851605.1. NCBI lineage: Eukaryota > Metazoa > Chordata > Mammalia > Pilosa > Myrmecophagidae > Tamandua > Tamandua tetradactyla. The sequence goes on along the minus strand of NC_135328.1, from coordinate 84,495,738 downwards.
CCAAAAGTTAGATTGAGTATTCAGCAATTCCTCAAATGTATTTGACAATGCTTTCTTTTTTTTTAGAAAGCATCTCAAAGCATTAAAACTCTGCAGAACCCACCTGAGGGAGGGCTAATTTATCAATTTACAGAGAAATGGGTAGTTTTAATCTTAAGGTCCCGGACCAGGCTGGGATAGCTCGAGTGGTCTGAGGCAGGCTGGAACTAGCACCTGACAGCATTCCAAACAATCCAGGCATGATGTGGATAAAGTCTACTCCAAATCATGCCCCTCCCGGCTACGGAGACATGATATGCGGCAGATATATTGGCTTTTATCATTAGAAATTTTCGTTTGTGGCATGTTACCTCATTACATAAACGTTCCCAATGAAACTGAAATTTGACCAAGAGAAAGATCAGACAGTATGTTAAAACACCCAGAGTCATATATCATTAAACCTTCCAAAGCTTTCCATTAATAAGAATCCAGGGGTAGCTTCTCCAGATGTTCTTATTTCATGTCATTTGAATGGAGAGAGAGTACTTCAACCCATCTCAGTAAAGAACACTTAATTTCAAAATCAAAGGCAGAAGAATCTGTACAATGATTTTTAAAATGGACAAATGCTGAAGTGACTTACATAAAAATGCACGTGGCTATTGTCTTGTTACAGGAAGTATCATCTCAATCCAACATCCCTGATGCCGGCGAGGTTTAACTGTCTTTGTTGACTTTAAGACTATGTACACATGAGACAAGAATTTTCATTCACACTCTATTGTTTGATCCTAAACTCCCATCTTCCCTTAACTGCCTCATTATACCTTTCACATCCACTCCTGTCCATAATAACTACTTCTTGTTGGAGTAGGGAAAAATATTAAAGGTGGCAATGTATAACATATTCAACCAAGCTGAATCCACTGTGTGTATTTTATTTAATTTTTCTAAGCTCTTGGCCATCAAAGATATTATTTGGTCAGTCATGTCGCCCACATTTTCCCCTCTTCATATACTTCATATAGTGCATGAAATAACAGGTGTAGGCCATCTAGAAATACCTTAGATTAAGCATTTTGCCAGGGAACATGTTTCCTAATCATCTTGTTACATAAATGTCAAACAATTGCATTTTAAGTGTAAGCTACATTGCTGCAAAATGAGAAAAGGCTAATTTTCCTTTTGGTCCCTTAAAAAGTCCATATGTCTATCGGCTTCCTCCTCACTGACTCTATTCCTTCAATTCTTCAAAATTGCAGCGACTCAGCCTCAGGCAAGGGAGGGTTTCATCAGACATCTGCACAACCGGTTAGTGCGGGGGAGGAGTTAGAGGAAAAAGCTCTAAGACCCTCCTGCTGTAGGAACCTCCTTTCTTCCTCCTCCCCGGCATGTGCTGGGTTATGCTTCCCACTAGAATGGGGTCTGCAAAGAGACCCCACGGAGAAGCCGGACACTTGCACCACTGGGCCAGTAGAATGGAAATATATATTTAAGTAAACAATAGATATTCATTGCTTCCCTACTCTACAAGCCATCTCTGCTAGATCCTCAGACATAGCTAATGTATGACTCTGGTCCTGGTCCTAATTAGGTAAATAAGGTAGCATTTCTAAAAAAATAATTTATTAACTTCTCCAAATAATTTTAGTCATTCGGATACCACCAATATCACAGAAGTTCAGTAGAGTAAGAGCTATTATGCTGGGATGAGTCAGGCACCCAGGGAACCTTTGAGAGATGAAGAAGTTTTGATTTCAGCTCTGCAACATGTGGGCGAAATTCAGTTAAGTAGCTTGAGAGACACGGAGATATTCAGGCTGAGCTTTTAGTGAGGATGCATACTACTTACAAAAAAAAAAAATGTACCAAGTATATCAGGCATTAGTCTAGGTGGAAAGATAGTAAAGAACAAGTTAGAAAGTCTGTTCCCTTACATCTTATGTTCTAGAGAAGCAGAAAGAAAACAAACAGAAAATCAACAATAACCATCGTATCAAATCAAGTGTTATGATGAAAGTAAAGCAGACGATGGCGTGGACACGAAGTGGCCAGGCGTGGGGGCGCGCAGGGGACAGCAAATGTAGTCAATAGGGTGAAGGAAGGCCTCCCTGGAGGGTGGCATTTGATCTAGGACAATGGCTGGTGCAGGGAATGTACAGGGGAGGAGTTCTTCAACTTTAAGTTGCGATACTCTAGCGTCCTGGGGAATGTGGAAGAATGGGGATAGGAAAAACAATTCACAGTCTATTTCCAAAGTTTGTTTCCAAAGAACACGGATCAGTGGGGGAGGGAAAGAGGAAAGAGAAGCTCAGCTCTTTCCCAGTAGAATATGGAAACTGGTGGGACCAAAGTGTGTAGCAGGCACTGGAAGGAAAAGGAAAGTCAAATGTAAAGGATTGGTGATCAGAATTGGGAAGACAGGCCAGTCAACAAAAGGAAGGGCGCAGATGGCAGGTGTGAGGGCAGGATTCTCCATTCAATCCGGAACACGTGGCGTTTGGAATCTGGTAGACCTCCTGCAGCCAGACTCCAAGTACAAAGGAGATTTCAGGCCCAGGGATAAAGATTGTAGGGGAATTGTTCGGCACCTTGAAAAATTCTGCCCCACCTCACCATACTGTCTCTGTGTGACTCTGGGAAATCGACTTCTCCTCCTCTCCAAACTGGGGATAGTAATAATGCAAACCTCACAGCACTATTGTGAGGACTAAATAAGTTAGCGTCTGTGTGATGCTTAAAACACTCTCTGGGCACAAAGTGTTTTCTGGTACTGACATTATGTTCTTATTGTTTGTAACTTTGTAATTGTTGTTATTAAAAGACATAGATGAGGGACTTATTAAACAATGAGCTAAAGTTTTAATCACCAAATAACTTTTTTTACCCTAAAAAAAATAACTTTTTTATCATACATAAAAAGTTATGTATATCATTATGTATGATATACATAATGCATATTGCTATGGTGTTGATTTTTTTATTTTCAAAACCAAGCTCAGAAAAATGGCATATTAAAGATATACTACACTACATCTTTGCCTGTGTACAAAACAAACGTCATCATTTCCTTTGTAGTAGTTGGTTAACTGGACAATTAAAGTAACATACAGACTAGGCCTAAATTTTTTTTTCCTTTTTCTTTTTTTTGTTTTCGCCATGGGCAGGCTCCGGGAATCAAACCCGTGTCTCCAGCATGGCAGGCAAGAATTCTGCCACTGAGCCACCATTGCCCACCGGAGGCCTAAATTTTGAAGTAATTTTTAAGACAATTCAAGGCTGAAATCCGTTACATTTGGGTGGGTCTGGAGGTTGAATATGGAGTTGAGTGGAGAAAATATCCTCTTATTCCTGAAGATTTTATCTTAACTGTTTACATGATTAATGATATTCATCAGACTCTCACTTTTCCAAGGAGAACTGGGTCAAGTCTCTGAAATAGATGACTAGAAATACTAACCATTTTAAATAGAAAAGCTTAATTTATTTTGCATCAGAATGTTCACCAGTTTTTGTGGCAATAAAACTGCTAAGATTGTTCATGCAACTTAATGAAGCTGGATGTGAACTGCTGCTTAAAAAATTCATGCCTGTTAATCCAGCCTGTCTCAGGCAGTGGCCCTTCACAAAGGAAAGGATTAGCTCATGGGTGCCTCCTGTTCTGTTGTGCCATGAAGGTGCTTCCCAGGTTCAGCTGACAATCATTTTCTGGAGGCAGTTAATAAATACCCTGAAGAAGCATGCTCAGATGAGAACCATGCAGTTTCTCTTCACAAAGGGAAAAAACATCAGGTTCACATCTTAAAAGTAAAAATGTCAAAAATAAAACTGCGAGATACATTTTTTGGTGACTTTTTTGTCTAAAAGTATTTGGGGTACGTATTTTAAATGAGGATTCTGTTCATTTTATTGAACTTGTCCTTATCACGACCAATGTTATCTGCAGAAGATTCTGATGAATTGTAACAGTGCTGTTCTGTGTAAAAGGACAGACAAACGAGATGGTGTCTTTAAAAGTTTGAATCAGAGATGCACAGAAGTCATTTTTAATATTTTAGTTTTGTTATTAAGTGTACATAGATTCTACATTTTCAGCAATCCAGGTCATGTAACTACAGCGAGATTTAGATGGAGGAAATTTTCAATTATTGACCACAACCTTTTCGGGTTTGTTTTGTTTTGTTTTGAACAGAGTCTACTTCTTCCCTGCCAAGTGGTACTCTGAAGAGAAAGACATTTTCCTTTAAATGCATAAAGATCAGAGAGTCGTGGAGGGGGTTTGATGACTGAAACCTAAAAAGAATAGTTGCCACAATGTAGAACTTACCATTATACCTTATATCAGATAATAATCTGTTTAGCTTCAGTTTTATACAAATTGTCCTCCAAATTTGATTGAATTGAAAGGAGTCGTTCTAAAGAAGCTAATATGTTTATAACACTGGGCTGTTGCCTCATTGGCAACTCTTTTCTGTGGGGAAAAGAGTGGGGTCTGAATGGGAAACGCTGGGCTGCCTGGAGCGTTCTCCTCGGTAGCATCCTAGTGATTTGGTATGAGCAGTGGCGAAGGAAAACTTGCTGATTGTCTGTAGTAGTGGGAGATGAGCCCATTAAACATACCAAGTATGAAGGCTGGTCGCACATAAACAAAGATGTGAATGAATAAACTTAACATAAGATCATGACGCATAAATGGTTTCATGAAGGGTCTCAAGACCTTGAGGGCATAATCATAGTAAAGAGATTTATTTTTCCAATATTTGTTAGTGGATATATTCTGCTCATGAAGACCACATCTCTTTCCAGTGTGATGACCAGCCCAGTGTGATGATACGATTTCACTCGTTTTAGGTAATTAGAAGAGTCCCTCTTTCCTGCTTGAAGCAAAGGGAAGGAGAGATGCACCCTTCTTGACTGCTGCGACTGCAGAAGCCTGTGTGTTGGATGTGAAGAGGTGCGCTCCCAACCTGCGATATCTGATAGTTTCATCCTAAAATTCTTAGAGATCTTTCTGAGATAAATCTCAGAGGATTTATGATACTCATGTAGTGGCCTGGAGAAAATGAGTTTGGGAGGTAAGCCTAGCAAATCCAAAAGTAATAGAGCCAAGATGGAAAGTCTCTACCCAAATTCCCAGGGAGCAGCCTGCCAACTAAATGAATGCAGAGTGGCCCCTCTGAGCAACAGGAAGTTAAGTAAATTTCCCAAAGCTCTTGAGGAAGTCAGGTGGATTTAACATTCCAAACTAACTTGAAGTTATTTCAGACGATTGTTTGCATTTTAATAAGTAGGGCATAGACAGCATTGGGTGGGGAATAGAAAAGAAAAACAACAGAAATTAACAGGAAATAAACAAGAAAATCACATTCATGTGTGTGCGTGTGTGTGTAATTTATCTATTGCCGGTCCATTTCCCACCCACAGAATAACAAAAGAAAAAGCATTTTCCGTCTTTCACACACTGTATCCCCCAGCTTCTAGATAAGTGCCTGGCACATAGTAGGCTCTCAAAAAAAAAAAAAGTTATTGGATCCATCGATCAATTAATTAATAATCACAGTCAGATTAGAAGGTGGTATGGACAAATGATGCAGGTCATAGGATGAACACAGTCATTCTATTCGACAATTGGACTCTAGCACAGGGTCCAGTGATGGCAGTTTTGGCAAACTTGAAAGGCTCCCGTCCATTTGGCTTCCCATCAGGGTCCCTTCCCTTCCGGCATTGCATGATAAACCAGATTGCTCTAATCATTTATTCACCTGTTTATCTGCCCCTCTAGCTCATGATGCCTGCTTTTCTGGTGCTTAGTAGAATAGCTGGCAAATATTGTTCTATAAATGTTTGATGACTGAAAGAACAAATAATAGGTGCCTGGATAGTAAGCATGATTTCAGTTGTGTTGTCCTAATTTTTAAAATTTCCTCCGCCTAAATCTCCCTGTAGTAACATAACCTTGATTGCTGACAAATGTAGAATCTATGTACATTTAATAACAAAACTAAAGTATTAAAAATGACTTCTGTGCATCTCTCATTCAAACTGTTAAAGATACCATCTTATTTGTCTGTCCTTTTACACAGAACAGCACTGTTACAGTTCATCAGAATCTTATACAGAAAATATTGGTCATGATCAGGACAATTGAGATGCCAGGAATCCCTTCAGCTTTTAGGTTGAAAAGCACTGTAGGTGATATCCTTCTTGAGGATTTTCAAAGGCCCGTTGAGTGATTTTGCTGCTTCTTCTTCAATTAGTCAAATACATTGGGGAAACAATTCCAGTTTCTTCCCAAAGCTCCCCGACTGACCACATGATGGCGCTGGCGCTGCACCATAAATGGAGAAGCGACTGGGAAGTGTGGATCCCTAGACCCTTCTCGAGCCTCCTTCTCTCTTCCTCACTCCGCTGTGTATCCTCTCAGGTCCTCCTTCACATCCAGTCGGGCTTGATGCCTATAACACTTGCCAAAAATCTGCCAGATCAGAACAGGGGTGCAGCCCACGTGAAGCTGCTATTTTCTTTGTTCAGTGACAGGCCAAATTCTGTGTATTCCTCCCATCGGAAAAAATACTATCTAAGAACACTTTGAAGGCTGTTTAAAACGGGGCACTCAGTTTGAGGTACTGTTATTTTTATTTTGCATTTGATTGACCCCTGCAAGTGAAGCTATTCATTCCGAAAAGCCCCCACAGGAAATGGAGGACCTAAAGCTTTGCCAGCATATGAAAAAGAAGCAGACTGTTGCAGAGTAGAAGACATATAGGTACCAACATAAAAAGTAGATTGGAAAACTTACAGAACAAAAATAAATTACTTGAAGAGCACCTGCTTGCTAAGAATTAAAAGCGAATTCAGTGAGTAGATACTTAATGTGGTTTTTACAAATAGAAGAGAGACAAAGATTTTCGTCAAATTAAACTAGGATTTTCATTTCTTTTTTAAATTGAGGTACATTTTGCTTACATATGGTCTTTGGAATATCCAAGATTTACTTTTCTTTTTAAGCAGTTTTATTAAGGTACTAATTTATATTTAATAAAATGACTCCATCTAAGTAAATAGCTCAGTGAGCTTTGACAAATGTATACAACAAAGTAGCCACCAGCACAATCAAGATTTAGAACATTTCCAGCACCCAAGAAAACTCCCTCATGCCACTTCAGTCAATCTCTCCCCTCACTGATCTGATTTCATTTTCCCAGATCAATACTGAGAATATTTTTTGTCTGACTTTGAACTTCATATAAATGAATTCATACATTATATACCCCTTTTTGTGTCCAGATGCTTTTGCTCAATATAACATCCTTGATATTGCCCCTGCAATAGAATGCATCAGTAGATTTTTTTCTTTAATATAGCTGAATAGGGCTCAACTGTAGGTTCATGCCCTTCTTGGACAGTTGAATTATTTCCGGTTTTTGCTGGGAACATTCCTGTACAATTGCTTTTTGCACATAAACTTTCATTTTTGGGGGGTAAACACGTAGGAGTGGAATTTCTGGGTCATAAGGTAAACAGCATATGTTTAACTTTATTAACTGCCAGACAGGTCTTTGTTTGGTGACTGTATTAGTTTCCTAGGGCTACCATAATAAACTTCCACAAACTGAGTGACTTGAAACCACAGAAATCTCTTCCCTTCCAGTTTGGGAGGCCAGAAGTCCAAAAATCAAGGTGTGACTGGTCCAGGCAGCATGACTCGAAACTCTGTATCCATTTTCTCAAGGCTGTTCCCTGCAGGTCCCCTCTGGGTCTCAGTCCACAATTTCCTTTTCTTAAAAGGGCATTAGTCATTGGACTTAGAGCTCACCCTCATCCTGTATCACCTCATCTTAGCTTGGTTTCATCTGCAAAGGCCCTACTTCCAAATTTCCAACTTCACAGTCTGAGGTTCTAGATGGACATGAATTTGGGGGAGACATTATTCAACCCAGGATTGGTGGTTGAACAGTTTTAAGACCAATAGGTAGGAGAATTCTAGCTCTAGTTGCCCCACATCCTCACCAATCCTGGGTATTTTCAATTTTAAAAATTTCAGTCATTCTACTTTCTATGTGGTGGTATTTCATTTTGGTTTTAATTTGCAATTTCCCTGATGATTATTGACGTTGAGCATCTTTTCATGTGTGAGTTTTTTTGTTTTGTTTTGTTTTGTTTTGTTTTTGGCCATTTACGGAGCATCCTTAGTATCGTGTCTTTTGCCCATTGTGAAATTGGAATATTTGTAAATCTGGATATAAGGCATTTGTCAGGTATATGTAGTGCAAATATTTTCCCCCGGTCTCTGTGGCTTTACTTTTCATCTTTTACAGTGACTTTTGATGAATAGATTTTAATTTTGATAAAGTTAAATTTTCAACTTTTTCTTTTATGTTTAGTGCTATGTGTTCCCTCTAAGAAATCTATCAAAACCCAAAGTTGTAAAGATATTTTATTATATTTTCCTCCAGAAGTTTTTTAGCCTCATTCTCCGATCCCTTTAATTTTATCCAAATTGCTTTGTCTTTGAAAAATGTGTGTAACATAGTCTTAAACCAGATCAGAATTTATGTTGAAAAGCTTGGAAATCATCCAATCCATTTTAAGATACTTTGTTTGGAAAAAATTTTTTCCCAATAATTCATGTCTGGGAAAGGAGTTTTCTGACATTTAAAAAAATGTACATACTTATGAGATGTGAACCCATGACTCCAGAAATATTTGGGGCACTTTTTTAAAACTTGAATTCTCATTTTCCTTAACTTTTTTGTTTCTGAACTCTTTTCCATAAACTAGGTTGGGTAGAAAAATACTGTCAATGATTTTAATTCAGTATAATCAAGTCATTGAAAATTCAAAACAAATGTATTTTTCTTCACGTCTCTCTCTCTCTCTCTTACTCAACTATCCACTTTAACTGTATATTAATGATGTAGATTTACAGAATGTTTGAAAATATATACCACACAAGAGAAAACACCTGACACATTTTACTTTTCAAATGTGTTCAGGCTTGTTTGTGTTGCTTTCCATGTGAGACATTTTAATGTTCAGAAAATAAAAGCCTGATAATAAAGTTCTCAGTGTTATCGCAGCCCAACACTTCTTTCAAATATCTTTGTTCAAGACAGTGAAACATTTTGAAGAATGCAATCCATTTGCCATAACTTCCCCAATACGACTAACCACTCATCCCAGTCTATTCCTTGTTTTCAGTGATTGAAATACCTGCTTTGTGGCATTGTCTTTTATACTTCTAAATTCAGGGGTGAGAGGTACACAATTAAGGAATTATTGTCTCTAGCAAGATAATGAATAAAAGAAACCTGCAGCTCTCACCAGATACTTTAAAAGTTAGTATACATGTGCAAGGTACCATCTGCTGAGATTGCCAAGGAGCACAAAAATACAGCCTCGACTCCCAGAAAACTGCAATATTTGTGATTCCTTATATTTCCCCCCTCAGTTTAATATTTCTAAGTAATGATGTATTGAAAAGTCTATTTCAATATTTAACATTGTAATTAGTGTTTCCCCCCATATGAAAGAAATACATAACTGAGTTTACTACAATGAAATCAATCCAACAACGTTTGCAAGACTAGATGTGTTTTGGGAATAGGGTAAAGACTATTTATGAAAAAATTTATTAAATTATTTACAACAAAATCCATAAAATGAATACTTTACAGTTACTAAGTATATTTATGTAAATGTTTAATGAGAAGTGGAATTGTTCATAATAGAATATTAATGAGAAAAAAATCATACAATAAAACATATTTGCCATTTAAGCTCCAAATAAGGCACGGCTGTATCCTGGTGAAGAATGCAGGATTTCCCATCAGAAAAACTTGGAATCAAATCCCATCAACAACCCTTACTTCCTGCGTGACATTAGGGAAATTAATCATTCTAAGTTTGTCTTCTCATCAAAAAGAGTTGGAAATAATAGAATCCATAAGGCTGGGAAAATAAAAAAAAAATGCAAAGCCCTTAGAATACTCTCTGGCATAGACTATCACCTCAATGGAAGTATTTTTGAGTTTATAGAAAAAATCACTAAAATAAATAAGCCAAAATCAAAATTTCATTTATGAGAGAAATGTTTTATTCTTTATTACACAGTTTTGCATTTCCTAATTTTCTAGAGTGGGCATATTTTATTCCAATAATCATGGAAATAAGGTAAAATCTAAAAAGCAAACATTAATATTAGTGCTTATAGGGCAATGGGGTACAGCAATCACAGCTGTAGCTCAGTTATCAGAATTGCAGTTGCTTGCAGGCCAGTCTCCTATTCATCTGTAAGAAATGCGGTGGGCTCCATTCGAAGCAATGGGCAGCTGGGAACATCCAGAGGGAGAGTCATCACTGTTAAAGTCCCTTAAATGGTTTCGGAAAAGAGCAAAGTAATCCAAAGAAGTAATGAGTCCTTACTTTGGGTAGGAAGGGATGATGTTTCTGAATTTTGCAAGTCACTGAGAAAAATGCACAGGCCTAGGATTTCCCAACATACAGATAACAATAAGGAAAGTAGGAATAAATCCATCTCTCACACTGAAAGTCATTATCTTTTAGAATACCACAATAACAAATAGTTCTTACTTATTCAAAGACAAAGGGAAAAATAAATTTTTTTTAACTGTTCGAAAGTTTTAAATCAATATAATACTAAACCCCATGGCAGTTAGAAAACACAAAAAGTATCCATTTTAACAATATGTAACTGTTCACATATACTGCAGTTGTACAACTCTCTATAAGGTAAAGGCTTGGTAAGTTTATACATGAAGAATGAATATAATTGCTGCAATTTTACATACTCAAAACTAACCCCCATAAGGGAATAAGCCTTTGAGGTTTAAAATTAAGTTTCAATATGTCCATCTTCTCTTAGTACCAAGTACAAAGCCTTACATACATGCAGCAGGTATGAGATGGCAACTTCCTATTAAGGAAACAAGATATTTCACACATTTCTTTTCTTTAACAAACTTAAATTTGACTCCAAGCCGCCATGCCACCAGGCTGTTAGGAAAGTCAATCTAAATCAGAATTGGACTGTCCTTTCTACTGCTCTAAGGTCAAATGCCACAGAGTTGTGGCTGAACGAGGATAGGAGAGAAAACTCCAGTCATCTGAAGACACTGGCTGCTGCTGAGATGCTGATAGCCCAAGCTCTCGGGATCACTGCTGCTTCTGTGTTATTCTTGGGACATGTGACCTTGTGACCAGGGTGGGAATCTCTGTCCCAAGAGGCCACTCTTCCAAGTAAGCACAGCGCCTGAGGTCTTGCTAATCCTTCAAAATAAAAGAGCATAGATAACCCTTTCCTCTCTATATAAATCCTGACTCTTCTTTATTGGATGGCAGAGACTAAATATGAACTCTTTCCTTTTACGCTGCTAAAAATAAAATTCTTAAACCTTCGCAATTCCCCTCCCTCTAACAGCCACACTCCCCTGGATCAGACAGATGGCTGTTGGCGCCACCACACAACTCACAGACACAGAAAATCAAAGCAGAAAAGAGCACACGTACCTTCCTAGGTATTTCTGCATCAGTGCATTTCTCTCCTCCAACCTCTGCCAGGTCTGGCTACATAAATTGCAGATTCCACTGCAAAATGAAAATGCGGGGACCCTTTAAAAAATTAGGAATTTCATGACTATGATGATAGAACATTCGATCAAGGCAAGGAGCTTTTAAGCCCTGAGCCTCGTGTGACCACACAGGTCACACACCCGAGGGCTGCCTTAGTTCAGGTCCTTGTCACTCACTTGTTAATTCACAACCCCCTAAGTGACGCTCCTGCAGAATCATCCTATAGCACCCTTCCACTGATGATGTATCTAAAGCAGACGTCTGGTTTATCACATCCCTGCTTAAGCCTTTTTTATAAATCTCCATAGGAGATTGATCACATTCTGAACGGGAACTGCAAGGCCTTCCGCTATGGGTCAGATTGTGCCTCCCAAAAAGATATCTTGAAGCCCTAACACCAGTACCTCAGAAGGGGACTTTGTTTGGGAACAGGGTCCTTGCAAATGTAATTAGTTAGGGTGAGGTCAAATTGGAGTCGGATGGACCCTGAATCTAACACGGCTCGTGCCCTTACGAGGAGAAAAGGAGAGACACAGAGACACAGGCCCCGGGAAGAGCGTCGTGTGACGACGAAGGCGGAAGTTGACCTGCCCCAGCTACAAGCCAAGGAACACCGAGGATTATCAGCAAACCACCAGGAGCTAGGAAGAGGGAAGGAAAGCTTTTTCCCTACAGGTTTCAGAGGGAACATGGCCCTGCTGACATCTTGATTTAGGACTTCTAACTTCCAGAACTGTGAGACAACACATTTCTGTTCTCTGAAGCCTTCCATTTTAGAGTATTTTACTGCCGCAGCCTTGGGAAGTTAAGACACACTCTTTGATCTGGGCTCTGCCTGCCTGGTTATCCCCATCTCTTTCCACTTCCTGTTTCACAAGGTGTGTTCTACCCAAGAGTTAACGTGCAATGCTCGTCAGGTATCATGAATTCAACCCTGAAACAGCCAGAGAAAGAACATAACACAAAGCTGGACTGTGCCAAATGCAAAGCCTCCATTTCACATTGGTAATCTGTGCTTGAAGAGATTTGCAGCTCTCTTAAAGATGTGAAGTGAACATGTTAATTTGTCAGCAGAGGTAAGCTCAAGAACCAGAAAATCGAATGCTATTTTAAATGTGTTTGATATTTACAGATACTATCAATGTCACTATTTCTACTCCCACATTAGCACAAATTCTCAAATGTTCTAAGATTTACAGATTTCATCAACTGTATCCTTTATTTATTTGTTGACCCTTTGAACAAATATTTTTTGTTCATTTGCTGTGTATCAGATGCTGTGCTAGGTGCTGAAGCTTAAATATGAACAGGAGAAAAAAAGAGATATACCTCTTTTCTCAAATGGTAATGGGAAAGGCAGGTAAGTTAATAGTTACAATATCATTGAATTGGCTTTCATTTATGGGGTACCTATTATGAGCCAAATACAGAACTAGTTATTTCACGTGTTACTGCTGATTGTCAAAAAAAAAAAAACTTCAATTATTCCCATTGGAAGATGAGAAAACTTGGGTTCCAAGAGTAGGAATAACATGTCATAGGAAGTAGGCTGAGGTGCTAGGATTTAAATTCAAGTTTGGTTCCAAAGCCCTCTACTTTGTACTATGTTATGATGCTGTGGCATCATTTGTCTTCCATCTATTGAGGATGATGCTGTAAATGAGGTATTGCAGAAACAAGTGAGAACCAAATCCTATCCTTGATTACTCAGTGGGCTAAGCAAAAGTGGATGAGAAGTAGCTGGACTGTGGACAAGAGTGAAAGGAGAAGGAATGGCATGTCAAAGGAAGAACACCACACCAGGCCCCAAAGAATGTCATATTCTAGTAACTGCAAGTAGTCTGGAAGGAAAGGATCATACCTGAGGAGTCATGAAACATGGGGCCAGAAAGGCAGGCAAGTGGCTGTACCATAAAGGGCTTTCGGGTCATCTAAAGAAGGCTGAGCTGTGTTCAGTGGTTGATGAGAGGTCATTGAAGGGGATTTAAGTGATAAACGATAGATACATCAGGTCTAAATTTTAGAGAGATCATTCTGGCACTAATTTGGAAAACAAATCTAAGGAGACAGAGCCCAGAGGCAGGAAGGTCATTCATGAGGTCATAGGTTGTAGTCTAGGCAAAAATGAAGAATGTCTCAACATCTTTGGGCGGGACAATAACAAGAGGAAGCACATTTTAAGAGATACGTGGCAACAAGGGTGACTTGGTGACCAATCAGGATTTAGCGCTAAGTGCAAAAAAAAAGAAAAAGGAATCTAGAATTTCTAACTTTGATATCTGAGTAAATGGTTCTTTAACCCAATTACTCAGCTCTACAATTACAGCCACAAGGGAATAGACCTTTAAAATGTTACCTTCTGTTACAATTTTCTATTTTAGAAACCAGGATCACTTTCTCATACTTCTTATTTTTCTTCAGGACTGAAGCAAACCCTCTTTTCTGAATTTTTGTTTTAACTGTTGTTTCTTTTTTAATAGAAGGGACTTTTCAGGTGTGATTCCTTTTGTTTCAATGTTTCTACGAGAAACCAGGTGCTATTCCACGTGCTCATCCATGTGGAAAGTCCTTACCTTCTTCTCGCTTTCTGTAAAACACAGAGGATTTCTGGGCATATTTTCTGTTCGATCCCTGTTGAGATGGTTGGGATAAGAATAATATCCCTATTTTAAGATGAAGAAATGAAACTCAGAGAGTTTGTGTCATTCACGTTCAAATGGGGATAGAAGCAGGTCACACGTTTTCCAAAAAATGTGTTCTTTGGTCTCTGGGACTCCTCACGCTACCCTCTTCCAACCACGTCTGAATTTTATTTCATCAGCAACACAGTAATTCACATGTGCACTCTAACAAAACATGAGCAGTTTTTTTTGTTTGTTTGTTTGTTTTTTTTAAGTAAGGAACAAACGACTTTCAGAGTCTGGGGAGCCTAAAGCCCAAGATAGTTTCTATTAAGTAAGGATTCATCTGGTCACTTGAATTTCCTACTCACCCTCCTGAGACTTTATGTGTGATTGGATTCAGGCAATTTGCACATTGCAGTGTATCAGCTAATTGCTCCTCTGCCTACTATAAGCACAATTGGCTACATTGGTTGGAAAATCAACCCAGGGAATAGGCTATGAAATTGGTATTGAAGCTTTGGCAGCTGACTGGCTGATCAGGATGCTGAATGAAAAACTAACATACAACGCACAGCTTGTTTTGTGTCTTTTAACAGTAATTTCTAGTGGCGGAGACAGATGTTTCTTGAAATGGCAAGAGATTTGCAAAGCGAAGAAAGCACCACTTACTGTAATTGTTTTATTAATATTGTATGTGTTTATGGCTTCTATCTTTTTGGCTTCTGGCACTTCTTTAAATGAGTGACTTTAGATTTCCCAATGATTGGCAGTTAATGGTTACTTCAGAGTATCTTTGAGTCCAGCTTTGCTTCTGCATAGTGAGTGATCCCGGGAAACCACGTTCTTGTTTGCTTTTATTTCACTTAGGAGCCCTCTGGTGGGGGGGGGGGGGGAGGGAGAGAACACAGGAATAACATCACAGACAGAAGGCTTATTTAAGCAAAGGAACCTCTTGGTTGCTGAGAAATAAATACCCTGTTAAATGCCCATCCTTGCACCAGAAATGACCTATTATATCTCTAGGCAAGTCTCAGGATCTGTGTAACTACAGTATCATAGAACAATTTGAGATCTTAATCCAGGATTTTGAAGATTCTGGGTCAATTTGGAGGAGCCAAGTTTGCAAAACGCAATTCCTAAAATGACCTCTTTCTAGTGCTTAGGTGTTTTGTTCTGTTTGTTTGTTTTTTGCATAGGCAGGCACAGTGCTTGGGTTATTTTACTTTGGAAATTACAGAACATGTTTTAATTTTTTCCAGTTCATCACTAAAAAGAGGGAAGAAGGAACTAAGAAGGAAACAAGTAAATAAAGAAAAGGTCAATCTGGGGTTAATATTCTCTGAAGAGATTTGTTAGTGTGTGCGGTAGCTGTTGCATTTCCTTTCTTCCATCTCATCCCAGACCCTTCAAAGTGGCACTTAGTCTTTCTTACATATTCTCAATAGGCTCCTTCCTTTGGTGTCAGTTTGCTGGGTTTTCCCAGGTGAGAAAAGGAAAGGAGCTTGTTTGGGGGAGCTACAGTTTGAATTTTGTTGACATCATTATTGTAATTTGCTCCAGGGCTGCCCCTAAGGACCACTGTGGGTAGGTGGGGGTCCTACATAGCGACAGGCCATGAAGGGTTTATGAACAAAAGAAATGAAACCCATTGTTCTAGTTTGCTAGCTGCCGGAATGCAACACACCAGAGACGGATTGGCTTTTAATAAAAGGGGATTTATTTTGTTGGTTCTTCAGAGGAAAGGCAGCTAACTTTCCACTGAGGCTCTTTTCTTACGTGGAAGGCACAGGATGGTCTCTGCTGGTCTTCTCTCCAGGCCCCTGGGTTCCAACAACTTTCCCCGGGGTGAGTTCTTTCTCCACCTCCAAGGGCCCGGGCTGAGCTGCAAGTGCTGAGATGAGGAATGCCAAGCTGCTAGACTGTGCTACATTGCGTTCTCTCATTTAAGCACAAGCCAATTAAGTTAAACGTCACTCATTGCAGCAGACACGCCTCCTAGCCGACTGCGGATGTAATTAGCAACAGATGAGATTCACCTACCACTGGCTCATGTCCACAGCAACAGAACTAGGTGCTTTCACCTGGCCAAGTTGACAACTGAATCTAACTACCACATGTCCACCCCTTGTCAACTTGGCAGCTACTCACATCACCTTAAACAGGTGCAAAATATTCTCTTCTGGCTGTGGACCTGTGAATCTCAAAATAAGTCCGGTGCCAATATGCAAAGGAGGATAGTCATTTCCATAGGGAGAAATTGGAAGGAAGATCTGCAGGCAAACACCATTGGATTTCCAAGTCTGAAAGTCATTTATCCTTCGGCTGTAGAAAGCGGCAGTCCCACCCCTTCCAAGGGCCTATGCAGTGGCCGGCCTCTTTCCAAATCAACCTCGGGGAACATCGAGGAGACCACCTCTGGGCTCCACTCTCTCCAGGCATCAGGGCCACCCCTGGGCTCTCTGCCATTTCTGGGGCGCACGCTCAACCCCTCCACATGGTGGCAGCCAGGCTCTCCCAGTCCCCCAAGGAGCGTGCTACGCCTTTTCCAAGGCCCGAGGCTGCACAACTATTCCACTGCAATGAGAGGGGAGACTCATCCTCGCCCTTCAGGGTAAACTCACCCTCTCCACACATACAGGTGGGTCCACTCTCCTGGCCGAGGTTTCTTGGCTTCAGACCCGAACTTCCATGGTTCTCACTCTGCAAACTCCAATCTCTCCCTTTTGTGTCCTCCTTTGTCAAGATTGGCGGTGGTTTCATTTACACCAACAGTCTCTTCAAGCCCTCCAGGACTTCTCCATCAATCTCTTCACAGTTCCTCCAAAGTCTTCCCCTTAGCCATCCAAAACACAGTTCCAGCAGATCTGGCATTTGCAAACCGCAGCAGCACCCCACTCTCCGGTACCAACTCTGTTCTAGTTTGCTAGCTGCCGGAATGCAACACACCAGAGACGGATTGGCTTTTAATAAAAGGGGATTTATTTTGTTGGTTCTTCAGAGGAAAGGCAGCTAACTTTCCACTGAGGCTCTTTTCTTACGTGGAAGGCACAGGATGGTCTCTGCTGGTCTTCTCTCCAGGCCCCTGGGTTCCAACAACTTTCCCCGGGGTGAGTTCTTTCTCCACCTCCAAGGGCCCGGGCTGAGCTGCAAGTGCTGAGATGAGGAATGCCAAGCTGCTAGACTGTGCTACATTGCGTTCTCTCATTTAAGCACAAGCCAATTAAGTTAAACGTCACTCATTGCAGCAGACACGCCTCCTAGCCGACTGCGGATGTAATTAGCAACAGATGAGATTCACCTACCATTGGCTCATGTCCACAGCAACAGAACTAGGTGCTTTCACCTGGCCAAGTTGACAACTGAATCTAACTACCACACCCATCAAAAGATCCAGATCACCCAGTCTTTTCTGAGAACTGCTGGGTCTTCCTTTTGAAACCACACAGCAGTGGAGAACGAAGCCATGTATTATAAATTCAGTGTTCTGCATCATGTTGTGTCACAGTCCAGTTCCTTTGTGTAAATACTCCAGACTGGAGGCATCACCACTTCACTTGTGAAAAAGGAGCATCTTGCCTTAATTCTTGTCTCTAGGTGAAAGCCTACTCAATATTTAATTTTAATCGAATGTGTCACTTTTTTTTCATGGCAAGAAATAACCCACCAGTTATGCATAATTCAGTGTAGTGGACAAGGCCAATACCAGTTTTAGAGGAAATGCTGTTGAGATCCATGGTACAACAGCCAGCATAGTCACCCTCCCAGGGCCTTTGGATTAGGTATTTTTAAGCCAGTCAACATAGATTGTCTATACAGAGATAGAATTTATATGGTGGAAAGAAGAACAACACTATAAACGCAATTGAAATGTGCAAATTCTGGAATATGGACAGAAGGGGTGGAAATGCAGGACTCTGCACCTTACACCAGCAGTGTAAATAAGCGCAGTTTAGAGCAGATTACAGACAACTTTTCTGTTCTTCAGGTACTTCATATGTGCCAATGTCATTTTTTAAAATAAGGTATGTGAAATGCTTGCTAGAACAATCAAATAAAAAGAAGTAGGACTGCATATATACACTCCATTATTGTCAGATTCAGAGTCGTTTGAAAGTATTAGGAAATTGAGTCGACATTCGTTTTTATTTCTCATGCTCTAAAAATCTCAAAAGATAAGGAATCACTGGAATCCACATTTAACCATGCAAAATCTACAATCATATCTGTTTTCATCTTCAACAATCAACATAAAAAATCCAATTCCATACCTTGAAAAAGACTTAAATGCTCCTTCTCTCCTAAAAATAAAAAAATAAGGGTGGGGTTAGTATTGATATAAGTTACATTTCCTGTACTGAAGCTAACAACATCTTGCAGGTAAACAGAGATTACTTATAAAGGCCAGGATAGCATATAATATTATTAAAATACTGCCGTTCCCTCAAGCTGTTCAACTGCACAACCAATCTGACACATTAACATACTGCATAGTTAAAAGGCTGCACTTGCTACATTTTCCACAGATTTTGTTTCATTTAAAATATTGTGTACCAAAAAAAGCCATGTTCAAGATATTGCTTATCCACAACATCCCTGAAGTGCTTTGACAGCTATGAGCGTTTTTCTAAACTAACAGAGCCATGTACACGTGCATTAGTTCTTCCAAGATATATATATTTGAATCACCTACATCATCTTATTTCACTTTTCTTTGTGGTAGTTTTTAAGTTGTGCATTTTGCTTTGGTGGCACCAGCCTTCCAAACGGCTACTGCTACCAGATGCCTCTCTGACACTCTTACCTCTGACATGTTTTTTGGTCCATAGTTGAATTTCTTCTTTAGGGAGGGAAGAAGGGAGGGAGGGAGGCAGGCTCATGGATATATTTTCCCTACAATTTCTCATTTTTTCTGTTCCAAGATATGCGATTCTCAAGAATATTATGTTCCTCAGGCTGATCAGTATTCACTTTCAATAAAACCACAGGACATAGCTGTTGGGCACAGGAACTAAATATCATGAATTCAGTGCCCTGCTACTTGGCAGAAAACTCTGGCTGCATGCTTTTTTTTATGTAATGTTTTTTTTTTTTTTTTTACCTTCACTTTCTTATTGTGCTTTTTTCAACAAAAGTTAGACAGTAATAACTAGTACATTTACACACTGCAGTTAATGATTGTAATAGCATAAGGTAAGAGGATAAATACTTATTAACACAAAAAAGTACAGTATAACCCTACAATGAATAGAAAAAAATTATTTCAGCAGTGAATGAAAACATGGATACATTTGACAGAATTATTCAGGAGAAGAAAATCGCTTGCATGCCTCCTGGGAGCAAATTAACTGGGTGTGTATGTGTTTAATCCTTTCAAAGCTGTAAGTATAATTGTTATAAACTGCCACCCTTCTTGCCTCCTACCAAGTCTGAGTAGACACCCCCCCAGTTCTATCTTACCTTTTGGTAGCTAATTTGAGTTTCTCTTCCCAAGATGCACCACAGTGTCTGCAGGAAAGGAGGCTAATCATGCCTCCTAGGTAATTCTAGATTCTGTTTCCTGGGGTTAATTGTTGATCGAATAATGGCCAATCAGAGCCATAATCATTTGGGCGAAGAGAAAAGGTGTTGGGGGGGATGTGGGAGTGTGGACAGAACAAGGAAATGAAGGTACTTTCAGCAAATGTTCCATAGATCATCACAATTCACTTTTCATTATTAATTAATGCTGTTTAATTTTTGTCTTTTTGATACTACCCCTTCATATTAAGTTGCCAGCCGGCCTAATTAAACAGAACTTTAGTATACACATTTTT
The DNA here is from genome assembly GCF_023851605.1 of Tamandua tetradactyla. NCBI lineage: Eukaryota > Metazoa > Chordata > Mammalia > Pilosa > Myrmecophagidae > Tamandua > Tamandua tetradactyla. The sequence goes on along the minus strand of NC_135328.1, from coordinate 84,475,727 downwards.
CATGGACTTTCCAGATTCATCTGGTTCCTTGCTATAACGTAGCCATTGACAAAGAGATTTCCCTGGGATGCATGTTGTGTATTCCTTCGAGGACACTGCATTATTGTATGCAGGGAACTAATCTATCAAACCTCACATGGGTAAAATAATCTTAGTTAAATACATTAGGAAGCAATTTAATAAGGCTAGTAAATGAGCAATCTTGGCTGGGATCTAAAATTTTTTGATTGGAAATATCATGAAAGCAAAACAATTCTCTCGAGACAATTAACGTATGAAGGAAATTCATTTTATAATTTTTGCAATTTGAGATGAATCATTAACTACTCTGGCCCTCAGCTAAATCACAGCATTTATAAAAGAAGGGGGTTGGGTATGTGTCTACAAGTCTAGAATTCTTTCATAGAAGGTATGTTTTGAGTTTGCGTTATTATGAAGAAAAGCAAAACACATCCAAAGGTTAAAGCATAGCTGTGTCATCTCAGAACCTTAAAAATATGGACATAAGCAAAGTAGAATTCAGTATGTTTAGAGTAGAAATATGTGGCGCTCTACTGCCAGAGAATCTAAGTTTCCCCCAAAAGGATGAGAGGCACTAAAACTTGCAAATAACCACAGAAAGGAAGAAAAGGGGAAAAAAGGAACTGTATCCTGGCTTCTCCAGGAAGCTAAAACGGAAAGGGGATTTAAAGTGCAAGAGGCTATTGGGGGGTGAAGGGACGGCATGTCCATGACAGATAAATGGGGAAGGAAGACGGTTTAGGCAAGTAAAGCCTTCAGCTCACAATGCAGAGATGACCCCTGAGCAAAGGAAGCAGGGAGGGTGCAGCATAGGGCAGGAAAGCTCCAGACATACTCTGGGTCAACCCAACAGGAGATGCAGATAGAAGATTGCCCATTAGAGGTGTTCTGTAAAAACCGCCAAGTCCTCGAACCCCTGCAATGCTCAGTCATTGACTGGGGAATGCTTAGAAAGACTGACTCAAAAGCTGAGATAGAGCCTGGAGTTGCTAACAGACCTGCTTGGAATTTATGGAATTATGTAACAGATGACAGACTGTGAACTACCGACTCCCTTTCTGATTGTCTTATAAACCAAAAATAATATCCAAATGCATAAAAGAGTGGAAGTAGCATGGGTAAAGGCAACTGAAACCAGGAATTCACCAAAAAAAAAAAAAAAAAACAAATGCTATGGAACTTTTTTTAAAGCAACTGCTTTAAATAAGTTCTGTCCCCTGGAACTACGTGTTGACGATGTATAGGGAAATTTTTCAAACCATCGTTAGCTGTCTTTATGGAATGTCTGAAAAGGTGAGAGCTACTAGAGGATGAGAGAAATCAGTATTACAGCATTTTCTTGTTGGTTGTCTCTCTGGAGAACCTGAGTGACAAAATACCCAAATCATCTTTATTACAAAATATAGTCAATGCAAACAATTAATGAGAATTTTACAGATTCTTTTTTTCAATGCCATGTCTTCAGAATTTGGTGTGTATGTTATATTTATAAAAATCTCAATTCAGATACCAAATTTTCATTGGGAATACTGAATCTCTATTTATATTTCATAAATTAACAGCTGCAAAATGAGATTTGAAAACCGAAGTTGTTCCAAACATATGTAAACGTTTTCCAATAAATGAATACTGAAAATTTTTTCCTTTATTAATAGCATCAACATTGACAAAACGGGTTTCATCAATTTTAGAAGAATGCTAAATTCTTTTAGCATTTTACTAAATTATGCTACTTTAACATTGAAGCAAAGCCTATCTGTTACAAAACTACATCTGTCCGTGTAAATTCACTAATCTTGTATCAACTCAGTTTGTTAACATAAAATGCATTATACAAATTTAAAAGCAACTTTTATCAAGGTTAAGAAAGAGTTGACATTTTTCTTGCAGTTTCTCAAATTTTGAATCAAACTTAGATATTATTAGAAAGATCTTGTATTTCTATGGACAATTGTTCAGTGGCTAGGAACAATTTTTTTCTATTTCTTCTAATCTTTTCCCCATTATTATTATTATTTTTTAAGATTTACAATTCACTTTACTTATATTACCATTTAAAAATACCGTCTTGTTTCCTATAATGCCAAACAAATTAAATCATGAAACTGCTTCAATATGCATTTCTTCTTTATAAAACAAGGGGGAAGTTACCTGTAGAAAACAATAGTTAGTCTCCGTGCCAGTTTGAAAGGATTTGTGTACTCCAGAAAAGCCACACCTTAATCCTAATCCAATCTTTGTGGGAGCAACCCTTTCTCTGAAACCCTATTCGGCACTATATGCTGAAAACTTGATTAGATTATCTTCATGGAGATATGACTCATCCAATTGTGGGTATTAACTTTTGAATAGAGGCAGATGTGACTCTACCCAGTGACTCCACCAATTCCACGTGGGTCTTGATTAGTTTACTGGAATTCTTTGAGCAAACATTTTGGACAGAGTCTCATTTTAGAACAATAGGAGAACAACAGAGCCTTTGGAGATGAAGGAATATGCCCCTGGGGGAACTTCATGAAACAAACCTGGAGAGAAAGGTAGCAGATGCCATGTACACCATGTGTCTTTCCAGTTGAGAGAGAAACTCTAAACTTCATCGGTCTTTCTTGAGTTAAGGTAACCTCTTCTTGGTGCCTTAATTTGGATATTTTTATAAACTTGGTTTAATTGGGACATTTTCACAGCCTTAGAATTGTAAACTAGCAACTTATTAAATTCCCTTTTTTAAAAGCCATTCTGTTTCTGGTATACTGCATTCCAACAGCTTGCAAACTAGAACAGTTTTCAAATTCATTTCCCAGAAAAGGTATTCACCATCCAAAGGCCTAGACATGCTCTTGCTTTCAAAGTAGAATACCTAGTAATGTGCGTAGAAGCATGAATGGCAAAATTGAAGATCAATATTATAACTATTTTTCTATTTATTTAAAGCAGAGTAAAAAAAAAAATACATAGTACACTTTGGGAACTCCGTGGTACAAGGTACATTACCATAACTTGAAGGGCATTAAAAGTTTAAAAAAAAAAAAAAAGGAAAAAAACTTCTCCTGTTTCAAACACTGCATTACATAATTTTACCTGTCCAAATAGACCATTTACAAACATTAGGTCAATAAACTGTTAACATTCATAAAAAGGTAGCTTTCTTTCTAAAATGCAAGAATTTAAAAGGTTGGCATCTAAATAAGAAAACACAAAACAAACTGGAATGAATGCTAGAAAGCACATCTGAAATTGCGGTTTTTGTTTGGGCCTTCTCGTTCTTCTCTCCCTCTACCATATCCTGACAGAATTGCAGGCCCCATTCCTCCAGGGCCCTGTCCACCCAGGCACACCTCCCTGCCCAAAATGCTCAGTGTGCATGTCACCTCCCATCATGGAACCACTCATGGCTGTTGGTGGAAATCTGGGATTGGCTTCGTAAAGACGCCACCAGTACCACCTAGAGATGGAAATTTCTGGCCTCCTGAACCACAGGGATCTCCCATGTTTGTTGCTCTTCCACCATCCATTCTCATGTCTCTTTCTCTTGGATCCATGTATCCCATCTGGCTGTAGCTTTTCTCCCTTTGGCTGTAGCTTTCCTCTCATTTATTCTTCCACCTCACATTTACAATCAATCATCACTTCTTCCCTTCTATGGCGTTTCTCCTCTTCCCTCAACTGTGTCTCTTTGTGTTTATGCATTCCTTGATTGTGATGTTCTCCCATGTGTCTTAAGTCTTCCTGGTATCTCATCAGCTCTTGATGTAAAAGATTTGTTTGATGCTCATAACAGGCATCTTCCATCTTGCTTTCCAATTTGTCCTTTGCATCTTTCATGTTTTTTCAGCTTGCCCCCTCTGCTGTTTGTCCATTTCATTCCAGGACTTCCACTGCTGAGAATATTCATACTCAAATGTGTCATGCTGGGCAAAACAAGGAGGAGATTCTCTTTTCTTCTGATAGAATAGATTCTTCTGGGCAAGTGCTTCAAGAAGACATCTATCGTTTGAGTGGTTCAACAATTACTGGGTGAGGAGTTGTCAGTAAGAAAACACCTTAACTGCATCATTCAAATGCTTTTCTTGCTGCCACTTTGGAAGCAAATTAAACAGTGCCTTTCCTTGTAGATCTTCCACAAGCATCCACAATCACAACAGCCCTTTCAATAGGTCCAAAGTGGCCAAAGGTTTCTTCCAAAAGTTCACTGGAAACATGAAGAGAAAGATTATCAACAGAAAGGGAAGCGGTTTGTGTGGCAAAGCAAAACCAAAGCTAGTCTACCTCTCCAGGGAGTATGATTGAGTCCAGATTTGGCAGTTTCTGCGAAAGGTTCTAGATTCAAGTTTAATAAATACAAATCCTTTGCCTTTGTTGATAAAAGCTTCTCCTGGTTGGCCCTATTTAGCCATCTTTCGAATCCATCCTCTGTGATAACAGCTGGTGGATTACCAACAAACAATTGACAGAGCTGTGTCTAAGTTTTCTCTCCAAGCCTCCTCAAGAGAGACAAGTTGGCTTTAAATAATCCCTAGGAACTAGAGATGTTCTCTTCACTGTGGCTGTGTCTTCCCCAGGATGTGGCGCCTGGTGGTGCTGCTGGTGGTACGGTGGGTGGTGCCCCCCGCCGCCCCGGTGTGCCTAGGCCCGAGCCACCTCCCGTTTGGAAGCCCGCCTGGCATCTTGGCTTCTTTGGGGCCGCCGGGTCCCAAGCCCTGCTGAGTGGGGAGTGGAGGCGGCGGCCGGGGTGTGAGGGGAAGTGGTCTGGCGCCACTGCTCGGTGATGCGGTGGAGGACCCGGGCGCCGAGGTGGTCGCAGAGGTCCGGCGGGGCCCGAGCCGGAGGCGGGTGCAGCGTTGCGGACCCGGGGAGCGGGGCGGGTCTCTGGGGCACGCAGGGCTCGGAGGAGTCCTGTGGCGGCGGCGCGGACGGGCGCCTGGGGCCACCCTGGCCCGGGCGGGAACCCACGGCCCGCGGTTCTGGCTGAGGCCCGTGCGGGGTGGCGGGTGCGGAAGGTGTGGGGGCTCCTGGACCGTGGCGACTTCTGAACCCCGAGACCCATCTGTAGTCAAGGGCGGTGGAGGCAGAAGCGAGGGCGACCGGAGGGACGCGGGGGCCGCCTTGCTTCACACGAAATGGCGGATGGCGCCGGTTCCCCTCTTCTTATAACAAAATTTCCATAGTTATAATGACTTTATTTTACCGTCTCTCCACCTGAAATTGTTTTTTTTTATCCCGTGTGTTCAAAAACCCAAGCCATGTCATCACTGAACAAAGTTACAAGCTCAGCTCCTGTGAAAAATTGTTTAATAGTGTTTTGTTGGACATTTAATTCTGATTTCAAGTGACCGTATTCATCTATTCATTTGTCATTAGTGAAAGGAAATTTTTATTAAATCCACTGGGTGTTTACTAAGTCTCTTAATATTGCCCACTTGAGTAGTTTGTTGTTGTTTTTCATTTTGGAGTAACTTTAGAAAAGTTATTTTTAGAAAAGTTGCCATACTCCTACAGATATTTCCCGCATGCCCCCCACTCAGCTTCCCTTAATGTTAATACCTTATGTTCATTTATCAAAAGGAAGAAATTAACATTGGTCAAATATTATTAACTAAACTATGGGATTTTACTTGGATTTAGTCAGTTTTTCCATTAATGTCCTTTTTCTTTTCCAAGAGCCAATTCGGATATAACAGCGCATTTGCTCATCAGGTCTCTGTAGTGCCCTCTGGTCTGTGGCAATTTTTCTGACTTTCCTTGTTTTTCATGAATCTTGAAGAGGTCTTTTTGAAGTGTGTTCTAATCAGGTATCATGTAAATAATGCCTTAATTTGGGTTTTTTCTAATGTTTTCTCATGATTACACTTGGGCTATAGGTTTAGAGAAGAAACCACAAAGATGAGGTGTCTTCCTCATTGCATCATATCAGGGGATGTGTGGTATCAATGTAACTGAATATTGGTGATGTCAACCTTGATCACGTGATTAAGGTGGTGTGTAGTTATCTCAGTTTCCCAGGTCTGCCATGATAAAGCATATGGACTAGTCTAGGTAGGTGGCTTAAACAAAAGAAGCTGTTGTCTCACTGTTCTGAGTGTAGAAGTTCCAATCAAGGTGCTGGCAGGGCCATGCTTCCTCAGGTCTGTAGGGTCTGGCAGTGGCAGGCAATGCATGATGTTCCTTGGTTGTGGCATAACTCAATATCCACTTCTGTCTGTCTCCTAGTAACTATGTCCAAATTTCCTCTTCTTTAGATGATGTGAGTCATATTAGAATAGGCCCCTAATCCAGTTTGGCCTTATACTAATTAAGAATAGCTTCAAAGATCCTATTTACAAATAAGTTCACTGTCATAGGAACTGAGGGTTAGGACTTCATGATTGTGATTTGATTGCAGCGTAATGATTCCCTTACAAGGTTGTACCATAATTTGTTAGCCATTCATTGATTGCTGGACATCTAGTTTTCTCCAATGTTTAGTAATTATAAATAGTGTTGTAAAAATATCTATTGCTTCTTTTCTTATTTTAAATAATTTCTTTAGTATACATTCTATCATATTAATATTTCCAGATTTAATCCAACATCACGGGATTCATTTTAATCTTTTTCCTTGCTTATTTGTAACTTATCAGAAAGTGAGAAACCTGGTTCCCATTATCTAATTTTTGTATACTTGTTTGTTCAACCCTAGTATACATATAAAGATTTAGAACTGCTACTCCATGCTTCTGTGGGAAATAAATTTAACATTAAAGTTGGTGAAAACACCATTTTCCAAAGTTATTTACTCATTTCCTTTTCCCTCCTCCAACCTCTTCAGTGAGATTGTCATACATAGTGTAATGCTGTTAGATTCATCTGTCACACTCAGCATTCCATCCTGGGATCACTTAACATCTTGATTGGTAGTGTTTTGGGTTTTTTTTTTTTTTTTTTTTTAAATAATCAAGACAGTTTTGCTTTTAATTAACAAATAAAGTGTCACAAATGAAATCACTATCATTTTATTTTACACACCAAATAGCTAATTTATCTGCTTCAACAAATTGAAAGTTCCATTCAATAGGAAATTTTTTACATATATTATTTTCTTCATTGTTTGAATCATAATACTAGTTTCATATGTACACTCATGTCATCATTTTAAATTATAAAATTTATCTATACTGATACTGTTGCACTAGAAAAAGAAGTTAATTATATTATCATTGTTAAAATAAGCATTTCAACTCAAATGCCAATTAAATTTGCATAAATATCACTATAGCTTGTACTGCTGTATTAAATATTCAAATAAACATTACAATGTTGCACTGATATGCAGAAAAAATCACTGGCTCTGAATCAATCCTTTGACACCGACTAGATCAGTGATATGTTTACATTTAATACTACGAAATATGAATATCTATTATTATTAAAATTTTCTACTGGTAAATTTAAGAACTACATCATTTCCATATCTGATTCCTTTAATTCCTCTGCTAATGCTAAAGAATCATTTTGACACAGCACTCCTGAACCTTTCCCATTCTTGGGACAAGCCTTCACCAGAGTCAACAGCTCCTGTCTTTCAATAATTTCCTTCCACATCTATAGCTTCTCCAGAGTTGCCTACCCCTAAAGGGCTTATACTTAAAGCTCCACCCTACCCTCAGTGCAAGAAACTGTCCTGCCACACAACCTACTACCTCTGGCATGGTCACTTTTGGCCTGACTCTATTCTCTGACTGATCCTAAAAGCCCAAAGATGCCCAGATCTAAAATATCTTTCAAAGTTTGAATGAAACTAAGCTTCAGAAAAATTATTTCCAGATGAAAGGGAGTTCTAAAAATGTTCCATCACCTGCATTCTTCTAGAATGACAGCCACAAAATACAAAATAAACTAGGAAACTATTCCAGATTAAAGGAGATTTAAGGGACATTATAATCCAGACAATATGCCATGCTTGAACATCACTGGGAAGATAAATTGGCAAAATTGGCATAGAGATGGTAGATTAGATAAAAATTCTGTATTAAAGTTGTATTACTGAAGTCGATAACTTTATTGTAGGTATGTAAAAGAATATTCTTTTTCTTAGGAAATACACACTGAAGTATTTAGAGACAAAAGACCATGATGTATACAACTTACTTTATAAGAGTTCAAGAAAAAGAATCGTGTTTATATGGCTAGAGAGAAAGCAAACTGTTATCCATAAATGAATCTGAGTATACGTATTAGTGTCTTCTTTCCTATTCCTGCTTAAGTTTATAATTGTTTCCCAATAAATGGTTTTAAAAAATAACCCATTGGTTGATTCATTCTCACAGAATTTTAACTACCTTTGAGATGAACAGATTTGATGCCCACAGCTGTCACAATCACACCCATCTCCCAAAAGTGAGAAATTCCAACTTTTAAACAGTTTTGTTAGGCTCTGTCTCAGGCAAAAACACTGGAATCTTCTTATTATAACCGTGGTCTAACATTGCCAACAAGAGTTCCAAATAAAATATTGGAAATTAGCAAAAAAAAAGAAAAAGAGAGAGAGAGAAAAAAAAATTAAATTAAAATACATACTACCTATAAAAAATAAAAAGAATCACATTTACAACATTATCAAATCCTTTCACATACCAGCTGTGTGACCTGGAAAATGTCATTTGACTTCGTTGTTCTTCAGTTCTTTATCTGAAAAATGGAGATAAAAATCCTGGATTACTTGATACATGTTAGTGATGATTAAGAACATAATAGAATCTGTGAAGAGCTTTACTGGACCTGATGTTTCTTTATTTAGAAATAGCTCAATTCTAGCTCTTAATGGACACACTATTTTGTAGTGTTACCTAGAAGATCCTAATTTTGCATCTGGCATAGCTCTGGTCCAATATGGGTCATGGTCCTACAAAACTAGATTGATTCTCCCTACCAAGATGGGAAGATTCATTCTTATTTTGGCATGTTAATCACACTGCAGTGCCACTGAGGCAACCTCTGTGAGTCATGCAGACCATTTGAGCCCTGAGATGGCTCATTGCCTCTCATTTCAACTCAAAATTTTCTTCCTCCTTTCTCTCTTACACTCTACTAGAGAAATGGCACTTGTCCAACAGAGTTAATCTGCTGAGGACCAACTCCAAGGCAGAACCCCCCATTTCAGCCTTCTCGGGGTGAATAGCCAGAAAGTCTCAGAGAATCTCCTAGGTTTCTCTCCTGTTTTGAGGCCCAACCCCAGTGTTGAATCAGCAGATTTCACTTACGTTCTGTTTTTCTTCAAAGCTTTTCTACATTAGGATAAACCTACCCCATGTTTGTTTTACCATGTGTCATAGTGATTGTTGGTACCTATTCTTCATTTCCTTTTTGAAGACCAATTTATAGTTATTTTCCACTAAAAGAAAAATTTTGTTGCCTCCTTCAGAATAGAAACAAATGTTTAGGTACAGGAGATATCCCACCTTCTGCATTCTTTGCATCAACTTAAACATTTAGAGAGAAATACATGATTGCAGTTCAGTCTTCCCTTAAGTTATGTCAAATATCATTAATGAAGATACAACCCATCTACCAGTTTGCAATTCTCTTGATTCTTCTTGATTTTTTCTGTTTGGCATAGGCATGATCCAGTTAATATTAGGTAATGCTTATTTACGTGAGTACTAATATTTCCTGTCCATCTACCCATTAGTCCATTTGTCCACCTGTCTATCCATCTATTTATCCCATAAGCTAAAGACAACTATTTTATTGCCTAGAGCCCCAACTTACCTGATTTATTAGTTGGTCTAGCATAAGCATGTTTAATTATATCACTTATTTCTCATAGGGAATGATATTTTGACCATGGGCTAAATAGTTTTGAGTTATGTGAAATTAAAATCTGGCACACAGTGGCTTTTAATCTTGTTGCCTCAGGAATGATCATTTTGTAAAGGTGCCTCCTTTGTCATCTTTTAAAGCTATAAAATGAAATACAGAAACAAAACCATAAAATCAAATCTTCTCAATATAACAGACAAAAGAATCAGTAAGCCTCAAGAAAGTTGAGTCTTCAGATTCTTAATGGTTAGTCTCTTAATTAACAGCTTAGAGATTCCACCTGCTGTCAAAATAATTGTGCCATCCCTTGACTTAATTTTTATATGACCTCAAGACAACACCCAATTTTTTTTTTTTTTACTCTTGGAAATTTATTTTACTTTCCCACCTCACTTTTCTCATAAAGTTTTTCAATACACGTTTTAACTCAGGGGAAACTTAAAAGAAGGGGCTATTTTCTTTGTAGAAATGCAAGAGCCTTCTTGACAGGGAGGTGCTCCAAGATAAAGAGAGCAGCCTTGTTAAAACTTTGAGCTGTGCTTGAACACATCCTGAAACGATTAAATTGTCTGTTCCGGTTATAAATTATAAGCTGCGTAGTTTAAAGCCAACTCCCATTGACTAATAAAATGGAAAATATTGGGGTAGGCCAGATCCTAGTTTTCTGTGAACTGCTTCTTTATGAATTGCAAAGTGAAGTGTTCAGTGCAAGTGACGGTAAACAAAAGTTAAATTAGGAGATGCCTGGAGGGTATGTGATTCACAATAATTATAGAATCTGTTTCTGCCTCCAGATAAAGACTACTAATAAATCATAAGCACATCAAATGTTGCTGCTGATACAGTAATAAATATTGATGTAAAACAAAACTCAGAATACCTCCTTTTGCAGGCCGAATCCTGCAGCCCAGTCTAGCAACATTATGACCTTCAGAAGTCAATTAATGAGGGAAAGCTTCTTTGTTGTTTTTAGATTAAGCCATCACCACCACCATAACAAAAAGCTCAGTGTCCATCTACCAATAAGACATTAAAGTTCTTGTGAGAGAAATGGATTTTTAGGGAGACAATATTTTGTATAATGTTAAGCATCCAAAAAGGTCAGGTAATCTGTACCTCTGAATGAAACTATCATATAATAACAATAATAAAAGAAGATGGTCTTGCTTGTTTTCTTGGTGTTTCCTGTAAGCTACAGAATTTGAGTCAATTTCCTTTTCCCTTCAAGGAATGCTATCTGCTCTGTTTTTCCTGCTGATTATATGCATTCCTGCTTTTTGTTTTCTTTCCCAATGCACCCCATTTTGAAAACTTTGATGAAAACGCTAACCCTTCAGGATTGTCTCTGCTTTGTACTATATGCTGAATATCTGGAAAGCATACGACTCTGTGATATTCTCTTAATACCTCTGTACCTCTATATTTTCACTTATGATATGAGAATATTGGCCTGATGACCTCTATGATCCCTCCCAACTGTAAAATATGACTTTGTAAACTCATCCTGGAGGCTTTGCACCTCCGAGAGCATTGACAGGTTTTAACCCATCACATCTTTGATTTTTTTTTTTAAACAGTTAAAATTACTTTCTGTGTGACTTTCAGAGAAAACCAGAATTGGGATGAAATGTGCTGTAGATAATTAAACTAGGTTTTCATTTTATCTGATAGTATAGAAGAGGAGAGCTTTTGAGTCCACTTCACAGACTCCAGTCTCTCTTCATCCTGAATTTGGCTAGATCATTTTAACACAGTTTTCATTGTACCACTCTGCTACACCCAGTCTCTCCATACCCCTCTGTTTCTTATCTCTTCGATTCCTCTGTCTGCTGTATTCCTGCCTGGCTCTGTAGGAACTCTGAGTTCCTCCTGCCTGGCCCTATCCCTTATTTCAAAAGGTTCGCCATGCTCTGAAAAGCTTCTCATTGCTCTCCACAACTGCCAAGAAGCTTCCCTCATTAACTGACTTCTGAATATCATAATGTTGCTAGACTGGGCTGCAGGATTTGGGCTGCAAAAGGAGGTATTCTGAGTTTTGTTTTACATCAATATTTATTACTGTGTTCCAGGCTCCATGCTTCATTCAGATTATTATTATATTAGTATACCTACTTTCTCTCTTCTCCATCCATCTAGATCAGCACTGGCTCAGAATTTTTGCAAAGACTAAAATGCTCTGTGCTGTTGAGTGTGGTAACCACTAGCCGCATGTGGCTACTGAGCACTTGAAGTATAGCTTGGAGACTGAGAAACTGAGTTTTAATTTAATTTAATTTTAATTCAAATAACCACATATGGCTGGTGGCTAATATATTAACAGTGCAGATCTAGAATATACCATTATTTGAAGTCTAGCTCAAATCCCACTTTTTAAAAGGATAGTGTTTATTCAGAATCCATTTCCAATCATTGAACCATTTTCATTTATTGATTTATAGAAACATCTATATTCTTGAGTTGCAAAATAGTTTTAGCTTTTGATTCTATAAACTGTAAGTGAGGTTAGTTTTGCTTGAATTTCTGTTCTGTCTTAAAACTATTAACATTGACTATAGTCAGTTTATGCAGTGGTTTGAATTTGTGTGTACCCCCAGAAAAATATGTTCTTAATCTAAATCCATTCCTGTGGGTGTGAATCCATTGAAATTAGGATTCTTTGATGAGGTTATTTCAGTTAAAGTGTGGCCCACCTCGATCAAGATGTCTTAATTCTATTACTGGAGTCCTTTATAAGTGGAATGAAATTCAAAAGAATAGGAGAGAAAACCATAAGGATCAGCCAGAAGCTGAAATTCAACGGCACCCTAAAAAGAACAGGAAGCCAGGAGAGGTCACCATATGCATTGCCAGGTGACAGAGGAGCCAAGGACCAAGGATGACCAGCAGCCAGCCTTCAAAGGCCAGTCTTTATGAAGAAAGCATTGCCTTGATTTGGATTTTCTTTTTACCTTGAAACCATGAGCTATTAAATTCCCGTCATTTAAGCCAACCCACTGCATGGTATTTGCTTGAGCAGCCAAGGAAACTAAAACAGTCTATTAATGAAAGCCTTCCATGCTAGATTGTAAATTCCAGGAGAGGGACTGTCACCATTCACCATTTATCTCTAGTACCTAGTACCTAGCCCAACATATACAGGCACCAAATAAATCTTTGTTGAATGAATAATTAAATCAAAGAGTAAACCCATGAATAAATGCATCTAAGGAGATACCGATGAATTTTCTCATTAATGGAAAATGACCATACAGTGATCTGTATGTTGAGTTGGCATGTGTGTGTGTGGATGTAAGCACATGTGGATGGAGCATACAATCGTGCATGTGTGTGTGAATGTGTGTGCATGTACATTTGCCTCTGTGTGTGTGTACATTTGGTATTTACATTTGCTGTGAGCATCCTTAAGAGGATCCCAAAGTTGCTGAGTATTCCAAAGGATCCCTCAGCACCTCTTGGTTCTGCACAGCTGGTAGCTCTGCTCTCCATAGCTATAGTCCTGGGAAATATGGTATTAATACTGAGTGAACAGATGGTGTAGGGCGTGTTACTTCAGACAGTTTTGCCAGGAGGTAAATTTATGCTTTATAAATGTACTTCAAAACTATGCTATTTGATTTAATCACTTAATGCAAAGACAGCTGCATACTATATTTGCCTTAACTGCAGTTATATGGGTTATCTGCCAATCTGTTAATTATAGTATTTTGAAAGGCTTCAGGAAGAAAAAAAAACAGTAATTATACAGATTGGGGTGGGGGGAGAGGAACATTTTTGAAGCCTAAATTCAGACATTCGTTCCCAGCTAACACAAACTTATTGAAGATTTAGAAAACCTGTTAGGAAAGTGGGAGTAGATGTGATGGCTTTCCTTTGAAAGGGGCTAATGCGTGTTTCTCACTGTGCATCAGTTACTGGGCGTAGCTGTCGGTGAGAGCCAAGTGGAGCGATGTTCTAACAGGATAGCTCTCCAGCCCACTCTCTGAGGTCTCTTAGCACCTGCTCAATTCTTGAGAGGGAGAGAGGAGAAGAAAAAATGGTTCAATTTTAAATATAAATGTGATTTCTGCTCTCAACTTTCTCATTCTTTCCTTTTCCTCTTTTTTTTCTCATTGAGCCCTCTTAACCTAAATTTTTTTCTGCTGAACAGTGGCAGTCATGATTAAGCAGATTTAATTAATGCTATGTCAGGGAAGAAGAATATTTTAAGCTTAGTCTGGCAGCTTCCTCCTCTTGCCAAGGACTAAATGCCACATGCTTGTAGGAAAAGTCTGGCCCATTTCCCCTGTCCGTTGGGAATTCATGTTCATTGAATTTCATTGTCATTTTAAGAACAGCATTTCCTTTTTGTGTGTGTGGGCAACTATACCAAGAATAAAAGGGACCCAGGCTACAAGTCAAAGAGTTGTGGAAGAATGTTACAGATTATCTGGTCCAACTCTCATTTGAAAGGCAAGGAAACTATGGCCCAGAATTCTCACTTGGCCTGATCAAAATTAAAGGCAGAATGTGAGGACTCTGTTTAGGGGACCCAGCCCATCAGCTTAAGTCCTTTTCACAGGCACCACCATACCTAGGAAGACGATAAAGAAACAAGAAGTAAATAGAGAAATCGAAGGGGTTCATTTATTTTTCTGTGTTTATTCAAAAAATATTAGCCTCTAGGCAAAATGAGAAGCCAGTAATAATAATAATAATAATGGTAGTAGTAGTAGTAGTAGAAGTGGTCGTTCTCATGGACTGTGTAGGGCCTCCACTTTCCATGGCTTCAGAGGTGCCATCCATGCAGTGGCCCTAGGAGCTGGTCTTCCTAGTGTGAACTGTCATAAGCTGTTTACCACGTGCCAGACATAAGATTAAGTATTTTCCGAACATAATTTAAATTAAAACTCCTAACAAGCTACAGTGCAAACATCATTTCATACATCTCAGGTAGAAAATAGTTTTCAGAGGTTGAGTAATTTGCCTCGAGACACCTATTCAGGTCTTAGACTTACAGAATCAAAAGATGTTGCCTTCCCAAAAAAACATCTTTCTTTCTAGGCATCTTCCTTCCAAATTTTAACTAAAAATATGTCTTCCCATTATCTTGGGGCCCTATTTCTGAGTCTGTTCTCCCTAGCCCAGCATCATGTTTGGCTTGTCCCTGCTAGGCTATCCTCTATACACATCACCTGACCCATATCTCATCCTCACAGCCAGGACCTCTGCAATGTTCATCAAGCCTCAACTGATGAACGGACATGTGCTTAGGCCAAACCATCAAGTGAATCATTTAGGACTTGTATCCTCCTCTTTCAGAAGCAAGTATTTCCATAGTGATCCAGTTATCTTCAACCACAGGTGCCCATCTGTCCCACAGAGGTAATAGAGGTCCGAGTTTTCAAGTTAGACAGAAGAGGTCAATGCCAAGGTTGGCAAAAGAAGTAGGAGTTAGAAGGGGAAAGCTTGGCTTTTGATATGTCTCAAATCATACTAAAGTGATTGTCATACCTAACCTATGAAGGGGTTGGGAGGTACTTGTGTCTTCAATCGTCCTGGTATATCTATTTCCTCGAGGCTACTTGGATCAAAGTTGTGATGATGTCAATCTATTTGAGGCATTGCATCTCTGCTTTGAGTTTGTGTATCTATAATATATATATATATAAAATCTATATTATATATATATATAATGTCTTACTAAAGTTTTAAATTACTGCTCATGTTCAATCACAATTTTCATTTGCTCTGTGGCAATATTTGTTTATTCTTTATCTGCTGTTTTCTCGGTTCCTTTACTGGCTTTTGTATTTTTAAATTATTAGTTGTCTTTGAAAGAGGCAAGTTCCTCCTCTACCAGTTTATTGTAGGAAGCTCATGAATGAGAGGCCAGTATTCCAAGATAGGATGAATTCTTTGTGGTTCATGCCAAAGTGCCTCTACCACATGGTGGAGTGTGCATGTACATGCATACCTGCATGTGTGTACTTCTTTAAGGTATAAAGTGGTTTCTGGGGAAGCCCAAAGACCCATTTCTATTGTTCCAAAGAAGGCAGGGCTGCTAGAAGATATGTCCTCTCTGGGATATCCCAGTAGCTTAGGGCTAGCTCCACCTATAAAATCTAGATAGCTCCTGCATTCCTATTTAACCAGGATTGTATTTGGCACTCCTTCCTTAGATACTGTGATTTAGAATAAAAAAACATCTCCTAATGCCATCAAGGATAAAACCTGTGTTTCCATTATCCTTGTTATTTTGGAGTATTTTCAGAGAGAAGGAAGCAAATTCAACTTTATTTCATCAACTTATGAATGGAGGCTCCCTCTTCTTAGATCATTTTTCTTTTTAATTTAATTTTTTAAATCTAATTTTATTTTAAAAAACAAAAACAAAAACTACCAGATCCACACAAATATAGTACAAGTGATTTTTGACCAAGGAGTGGAGGCAATAACTCAATAGAAGAACAGTCTTTTCAAAAGTGATGCTAGACTAATTTGGACATCTATATGAAAAACATGAATTAAGACACAGAACTTATACCTTTCAGAAAAATTAACTCAAAATAAATCATAAACCTAAATGAAAAATGCAAAACTATAAAACTTCTAGAAAATAACATAGGAGAAAATTCAGGTGACCAGTTTGGCAATGACTTTTTAGATACAATACCAAAAGCTTAAACCATGAAAAGAAAAAAAAATAAATAAGTTGGACTTGATTAAAATGAAAAATTTCTGCTCTGCAAAAAACAGTGTTAAGAGAATGAAAAGACAAGCCAAAATCACCAGGATAAAGTCTTTGCAAAAATATATATTTGAAAAAGACTTGTATCCAAATATAGAAAGGATTCTCTAAATTCAATAATAATAATAATAAAAAAATCTCCATTTTTTTAAGAAGTGGCCAAAAGATCTGAATAGATACCTCACCAGAGAAGATATCTAGATGGCAAACGAGCATGTGAAAATATGCTCAACATCATACGTCATTAATGAATTTCAAGTTAAAACAAAATGAGATACTACTGCACACTATTAGAATTGCTAAAATCTAGAAAGCTGACAATACCAAATCTAACTAGGATGTGGAACTACAGTCATTCTTGTCCATTTGCTGGAAGAAATGCAAAATGATGCAGCCACTTTGGAAAACAGTTTGCCAGTTTCTTACAAAGCTAAACATAGTCTTACCATGCAATCCAGCAATTGCTCTCCTAGATGATTACCAAATTGAGTTGAAAACTTATGTCCAACCAAAACCTGCATGTGAAAGTTTATAGTAACTTTCTTCACAATTGCTAAATACAGAAGTAATTAACATGTCCTTCAATAAGTGAATGGATAATTAGACTGTAGCATATCCATACAATGGAATATCGCTCAGCCATAAAATGAAAAGAGCTATCAAGCCATAAAAAGACATAGAGAAAATTCAAATGCATATTGCTAAGTGAAGAAGCCAGTCTAAAAAGGCTATATAATGTATGATTCTAACTCTGAAACATTCTGGAAAAGGCAAAACAATAGCGAGTTTAAGTGGAGGCAGTTTAAATGATCAATGTTTGTCAGGGATTTGGTGGGAAGGAGGGGAGGTGGAGCACAGAGGACTGCTCGGTGGTGAAACTACTCTGTGTGACACTTTAATGATGGATACATGACATTATACAATTGTCATAACCCATGAAACTGTACAAAACGAAGAGTGAATACTTACTGTAAACTATGAGCTTTAGTTCATATATTTAGCTTTATAAATATAATTTTATAAATATAGTGAATATAATTTTCGTTTGAAAAACAAAATTAAAAAATGGATATGGCATAGCCCGTCTGTGAAGGATGAATTCTAAAAATATTATGAGTGATGACAATATTATTAGCATTTTGCATAATTTCCCAAGGTAACTATTGTGGAAGATTGCATTCATTTAGATGTTTAAATTCTGATTTATGTGCACACACATAAGAAGGGATGCAGAAGGAAGGAAAGGAGAAGAGAAATGAAGGGTTGTAAACCAGAGATGTGACAGAGAAGATAAAATTTCTGTTTAGTTGCAAGGCATTTTATTCGTAGTAAAACAATACTATTTTCAACTTAAAATTACATTTATACTATGCTTGCTAACATGATTTTCTTGTTGAGTACAAATGATGCTCCTATAATTACAGGAAGATATATCACATTTATAAACAATTTTGTGCCAGGGGGATCTTTCCCACTGCTTAGTATAGCCTGAGGGCCAAGCTTACCTATCCTTTGTTCACAAAACTTCCTTTTCCCCTAAACTCTGCTCAAATACAGCCACACCTTCTATACTCAAAGTCGCCCTAGAATGCCTCAAGTCTTCTACAGAAAGACTTCAGAGAAGTGATTTAGAAATGGATTAATGGGACAAAGGGTGTGTCCTGTGCATACCTGTCGCAATCTCAAGCTGTGGCAGAGAGTTTAGGATCACTTCTGTCTGAGTAACAGAGTCTCCCCTAGCGCAGGAGTAGTAGGAAAAACAGCCCTAAGAACAAGGCTGCTTTTTGAAATATGGAAATGGGATTCAGCCATGCAACCCTTTAGACATCATGGCTTGTGTTGTTAGAGTTCCTGAGAAAGGTCTTTAATATAACTGAGTGCCTTTGGAATTTTGTGGCTATGATGCATGTCATTAATTTTGAGTTCTTTACAAACTATAAGGAAAAATGTGTATGATTGACACTTTAACTACCTGCCATTTCTTTTTTCTTATTTCCCCAACTGTATAGTAAATTTCTTAAAATCAGGAAATATTGTGTCTCCCTTTTTTTGATCCATAATATTTTACCACATTGTCTTGCCACAGTATATGCTGAAGAAATGTTTAATTTTTTAAATTATTTTTTATTTGATTTCATCTAAATATATTTATATATTCAAAAGCACATATGGTGGATAATTTGTTGTGTTTCTCCTTCACTTTCTTGAATGCATTATTCTCATCTTAAATTCATTTCAAAACTATGATTTAAAATAAATGTAAAGAAAAATAAAAAATAAAATAAATGTGACTTCCTTTCTCTTCTTTTTTCTCTAAGGGTGTTATAAATCTTCTCATTTCATATAACTTACTTTACATTGTAGATATGTACTCAGGACATGAGAAAATGATTCTTAAAATACATAATCACTTGGAGTTTATAGAATTTCTATATACTGTTTGAATGAATACTTAGGTATACTTTTTGTTGGGTATTGATTGATATTTTCAGGTACATATGAATGTTCCTAGAGAGAAAACAAGAAATCTGACTAAGACAGGAAACAGTCATTTCATAAAATTGTTCTCCTTCCATGACACAACATACACATACTATTTAAAAATTAAATGTCATTTGTAAGTTTTCTTCCCGCTTCTGGGCAAGTTAAAGTAATTGATACTGAATTTGTATCTGCTGTGAAAGAAAAATCTAGAAAACTGGAAAAAATGAAGTAGCTATTTTCAGACAATGGATATCAAGCAGTGCAGAACAATGATCCTGGGGAAAAAAAATAATTGATGTGATTCCTACAATCACCCTGATGACAATAGCCTTGGGATCTTCTCTGGACTATGGTGCAGGATAGGAGAATCTAAGCTGGGCAAAGGCAACAAAAAAGCAGAGTTTGAGAAGACTGAGGCAGCTAGCTGGAATTTTCACGCATATTACTGGAGAGAAGAGATCTATGCAAAATTATGCCCATAAATCTGAATAAGAGTCCTCTTAAATCTGTTACTGAGTATTAAAGTGTACATGTATAGAATGAAACTCCACAAGGCCAGGCAAATAATCACTGGGTGCCTGTAAAGTAAAGACCCTAGAAAGTTTGTGCCTTGGTAGTAGAATTAAACCAGTGGTAGATAAAAGCTACTCTAGACCAGATCCAATAACACCTAAAAACCAGATGCTAAAAGATCAAGCTATCCTGTCAGCTTCTTAGTTGCCTGCCAGGATCCAGTCCACCACTATTTAAAAGAAGCAGCAAATACAATCACACATAAAACACACCAAAATCGAACTTCTAGAGATAAAAACCACAATATTTGAGTTGAAAAATAGACTGGATGAGAGGTCTGGGGTATAATAAAAATTACTAAATATGTAAAGAATCAAGACAATGTAACCATTATTCAGGAGAAAAAAAATCAGTCAGTAGAAACATATTCAGAAATAAAAGCAATGATGGAAATTACTGTTATTATTAAACTGATCAAAGATTTAAAAGAATGTTTAACATCATGAAGAAATAAATGAAAAGTATTAAAAAATTACTTCTATAGCTAAAAAAATACAATATCTGAAAGAAAAATGATTCACTGGATATGGCTAGTGACAGACAATGCAGAATGATAGACCACTAAAACTAAAAAGCGACAGCAATTGCACAAACCAAAGCACAAAGAGAAAAAAATAGACATGAAAAAAATGAACCAAATCTCAGTGACCTATACTATGTACATATAATTAATGTCCCAGAAAAAAAGGTGCTGAGAAAATCATCTCAGTTAAGCAATAACCACTTTTTCCCAAATTTGGTGAAATCTACAAGTTTAGCAAACACCAAGAAGGATAAACGCAAAGAAAACCACGTCAAGGCAAATCATAATCAACTTGATGAACAATTCTTAAAAAATAATTTACTAAAGAGTCATAAAGAGAAATTCTTACAAGCAGCCAGAGGGGGAAAATGGACACATTTTTTTGCTGAGCAACAGAGATGAGAATAATTTCAGACTTCTTGCCAGAAATTATGCAAGTCAGGGAAAAATGGAATGACATCATTGAAATGTGAATGAAAATAAAAGCTTTTAATCTACATTTCTAAAACCATGAAAATGTGAAAAAAATTAAGGGAATAGAAAGACTCAATATTGTTAAGAGGTCAATTCTTTCCAATTTATCTATAGATTCAATTTAATCCCAATCAAAATCCCAGCAAGTTATTCGTGGATATCAACAAACTAATTGAAAAGTTTATATGGCAAAAGTCCAGAAAGCCAACACACTATCAAAGATTTGGAGGTCTGACACCACCATACTTCAAAACTGATAAGGCAACAGTTATCAAAAGAGTATTATTGCTGAAAAAATAAAGAAATCAATTATGGAACAGAGACCCCAGAAATAGACTCACACAATTATAATCATCAATCATTGACAAAGAAGCAAAGCCCTTCAATTCAGAAAAAAGTTTTTTCAGCAAATGTTGCTGGAACGACTAGATATCTGTTAACAAAAATTAAAATTTAGACTCAAAACATACACCTTTCACAAAAATTAGCTCAAAATGAATCATTGAAGTAAAATGCATCATTATAAAACTTCTAGAAGAAAGAAGAAAAATTAGATGATCTTGCATTTGCAATGACCTTCTAAAAAAATCAATGATATGATTCATTTTCATTTAATGAATAAAATCTAATTCTGAAATCATATTAAAGGCTTTGTGTAGGTCTTGTAGGTATTAACAAGAAATATTAATAAGTTTCTTATTAACAAGAAATATTAATAAATAAGTTTAAAAATAAATATCCTTTTCAAATATTTTTATTAGAGAAGTTATACGTTTACAAAAAAATCATGTAGAAAATACAGTTTGTATATACCCCCCCACACACACATTCAGTTTCCCGTTATTAACATTTTGCATTAATATGGTACCTTTGTAACAATTAATGAAAAAAATTATTATAATTGTATTAACTTTATTCCATAGTTTACATGAGAATTCATAGTTTATGTTGTACAGTCTTATGTTTTTTTAAAATTTATTCTTAAAACATGTGTGTGTGTGTGTATAAGGAGATAAATATTAGGATATATACATATATATATATATCCTAAAATTTCCCTTTAACCATACTCAAATATATAATGAAGTGATAGTAATTATATTCACAATGTTGTGCTAGCATCACTATCATTCATTAACAAAACTTTTCCACCAAACCAAACAGATATTTTGTACCAATTAAGCATTAGTCCCCATTTCCTACCCCTACCATGGCTCCTGGTAGCTCATATTCTAGTTTCTGATTTAATGAATTTTCTTGTTTTAATTATTTCATTTCAGGAAGTGCATATAATATTTGTTCTTTCGTGTCTGTCATTTCATTCAACATGATATGTTCAAGGTTCATTCATGTTGTTGCAGGTATGAGAAATTAATTCCTTTTTCAATGGCTGACTAATATTCCATTGTATGTATATACCACATTTTGTTTATTCATTCATTTGTTGATGAGCACTTGGGTTACTTCTATATTTTGGCAATTGTGATTAAAGCTGCTCTGAACATTAAAAATAAATGTTCAAGTCCCTGCTTTCAATTATTTTGGGTATACCTAGAAGTGGGATTGTTGGGTCATATGGTAACTCTATACTTTCTGAGTGTGCCAGCATGAAGCTATTATGTACCCCAGAAAAACCATGTCCTTTAATCCTCATTCAATATTGCTAGGTGGGATCTTTGTTATTCTTTCCATAGATAAGTGACCCACACCATTGTGGGTGGTAACTTTTGATTGGATGGTTTCCATGGAAATGTGTCTCCACCCATTCAAGGTGGGGTTGTTTACTGGAGCTTTTTAAGAGGGAACCATTTTGGAAAATGGTTCCAGAGTCACCAGAGTCACCAGAACCAACACACCATGCAGCCAGAGACCTTTAGAGCAGAAGGAAAACATCTCCAGGAAAGCCTTATGAAATGAGGAGAGAAAGCTAGCAGATGTGGCTATGTGCCCTCCCAGCTAACAGAGAAACTCGGAACCTCATCAGCCCCTTTCTTTGGAGTTAAGGTATCTTTCCCTCAATGCCTTAATTTGGACATTTTCATGGCCTTAGAACTGTAAACTTGCAACTGAATAAATTCCCTTTTTAAAAGCTGTTCCATTTCTGGTGTATTGCATTCCAGCAGCTTTTGCAGACTAACACTGAAGAACTGCCAAACTGCTTCCCACAGGGGCTGAGCCATTTTACAATCCCACTAACAATGAATAAGTGTTCCTATTCCTCCACATCATCTCCAACACTTGTTAATTTCTTCTTTTTTTAAGTAGATATTCTAATGGATGTGAAATGGCATCTCATTATAGTTTTGATTTGTATATCCCTAATGGCTAATGATATCAGTTTTATTTGCATGTGCTTATTAGCCATATGTATATCTTCTTTGGAGAAATGTGTATTCAAGTTTTTTGCCCATTTTCAAATTGGCTTGTTTACCTTTTTGTTCTTAGTTGTAAGATTAAAAAAATATATATTCTGGATATTAAACACGTCTTAAAAATATGGTTTCCAAATATTTTCTCCCATTCTGTAGGTTGTTTTTTACTTTCAAGAAAATGTCCTTTGATGCACAAAAGTTTTTAATTTTGATGTAGTCCCATTTATCAATTTTTTCTTTTCTTGCTCTTGCTTTTCATCTCAAGTCCAAGATACCATTGCCCAACACAAGTTCCTGAAGATGCTTTCCCAAGTGTTCTTCTAAGAATAGTACAGTTTTGTTTCTTATATTTAGATCGCTGATCCATTTCAATTCATTTCTGTTTATGGTGTGAGGTAAGGGTCCACCTCCATCCTTTTGCATATGGAGTTTGCATCTAAGGGTTTTAGGACTTTAGCTTTTATGTTTAGATCCTTGAGTCTTTCTGAGTTCAGTTTTGAATAGAGTGTGAGATAGAGGTCTTCCTTCATTTTTTGGGGATATGGACCTCCAGTTTTCCCTGCACCATTTGATGAAGAGGCTATTGTTTCCCCTATTGAGTGGAGTTGGCACCCTTATCAAAAATCAATTGGCCATAAATGTAAGGGTTTGTTTATGAACTCTAAATTCAACTCCATTGGTCAATATGTCTATCTCTGGGTCTTTTGAATACTGTACCAGGCCAATTTAATCACTGTAGCTTTGTAATAAGTTTTAAAATCAGGAAGTGCGAGTCCTTCAACTTCATTCTTCTTTTTCAAGATGGTATTGATTATTTGGGACCCCTTACCCTTCCATAAAAATTTGGTGATTGGCTTTTCATTTCTGAAAAGGCTGTTGGAATTTTGATTTGTATTTGTCTTGAATCTGTATATTGTTTTATGTAGTATTGTCATGTTAACAATATTTAGTCTTATAACCCATGAATACAGAATGTCCTTACATTTATTTAGGTCTTCTTTGATTTCTTTTAGCAACATTTTGTAGTTTTCTGCGTGCAAGAAATTTCCATATCCTTGGATAGATTTATTTCCAGATATTGATTCTTTTAGTCACTATTGTAAATGAAATTGTTTCTTGATTTCTTCTTCAGATTGTCCATAATTAGTGTATAGGAACAAATTATTTTTGCTCATTGATCTTGTATCCTCCCACTTTGTGGTGGATTTTTGTATCTCTTGGAGCTTTGCTGTGGATTTTTTAAAACATTTTCTACATATAGCATCAGTTATTTGCAAATGGGGAAAGTTTTACTTCTTTTTCTAATTTGGATGCCTTATATTTTGTTCTCTTGCTTAATTGCTTTTCCCATGTAGGATTTAAAGCTATATATTTCCCTCTCAGCACCGCCTTTGCTGCATCCCAAAAGTTTTGGTATGCCGTATTCTCACTTTATTTTCTTCAAAATATTTCCCAGTTTCCCTTATGATTTTTCCTCTGATCCATTAGTTGCTTAAAATGAGTTAAGTTCCATATATTTGTGAATTTTCTAATTCTCTCTCTGTTATTTATTTCTAGCTTCATTCTATTGTGGTTGGAGAAGATATATTGCATGTTTTCAATACTTTCAAATTTTTTGACACTTATTTTGTGACCTAACATATTTTATATATTGGAGAATAATCTATGTGCACTAGAGAATATATATTCTACTGCTGTTGGGTAAATTGTTCTATATATGTCTATTAGGTCTAGTTGGTTTATAGTATTGATAAAGTCTTCTTTCTCATTATTGATCTGTTGTCTAGATGTTCTATCCCTTTTTTTTTTTGGCGGGGGGGGGGGGCACAGGTAAGCTCCAGGAATTGAACCTGGGTCTGTTCTATCCATTCTTGAAAGTGGTGTACTGAAGTCTCCTACTATTACCGTAGAACTATCTATTCCTCCCTTCAAATCTGACAATATTTGCTTGATATATTTTGGATCTCTGCTGTTAGGTGCATACATATCTATAATTATATTTATGCCTTCTTGTTATATAACGACCTTCTGTGCCCCTCACAATAGTTTTTTTACTTAAAGTCTATTTTATCTGACACTAGTACAACTACCCCAGCTGTCTTTTGGTTTCTAGTTACATTAGTTTTTTCCTCATCCTTTGTCTTTCAACCTGCCTGTGTCTTTCAATTTAAGGTGAGGCTTTTGTAAATAGTATATAATTGTCTCGTGCTTCTTAATCCATTCTTCCAATATCTGCCTCTTAATTGGAGAGTTTAATACATTTATGTGTAAAATAACTACCGATAATACATGACTTTCTTCAGCCATTTTGCTGTTTGGTCTTTGTCAGTCTTATACTTTTTGGTACCTCAATTCTTCTATTAATGCTTACTTTCATATTTATTTAAATGTTTTTGTCATGGACTATCTCATTCCCTTGTGTATATATTTTTCTGATACCTCTTTGTGTTTACCACGGGGCTTAAATTTAATATCCTAATCTACAATGATCACATCAAACACTGTTCCTAGACCCCTCCATCTTTCAATCTTTAAGCTATACTACTTAGAAATTATATCTTTATATATTGTATAATCAAAACTGTAGATTTGTCACTACTTTTTACGAGTTTGCATTTTAGAACCTCTATGAAGTAAAAAAAGGGAGCTACACACCAAAAAATGCAATGCAGCAGTAATGGCATTTGTATGGCCTATACAGTTACCTTTCCTGAAGGTCTTTATTTCTTTTGCTGCTTTGATACACTGTTTGATGTCCTTTCCTTTTGGTATGAAGAACTCCTGTCCTCATTGCTTGTAGGACAGGTCTAATGATGATGAACTCTGCCAACTTTTATTTATCTGGGAATGTCTGAATCTCTCCCTCATTTTTGAAAGACAGTCTCACCAGATACAAAATTCTTAGTTGGAAATTGTTTCTTTGAGCACATTAAATATTTCATCCCACTGCCTTCTTACCTCCAAAGCATTTGATGAGATATTGGAACTTAATCTTAACTTTTGTATAGAACACACTGCTTTTCTCTTGCAATTTTCAGAGCTCCCACCTTGTTCTGGCATTTCGGAGTTTTACTACCATGTCTTTGGGCATGGTTCTCTTCAAGTTTATCCTCTTTGAGTTCATTGGCTTCTTGAATGTGTAAATTCATGTCTTTTATTAAATTTTTGAGGGTTGTTTTTTTTTTTTTGCTATCATTACTTTGAACATTCCTTCTGCCCCTTTCTCTCTTTCTTCTTCTTAAACTCCCATGCTATGCTTGATGGTGCCCCACTGGTCTCTTAGGCTCTGTTCACATTTTCATTTTCTTTTACTAATGCTCCTCAGTCTGAATCATATAAATTGTCTTGTTTTCATGGTCATAATTTTATTCTTATGCCAGCTCCAAACTAGTGGTCAATGAGAGGGACGGGTTAAGGGGTATGGTATACATGGGCTTTTTCTTTTCTCTTTTATGTATTTTTCTAGAGTGATGCAAATGGTCTAAAAACTTAGAGGGACGGGTTAAGGGGTATGGTATACATGGGCTTTTTCTTTTCTCTTTTATGTATTTTTCTAGAGTGATGCAAATGGTCTAAAAACTTATGATGGTGATGAGTACATAACTGGTGTTAGCCGTTAATTCCACACCATGTAGGAACTGTATGGGTGTGATGATGTGTCAATAAAAACATTAAAAAGAAAAAAATCTTAGCTAAAAAAAGTGCATTTCCTAATACATCTTATGTGGACAGCTTAATTGAACACCATAAGTACATGGATCCTTGAGTAGGGCATGAGATTTTGTAGGTTTTTCCAGAGTGATGCCCCGATAAATCCCAGAGTGATTTGAACAGCGAATAAAAAAGTATTTACAAAGTCCCCTTGGGGGAATGGTAAGAAAGAGGGAAAATTCAACTTCCCCCTGTGGAGAATTCCTGATATTCTCACAAACAGTGGGGACAACCAAAGCAATAGGCCGAGGCCTCAATCTTGGGGTTTGCTCATATGAAACTCATTCCCTCAAAAGATAGGCTAAGCCTACTTAAAATTAGGCCTGAAAAAAAAAATTCAGTTCTCCTCAAAGTGAGCTGTATTTTGGAGACTATCCCACTGAAAATCCTTGAAGGCTTTATTTATTTGTAGAAATTTAAAGATTGGTTTTAAAATTCATATGGAAATGAAAAAGGCCTAGAATTGCCAAAAACACCTTGAAAAATAAGAACAAAGTTTGAGTTCGAATGCTACCATATTTCAAGGCTTATTTTAAGCTAGAATAATCAAGACAATATTGATTTGGACTTTTTCTGTCTTTATAAGACTAAAATAAAGATCAATAGATCAGGAACAGACCCAAACGTATATGGACAACTGATTTTCCACAAAGGTACAAAAGCAATTCAGTAGAGAAAGGATAGTCTTTTCAACAAATGTTGATGGGACAACTGACTACTCATAGGCAAAAACATGAACTTGGATACATGTCTCATGCCATATACAAAAGGTAACTCAAAATGAATCATAGGCCTAAATGTCAAACTTAGAATTATTAAACATCTAAAAGAAAAAAAAGAAGGAAATTTATGTGATCTTCAGATACACAAAGATTTTTTAGATACACACCAAATGCAAGATCTACATAAAAACAAACTGACGTTGGACTTCATCAAAATTTAAATGCCAAAAACACAAAAAATTAAAAATTAAAATGCCTACTCCTTAAAAGATATTGATAAGAGAATGAAAAGAAAACTATAGACTGGGAGGAGATATTGGGGTATACATAGTTGTATCCAGAATATATAAAGAACTTTCAAAGTTCAATAATTAAAAAACATACAAAAAATTGACAAAAGAATTGGAGAAATGCTTCACCCAAGAAGATATATACATGATAAATAAGCTCAATGTCATTATTCGTTAATGAAAAGGAAATTAAAACTGTAATGAAATACTACTACACACCTATTAGAATGACTAAAATTAAACAGACCGATCAGACTAAGTGTTGGTTTAGTATATTATGAAACTGAAACTTTCAAACTTTAATGGATGGGAATATAAAATGGTACAATTACTTTGGAAAAGTTGGAAAGTTTCATATAAATTGAAGTGTAGACTTTCCTTATAGAGCAATAATTCTACTCATGGGTTTTACCCAAACAAAATAAAAATGTTATGTCCACACAAACACTTTTTCATGCATCACTTAGCATCATTATTTATATAAAAAAAAAAGCCAGAAACTTTAAACCATGCAAATATCTATCATAGTAGTAAGGATAAACAAACTGTGGCTGTGTCAACAATGGAATATTGCTCAGGGCTTAACTACTGATATACAAAACAACACAGATGATCTCAAAAACATGCTGAGTGAAAAGAAACCAATACAAAAAGAATGCATAGGGTACGTGATTTTATTAATATAAAATTCTAATAAAGAATAAACTAATGTACAGGTCAATGATTGCCTGTGACCAGCTGTAGTGATTGGGAGAAAGAGGAAATTGACTGAAAAGGGGGATGGTTGAAATTTGTAGGATATAAGAAATGTTTGGTATATAGATTCGTCAACATGTATTAAAATCTATACTTAAATCTGGTGCATTTTATTGAATGCAAATCATATCTTATTAAAGGTGGTTTAAAAAAAAATCCTAGCTAAAGTTCAGCTAAGTCCACAAGATATGTGGCCAGAGCATCCATTCATTAGCGAGGTCTATATCTCTTCAACGCTTAATGCAGCTCAGATTTGTCCTTTACTTCAAAAAAAAGAATTAATGGACATCAAAGGAAAAAAAAAAAACCCTTCTAGAGATGTGCCAGCTTGCTTTCAAAACAATCATTTATGTAACTGAGATTAAAATGTTACTGGCCTATTTCAGCATTCACTCTTTTCAGCTGAAGCTGATAAAGATCTGGTTTGCTGAAACTTGTTTTGCTGCTCTATAAAATAACTGCAGTATCATTGGCCTTTATTAGGCATGAATCATGGCGCAACCATCCTGTTTAAACTCTAGCAGCACAGTTGCATTCCAAGCTTTAATGATGTGGTGGAGGGCAGGGTAGAGTGGTAGGTGCAAGGATCTTGTCAGAGATGTATCTGATTGTTCCGATTTGGTAACAATGACCCTTTGACTTGGTTTCTACTTTCAAACCCAGATTTAGAAGAGTTTACAGCACCTTTTTTTTTTTTTCCTTGAGAGATGACTACAGTTATAGCAAAAAGAATAGTGGATCAGAAGTCAAAAGATCTGGTTTCATTCTCACTCTGCACCCCCTCCCCCTTAACTGAGTGACCCTGAATCAACTACGTAACTTCTGAACCTTATTTTCCTTACCTGTAAATTGGAGATAGCTGTTCCCATCACAAAAGAGTGTTTTGAGTATTCAATTTCATAATGTATGTGAGAGAAACATGTCACCGCAAGACCTGAGTAAATAATAGTTAAATAGGAAATCAGAGCCTTGTGCAAAAAAAGCCAACATGTTGGGGACCACCCAGAAATAATGCTATAGGTAATAGAAGATGCCTGAAAAACAACCTTGTGCCACATCAGAAGAGGATTAACTGGCTGTTACTCTCCAGGGCAGGTTGGCCCCCAAGGCCCACAGAGGGAACCTTGGCAAAGTAGTGCAAGTCGGAATGTTAGTTGAACTGGATTTAACTCTGGGTTAACCAAGGTCATCCTCTTTTCCCAGTTTTCCAAGTATCTTTTTAACATAATCTTGTTCATAGAAGGAGATACAAGAAGTTCCCCTAACCACTCCACCCCCACTCCCCTCCAAAAAATCACTCCTCAGTAAAAGTTGTCAAGTGGAAATACCTTATTTAAATTGGGCAATACTCATGAGACAAAAAGGAGCTCTGACAGGCTTCCATTTCTGTGAAAGTCGCTTTACAAATGCAGGTCTACATAACTGAAATACCAATGACTTTGAGGTCTAAGGATTTCTCCTCTGCTCTAAGGAGATAAAGATAACAGTTGAGGTTAACTTGGAATGCTAGAGCATTTTTTCAGAAAGAAGTGTCAGGATCCACTGTGGCTATCTCCCAAGGAGTCTGCCGTAAAAAAAATAGTTACCAGGTTGCTTTGAAGTGAGTGCACTGTCTCCTTAAGATCATGCCCTTTCAGTTCCCTAAGAAGGGCCAATGTAAACTGAACCACTGCATGAGTAATCAGAGACTTACACACCAAGGAGCAAGTCAAACTGAGCCAGGACCACTTTTGTCCAAAAATCTCTTGTTGCAAAGCCTTTCCAGGAAGTTGCTTGTCAAGCCCTAGGTCACATCCAGAATTAAATCCTTCACAAATCTCCAAAGTGTATTTGAGCATGAGGAGCATTTACCAAAGCTATTAGTGGGAGTTTGAAAAGAAAATTTTGGTGACAACATAAAGAGAATTTGGAGTAAAGCCATGACCTAGGCCAGTGATTGCCAATACTGTTTCTGTTACACTGCAGTTGCTTGCAATAATCCCAAATTTTGTTTAAAAATTCATAACAAAATAGGGTGCACAGTAGAATGGGTTCAGTGGTAGAATGCATGCCTTCCAGAGGGGCGACCCGGGTTCGATTCCTGGACCCTGCAACCCACCCCCCCAAAAAAAAAATTCTTTACCAAAATAATTTGTTTCACTTTAATTGAACAAAAACAAAAAAACAAAGCATGTGCCATGAA
Source organism: Tamandua tetradactyla (assembly GCF_023851605.1). NCBI lineage: Eukaryota > Metazoa > Chordata > Mammalia > Pilosa > Myrmecophagidae > Tamandua > Tamandua tetradactyla. Next base: position 84,445,097 of record NC_135328.1, on the reverse strand, counting down.
ACACTTTTGTGAAGGGTGGTGACTTGATAAAAAATTAGCCAAATACCATAGAGTGTGAAAATTAATTTGCCGTACAGTTAGTAATATCGAACTTTCATTATTCTAGACATTTTTAGCTCCTTTAAGGCAGAGATAAGACTGTTTAGAATTTAGGTATTTAAGGTATCTAATTTAAATGCTAGCTTTTGTTAAACAAGTCCAGTATTTGTTCTAGGCCCAGCCTTGTTCTTGGGAAGTTATTCAAAAAACAAAAAAAAAAAGGTTAAAATCTAATCATGTCTAATTAACTTTTCTGAGGAAATGTTAATATGGGGATTCATATTTCTTCAAACTATTTTTCTATATCATTCATCCTTCAGTAAGTAAAGTTAGTACTTCTATAAGTATCTTTACAGGAAAATTTAATCTAAGTGTTTCAAGGCAAAGATGTTAAGTTTGCTTTTTCTTTTCGGTAGAAGAAAGTTTAAGTGCAAAATATTGGGACAATGGTAACAATCATTGATAGAGCTAGAAACAAAAACTAGAAGAATGATTGTATTTTTATCAGTGAAATATTAGAATATTACTTTTTTACTGAATAAAACAAAAAATAAGTACTTACTAAATCTGTTTAATCTTGAGTCAAAGAAAAATTTCAAGTCACATCAAATATATCATGTTATGAAAGCTTTTGTCAGAGGAAAGAAAGAGGAAACTGAAAATAAAGTATTTGTAAAGGTCATTTTCTCTTTCAGATTCCAGCAGTGATAACGCAATAATTTTAAGGAAAAGCCAGACTTACAGGTATCAAGCATTTCATGCGGCTATGATTTTATTTTCTGCATATGGAATTTCTGGTCACAGCATAAAGAAACTGGCTTTATCGCTTTTACATCTGCCTACCTTATGCTGGATTTTGAGGAAGGGGGATTTTCTTAAGAAATGACAGGTATAGATGAACATTATTTTAGTGTTCTGATATTAATTTTTTACCTTTAATACCCACTTTATAAAAGAGCTAATTTTAATAGTAATGGAAAGAAAATAATCACACTCTCATATGGAAAAGGGTCTCTCACGTTCTACTTGAGTACAAGTTTTCTGAGGAAATATAATTTTCCATTATCTTAGAAATGAGTCTTCAAAAACTAGCCCATTTTCTGAAGACTTGTTCAGTGACGCAGAAAGGATGAGAGGAATGGGGTGGGGCCGCGTAGGGATGGAGGGTTCAGGGCTGGAATTTCAAACAAGCAAACGTAACATGGACTCTACTGCTCTCTAGTGGTTGAACTCCAGAAAAAATTAAAGTGCTTCATGGATTTCATTTAATATCTAATGGGATTTATATATATATATATATATAGTTCAAATTAAAGAGAAAAGTCTTTAATCAGTGGATAACATTACCTTGAGTATTTTTAGACAGCCCCGCTTTATCTGTGGGTCATAGAGCCATCATGTGACTCTGTGTGATTTTTTTAGTCATTGAGAAAAGATTATAAAACACAGAATTAGTTCTATAAAGGTGCTACTGGAAAGTTTTTTCTCCCCTCCCCACCCTCCCCCCCAAAAAATCAAAAGCAAAGTTTCTGAAACCATATGGACATTTTCCCCAATTGCCTCCATTTTTTTGTAAATATCTAACCTTCTTTTAATATTTTAGAAACTAAAGGAGTCAGAAATCTCGCCCTGAGGTGTCACTGTTGCACTGCATGTGTACACATATTGATCCAGGAAACCTAAATGGCTGATGCTTCAGGGGTTAACCACATATTTTAACATCTTGTAAGACTCTTCCATCTGTGACTTAATCTACTATGTATCTAAAAATAGTAGACTAATCAACTTTTTTACTCCCAAATTTTCCCTTGAAGTGGAACTTGTACTTTTTAAAAACTTACACTGAAAACATCTTTTGTCATTAATTAAATCTATCATTTTGTAATATTTATTATTTACTTATTTTTCCAACTGACAATATACTCACAAATGCTTTTCAAACTGTACAAAATATTAAATTAAGATAAAATTGCTCTGTCTTGTAACCCTATAGTGAATTGCTATCATACAACATAAACATAAACATTTACTCAAGTTTATGTCAGGAACTAGTATCAATAATAAAGTAGTAGTCTCCCTTGGGGGAACGGCGAGAAAGGGGGAAAACTCAACTTCCCCAAGTGGAGAATTCTTGATGTTCTCACAAGCAGTGGGGACAACCAAAGCAATAGGTGGAGCCCTCAATCTGGGGGGTTGTTTATATGAAACAATCCCACAAAGGATAGTCTAAGCCTACGTAAAATTAGGCCTAAGAGTCACCCCAGATGTGGCCTCTCTCTCTCTCTCAACCAACATGACAAGCAAACTCACTGTCTTCCCCCTCTCTACAGGGGACATGACTCCCAGGGATGTAAACCTCCCTGGCAACGTGGGACAGAAATCCTAGAATGAATTGGGACTCAGCATTAAGGGATTGAGAAAACCTTCTCGATCAAAAGGGGGAGAGCAAAATGAGAGAAAATGAAGTGTCAATGGCTGAGAGATTCCAAAAAGAGTCGAGAGGTTATCCTGGAGGTTATTCTTACGCATTATACAGACATCACCCTTTTAGTTAAGGTGTAACAGAGAGGCTGGAGGGAAGTGCCTGAAAATGTAGAGCTATGTTCCAAAACATAGCCATGTTTCTTGAAGATGATTGTATAATGATATAGCTTTTGCACTGTGACTGTGTGATTGTGAAAACCTTGTGTCTGATGCTCCTTTTATCTACCTTATCGACAGATGAGTAAAACATATGGATTAGAAATAAATAAATTATGGGGAACAAATGTTAAAATAAATTTAGTACATTGAAATGCTGGTGATCAATGAAAGGGAGAGGTAAGGGGCATGGTATGTACGAATTTTTTTCTGTTGTCTCATTTCTTTTTCTGAATTGATGCAAATATTCTAAGAAATGATCATGATGAATATACAATTATGTGATAAAAATACATTGCATAGTTTTGTCTGTATTTGAACTTTACATAAATTGAATCATATCATTTGTATTCTTCTGGGACTTGCTTTTTTCACTCAACATTACATTTTTTAGATTGATCCAGTTGATGCATGAAGCTATACTTTATGAGTTCTTTAATTACTGTATAATATTCCATTGTAAATCATCACAATTTATTTATCCATTCTGTTGAAAATAGAGGATTGTTTTGTTTTGTTATTAGAAATGTTTCTATGAACATTCTAAAACACTTCTCCTGATACATATTGCAAATGTCTGTAGGATATTTAAGATATTTAAAAATGAATGTGTTGTGTCAAAAGGAATTCACACCTCAATTCATCATTAATGGAAATTGTTTTCCTAAGTGGTTTATTTATTTATCCTTTCTTCTATACTGTTTGTGAAACATAATTTTCTTGCTTTTGTATTTCTTTCTTGCCTTCTTTGGGATTGAATGAAAAGCCTTCTAATTCTTTTTTTTTTTAACCTTCTATTAATTCAGAAGTTAGACATACATTTACGAACAGTATACTACACACATTTAATTAAAGTTTCAACTTTAATGTTTGTACCTTCCTTCCAAACAATAATTTGTAACAGACTTTCTCTGATCATCCCAATTCTAATGAATTGGGATGATCAGAGGAAGCAATTCTATGAATATGCTATTTTTGCAACAAATTTTACTTCCTCTTATTTAATTGGGCAAATTGTACATGATTAAAGCACTTTAATACAGTAATTGTTTTTATGCTTATCTGTGTGCTTAACAATGTCTTCGTTAACTATTTCATTTTTTTTCTCCAACTTTCCTTCTGGGTTTATTGCCCTTCTCCCTGAAAAACTGTATATGTAATTCTAGGCTGACAGTTATTTTTTCCCCAGGACTTTGAAGATATTGCTCTGCTTTTCCTGTAACATGTGAAAAGTCAGATTCAATCTAACTGAACTTTTTATTAGTAAGCTGGCTTTTCTTTTTGCCTCCTTTTAAGCTTTTCTCTTTGCTTTGTTGTTTTGTAATTTGCCTGAATGGTATTTGGGTGTGTATTTTTCTTTACTTCTCTGCTTGCGATTTATTACATTTCCTGCATCTGAGAATGTATATCTGTCATCAGTTCTGGAAAATTCTCAGTCTTTTTTTTTCCTTCAATATTGCTTCCACTTCAGTCTTTCCAACTTGCGGAATCTAATTACACATTTGCTGTGATTTCCCCTTCTGTTGTCTGTGTCCTTGAACTTTTTAAAATCTTCCCTGCTGTTTGTCTCTTTGGGGGTGCAGTCTGGAAATTTCTTCAGAGACATCTTCCAGCTCATAAATTCTCTTTTGAATTCAATCTGCAGCTAAACCCAGCCATTTTGGTTTCACCACACATGAATATCTATTTTATTTAAGTTCTAGAAGTTATATTTCTTTCTTTCTTTTTTTTTAACGTCTTTTACCTTTGCCTGATCAGTTTTGATAATATTTCATTTCTTCATTGTACTTTCAATCTCTCTTTTATTTTTAAAACACATGATGCATTTGTTTCCTATTCTGTTCCCTATTTATAATTGAAATACCTGCAGCCTTTGCAGGCCAGATAATATACTTTTTTATTCTGACTCCGATGGTCCCATTTCTCTTAGTCTATTTACTGGGTTTTGACTATGAGCTCATGTTCTTTGTATCTTTATCTATGGGAATTCTCTGAGACCTTGGTTTAAAATGTGTTTTTCCAGATGATCGTATGGTAGCCCATCCGACAAACTCTGGAATCTGTCCTGTAACTACTTGTTGAAGAGAGCTTTGAAAGCTATTGCTTTTTTTTTTTTATCTCTTTGCTTTATGTATATATTATACTGTACAACAAAAAAGTTAAAAAAAATAAAAAAAGGAACTCGGACCAAGGAGAACAACAACAAAATAATGATAATAAAATAGTAAACAAATATTATTTTGTTTTGTCTTGAGTCTATGTAGAGCTCCCAAGACTTAGAAGCTGGCAGGTGACAAACTAATGTAGGGATTTGCCTGCTATTGCAATGGAGGAGTGCAGATGAAACTTAAATCAGCTCCAATTCATGAATATGATTTAAGAAACAGTGAGTTTTAATACTTGCTGAGAATTTGCTCATCCTCAGCTGTCTCCTCTGGCAAAGAAAGAACTGAATCTAAAAGATCTTTCATATAGCTTCCTGCTGGAGATCTGTATATATTGATGACCATGAACTCTAACAGTTTACTTTCTGGACTTTTGAGAGTACAGCAATGAAATAAGATAATAATCATTATTGCACATTCTTCTCCTCCATTTCATCCTCCTAACTCCAAATCTACAAGGTTAATGCTTGGCTAATTTCCTTCAATTAGCCTAGTATTGTAAGATATTTATTTTTGTTAATTATTTAAATATTGAATTCTTTTAAAAATATCATTTTCAAATACTTGTGTCAGGAATATGAGTTTCAGTTCCAGTTTTACCACAGAGTACTGGAAAATTTGAAGATGGGTCATCTATAATATAAGTATGTTGGACTAGATTCTTTCCTAATTTAAATTTGAATCTTATTGGAAGTCAAGAATTTCAAGGCAGGCCTGTTATTTAGTATTAGTTTTGGAAACATAGCATGCCTGGCCCACACAGTACAAGAGCAATGTTTTGCTTAATTTTAACAAGAAAGATGAATGATAGATGATCGAAATAGTAAAATATATCCATGCATAAGAATGTGCCGAGTATGAACAGCCAATGTGGAAACATTTCTGACCACGAGGGTAGACATTTCTACCCTCTCTTTGTGTTCCAGTCTCTAACCTTCCAATATCAACTAAATTATTTTGTTGCAGTGTAGTGGATGTGCCAAAAGCTGACCAAGTGCTTTCCTTCACCAGCCCCATGCTTCCTGAATGTTGCATGATGCACAGAAGTTTTCCTTTTCCCTTAGCCTTTTACCACTCACAACGCAATTTATTCCTTCTTAAGCAAAGTAATAAATACTTTCTCTTTACCTTCTTTTCTTTCAACTCCTGTCCAGTTCCTTTAAGAAGAAAAAAAGTCTTCCTCTCTCAAAAAGAAAAATTATATGTATATTATGTGATATAATCCTTTAAATTTTATATAGTAAAAAGCTGAATGAGACCCAGTCCTTCTGTACAAAACCTCAACATTTACTGGAGGGGCGGGGGGCGGGGGGTGCAAAGGTAAATAATTCTACCAGAGCAAATTCTGGCGCAGTAAAGTAGCATTTGCCAAAAGTGTATTCTTTGGAACTTGAGTCTCTCCAGATATTTTTGGTCAAATATGTTTGGAAAATGGTATTCAACATCCAGTAAAGATTTATAATATATTACCATATTTGACAAGCTGATAAGTCCATCAGAAAGAAAACCTCTTTAACTTTGTTTAATCAGTGTTTCAAAACTTATTTTGGATCATAGAAGGTTATTGTTCTTTAAATAACTAATATGTAACATTTGAGAAATGCTGTGCCGGAGATAAAATTTTAAGAGCCTAAGAAGAAATATAAATTCTGATTAGCAATAGTTGCTCTTTGGGGAGTTTTCATTATTCGAAAGGTATTATTAATGAGAACATTTTAACACGTTAGCTCATTAAATAGAAAAGTTGGTGATGAATAAGGGATTTGGGCTAAGCCTTGAAAGATGGATAACAGAAGGACATTAAGAACAGGTCATTCCAGAAAAAGGTGAACTTAAATAAAAACCTAGAGGCCAACATACTCCAGTCACGTTTGGAAATGGTGACATGATTGATAGGGCTAGAACTCCATTGGAACAAAAATGGTAAACTAGACTGGGAAATTTGGGCCAAGTTGTAGATGCTTCTAATACTAGCAAAGTATAGACTGAATATCTATGGAGTGGAGAGACTTAGAACTCATTTGAGCAAGTAATGGCATGATAGAACTTCTGGTCCAAAAGGGAATTGCCAGTGCTAGATCAAAGAAAATAAAAGTCACATTTTTGTAAGTAAAATTAATAATCATAAAGAACCAGTTCTTTTCGCTTTTAAAGTTCTTGAACACATCCAACACGTCTAAATCTCCACAGAAGTGTTCTACTCATCCTCGTCCTCTGATGAAATCTAGTTTTCCTCAAGCACTAGCTGCCAACATACCCAAAATACTGGTTTTTCTAGGTAACAGATTTTTTTATTTTTTCAATGACAAAATTCAATTTTTTTTTCATTTTTTTTTATTAACGGAAAGAAAAAAAAAGAAATTAACACAACATTTAGAAATCATACCATTCTACATATGCACTCAGTAATTCTTAACATCATCACATAGATGCATGATCATCGTTTCTTAGTACATTTGCATCGGTTTAGAGGAAATAGCAACACAACAGAAAAAGATATAAAAAGTTAATATAGAGAAAAGAAATAAAAGTAGTAATAATAGTAAAACAAACAAACAAACAAACAAACAAACAAACAAACAAAAAAAACCCTATAGCTCAGATGCAGCTTCATTCAGTTTTTAACATGATTAATTTACAATTAGGTATTATTGTGCTGTCCATTTTTGAGTTTTTGTATCCAGTCCTGTTGCACAGTCTGTATCCCTTCAGCTTCAATTACCCATTGTCTTACCCTGTTTCTAACTCCTACTGGACTCTGTTACCAATGACATATTTCAAGTTTATTCTCGAATGTCCGTTCACATCAGTGGGACCATACAGTATTTGTCCTTTAGTTTTTGGCTGGACTCACTCAGCATAATGTTCTCTAGGTCCATCCATGTTATTACATGTTTCATAAGTTTATCTTGTCTTAAAGCTGCATAATATTCCATCGTACGTATATACCACAGTTTGTTTAGCCATTCTTCTGTTGATGGACATTTTGGCTGTTTCCATCTCTTTGCAATTGTAAATAACGCTGCTATAAACATTGGTGTGCAAATGTCCGTTTGTGTCTTTGCCCTTAAGTCCTTTGAGTAGATACCTAGCAATGGTATTGCTGGGTCGTATGGCAATTCTATATTCAGCTTTTTGAGGAACCGCCAAATTTTCATTTTTTAATGAAAAATTTCAACCCTTTTAATTGAAATATAGGAATATTTTAATCCACTTTGTGGGTTAAATTTTTTGTGTGTGTGAGGAGAACGCATATCATATGGAATCAGAGACGGGTAGCTAGTGAAATGGTACAAGGACTTATCCTTTCAGAAAAGATGGGCACTCCATTATCTGAGCCAACAAAAGATGTTAGAGTCAGTGGACAAGCTCAGGGTATAATGGTAATCCTTGCTTCCAATCCAGATAAATAGACAGCAAGAAAGGAGGAGACACTAAGATAAAGCAGAGGAATATCCCATTCATTGAGTAAACATAAAAGGAAAATGGAGGCAGGCCACACTTGAAAATCTTAATCATGTACTCTCTGGATATTAGGTGAGAACTGATGTTTTTGGACAGGACTCTCATCCCTGAGAGGGAATCTGACAAAGGCAAACCTGACACCTGGAACAGGTAATCAAAAACAAAGATGTGGTGGACATATTCTTGGTCCACATTCTGGTGGGCATGGACCCATTATAAATAAGGTCTTGTCAAGATGTTACTTCAGTTAAGGCATAGCCCATCTGAATCAGGTTGGACTTTATTCTGGATTCCTGCCATTGGGAGCAGCCAGAAGACAATGGAATCTGGGAGGAAACAGGAGGAGATATTGTTATAGGCATTGTCATGTGAAAGGAAAGTCAAGGATCAGGGATCATCAACAGCCAGCCCTGGAAAGCATCACCTTGCTGATACCTCAATGTTGGATGTCTTCTAGCCTCAAAACCTTGAGCCAATACATTCCTATAGCTTAAGCCAACCCATTGTGTGTCATTTGTCTTAGAAGCTAATAGACTAAAACAAAGGATAAGGACAATAAAAGATCTAACTAAAAGAGAGGTGAAACAAAATCAGTTGGGTTTAGAATAAAAGTAAGTCTAGTAGCCAGGATAACCTCTTTGACTTGCAGATTATAGAATGGTAGCAAACTCAGTCTTTTTGTCTCTTGAGAGCCAGGGATAGGCATCTGGCAGTGATCCTATTACACTACCTCAAGGGAGAGGGAATGACTGAACTACCTTTGTAATTCAGGGAGGAAAATTCTCCCCTTAACAAACCAGTCTGTATCCGGAGAGCCTACCCTTTAGATAAGTGGTGATACCATACATTCTAAATTCTACTCTTAACCACTATGCTTTTCCTATCCCAATTATTCCCAATAAAATTTTAGAGGTCAAACTACTTGGGAGTTGGAGTCTATGTCTATTTGTATGTTGAGGGGGTGTGGGGAGAGCTCACATGAGTTTGTGTGGAAAACAGAAAGCCTTGCTGCCATGGCTTGTAGATAACTTCCCAACTGGCTTTGAAATGCTTTCAATCAAGGCATGAGCTTTTTCCATCATGTCACCAAACCCATCCAAGTCATCTGATAGCCCCCACTTCAGTTGGGGACTTATGAGTGGCTAGTTCTGTCAGATGGCTGGTTGTGCAGGTGAGGGGGTGGGGAAGGTAGCAGAGTCAGGAAACTACAGTTCAATTACAGGTGAGCTGGTAACCAGGGGTCTTCACTCAAGACAATCCATGGCACGCAGTCCTTTTCCCCTTAGGTCCCTGGTCCTTAAAATGCAGGGTTTTCTCCATTCCCACTTGGTGGTTTTTCATTCGTCCTCTTGGCCACTTTTCTCCTTTGCCAGCCCTATTGTGATACAGTTTGGGGGGGTGAAAACACTCTGCATTGGGCACCCCAACTTTTTCCTCTGACATTTTTGCCAGCAACAACTTTGAGACTTTCCTTATGTTTCAAAGTGGTCTGGGGAAGGGGAAATGGCACTTATATTATAGAAAGAGGAAAAAAAGAGAGAAAACGCGAAGAAATGCACACATATCACACTTCCAACTGTCATCCTGCCACATGGTTGTGCATTATTTAGTATATATTTGTCTACGACTTCCTCGCCTTCTGTGGGATCTAGGGCCTCCTCATATTGAGAATAAGTTACTGCATGTAGCCACTTACAATGACTCTGACAGCAGTTGAAAAACATGGGAGCTGCTCAAGGAAGGAGGGGTTGGAATGTACAGATGGTATTGTAAATAAAGCATTAAAACTCTCTCCTTTGATCACTGTTTGCTAACAAACCCCCAAGCCCCTGTGTCAAGAGACCCTGTTGAAACTGTTCTCACACCCTTGTCCTAAACCCTTACAAGCCCTTGCACTCCCCCAAACCCTTTGCCAAGCACTGACATCCATTTCCATACTGGCCATCACCTGGGAAAAATCTCCTGTTCTTTAGTGCCCCCCCCCCCCCCCCCAAATCCATGACTAACTCTCTGCTTAGCGTGTTCTCTGGTCTTAGGGCTGTATCAACCTAAACTCTTTGGGAGCTGGGTTGGAACAACTTGTCTTCACTTTCTCCCAAGCAGACAGGTTTTTGCTTGCTATCATTATTTGTGTTCTGAGTCCACAGAATAGGATGCTCCATCAAGGAAAGTGGTCCGAGTTGAAGGTGAACTGTATTTCCTCGGAGCTCTGGGCCTGTGCTGCCCTCCACAGTCAGGGAGTCACATATGGAGTTTTCCGGTTGTCCAGATGTGCTAGAACAGGCTGGAGACTAGCAGGCTGAAGTGGTCATGCCTGCTTGAAGCTGGAGGAAAGAAATGGGGCAGCATATAATGTGAGGAGAGTATTGGGGTGGATGAGCAGGGGAGGGGATGTAATTTTTAACAGCTTCTTTGAGTGTGGAAGATACAGACAGCATAAAAGTCAAAAGACTTTTAAGAAGATCTGATGGGCATGACAGCTATTTTTTATACAGGAACACATGTTTAGAATGCTTTAAGTTATATTTTTGGTTGCCAGACAGTGTTTCTTTGAATTTGGCCCATTTATATTTAGGTTACAGATAAATTATGGTTTCCCCACTGATTATGGTGTTATGAAAATTAGCCTTAAATTTCAAATCTGCCATTTAAAGAAGGATTTGCAGAGGGCTCAGAATAAAGTAAAAGTGATTGAAAAGTTGCTAAATAAGCTATGGGATGTCATACTTAGCTATAGCAGACAAAGATATGGATAGGGAAATAGATTTCATGGAACTCTCTGGTTACTACACTCCCAGACTTTGGTTTCATTTGTCCAGGGTTTGTAAACATCTCTTCCAGATCAAATGGAGACATTTGGAGAAAGAGCTCTGGTCCTCCAATCTTTCTGCTGAAATAATGGGTTGGAATTGAGGCCTCCTTCCATCTTATATGTGCCTCATTTTCTCAGTTTGGTCTTAGGCAAAGAGCTCTGTCCACTCATCTTAACTGGGGACCTCAATGTTAGGATTCTTCTGGAGAAATGCATTATCACTGTTACTTCCTACTTCTTTTTATACAAGGCAACATCTACACCCTTATCTATTTTCAGGAACTTAGCTCTTATCTATTACTCTGTGAGAGGCAGAGAATCATTCTCCTATAATCCTGATCAAGAGTGAAGATAATCACATGGACAGAAAGCATGTCAGTACTGCTATATGAGGATGGGAAGAACGTCCAGATACCTTCACACTGGGGAGGGAGCAGTGTGGTGGGGGAGGGAAGGCTGGCGAAGATACCACCAAGTACCCATGGCCACTGAGCCTCTAATCCATCATCTATTACAAGAAAAATGTACTGTCTAAAGTGTCCATTCAGAATACAGGGGAGACACATGTTTCTAGACTGAAGTGTGCTCTGGTTATCGACTCAGAAATAAAATGCATAGCCCTGCGTATTTAGTTTTTCTGTTTGTACTTTATATCAATTGTACCTAAAACCAGATTTACACTAAAGAAGTAACTGGGTTATTGAAACAATTTACTTGATGATTTAATCCAGAAAACGAAAATCCTCTGAAATATCTAGATTTTGGCTTCATTTCACTTCTTGATTTCACACCATCTGTCATGATGCGTCACAAGGGGCTTCAGATGGTTCATGTACTAAAGGACAGAGGAAATATGCGTTACCTTGCAGGGGACCAAATGGTATCTGTGGAATGGGCTATTTTAATTAGCATCAATATTTCCAAAGTTAGGGTGGGCAATGGCGGCCCAGTGGCAGAATTCTTGCCTGCCATACTGGAGACCCAGGTTTGTTTCCTGGTGCCTACCCATGTTAAAACAATTAAAAAAAAATTATATATATATATACACACACCAAATATATATATATATATATACACACACACACCAAAGGTAAAAGGGAGCTAAACAAGGGCCAAGTGTTAATTTTTATGGAGATTTATTATTTGTCTAATAGATGCTGTTTGCTATGGTGTAGAAATCAGATTAGATGAAAGAAGATACAACATCTCTTACTTTCTTTTTAGAATGAAGACTACGTTGGGGAGCAGTTCCAATTGATTAAGAATTGACGTTCCAGAAAGGTTACAACTATATTGCCAACTCTACTTAGATAGCATGCACTGCCATGGAAACGATTACCTGGACCTAAATTTTGGAGATGTCTGCAGAAACAAGTAACAGGTTATAGCTTTCATGTCCTGGAGACCTTGTACCTTTTTTTTTTTTTCCTACTTCCTCAGAGTGAAAAATAGCCATGATTTATCACCATTCTCTTAATCTTATTTCTGATAACTCAGAGTTGTTTGTTTTTTTAAGTTTGAAAAGAAGGAGGAGACAGAAGATGTAATCTAGCATTGGCCCCTAGACCTGAAATTCTGTCAACCACTCAGAAGTGCATTATTCTGGGTTTCTTTTTTTTTTGTGACTTGTCTGACTGTCTCAAAATGATGCTTTCTTTCATTTATTTTATAGTCAGTAAATCACATTCATTGTTTAGCAAACATTTATAAGCCTCTTAATAATTTATGCAAAATGTAAAGTTTTATAAATTCTATTTTTGTCTACAAATTAGAATTATATATCTACCTACTCCCTTTTCTTTTCCATTGTTCCACTGACTCCAAGGAACGTCATATTTAGCAGTTATATCCAATGGCAGAAATTGTGTCAGAATAGGCGTGAGACTAATGATCTTTCCTCTTCCTCTAAACTAACTTTCTCCTTCCTACTTTTCCTTATTCCTTCCCATGTTCCCCATTTCGGAGCAGAACTCCTGCGCTAATATTGCCTCTAGCATAGTACAGAGCCCTTAATGTAAGTAAAATAAGGCAATATAGTACAACTACACTATAAAATGACAAGTTTATAAAATGGGTAACTCCAAGGTACACTCATGACAAAAATGGTGAAAATCATGCTAGGGGTAGAAGTGGACTTCCTTTTCTGTTGTGAATATTTAAAAAAAATCATATACCGCAAAATAAGAATTTATATATACTGCCTCATACTTTTGAGAAAAGGTGGGATATATGTTATCCAGTAATAAAGTACTATATCAGTAGGAAGGTTTCATTTCTAGGTCTATATAATATGAAAATGACTACATATTTAGACAATATTGGTCAATTTGATGCCTTTTAAGCAAAATAGCCATAAATGTATGGTTATGCTAATATGGAATAACAATGAGCTATGCTTATATAGTACTTTAAAATTAATGAAGACTTTCACATTCATACATATTTTGACTTTCAAAATCTTCGGAGAAAGATATTACCCCATAAAAAAAGAGATTTAGAGAAACTCAGTATCTGGTGCTCATGAAGGGCAAATTCATGACTCCAGTCCCATTTTTCCCCTCTTCAGATTTGATACATTTTCCACAATTGCATTCACATTCTTTAATAACACTTAAGTTTCTAATCTTTCTAGTGTTCAGGATCTCCATATGGAAAGTTAAAGTACTTCTAATAACCTTTTCTTTTGTCATTCGAAAGGTAAAAAATAGATATGCTTCTCGAATAGCAAAATCATGGTAAATATAGCACAAAGAAACACGCCAATGGTTCATAAATGAAAACTTACCAAGGACTTGCATACTTCAGAGCTTCCCACCACAACTTTCATATGAACACATCTATCTTCAAATTATCACTTCTGTTATAGGTTGTTATAAACATGTTTCATTCTTTGAGAGCTCAACTCTTTAACTGTTTAAAATGGTTTTTGACTCTTCACTGTCTTCCAAATATTTGGGGAACCGAAATGTACAATTTCTTTCATAAATATCCGCAAAACATTTTATTAGTTAGTGGGGATTGAGAATATGGTTTGTGAGTTTACCCCATTCAGTATGCACACCTAAAAATTAGGCTTTGCTGGACTAGTTGCTTTCCAGTTCAAGAAGCACAAACTTGCATTTCACTCAAAGAAAAATATGTGGCTGTATCCTAAGTAGAAGCTTCTGTTCTCATAACCCTAACCTAAATCTCAATCTTACAGCCAGATCTCATAGACTTTGAAGTTTATCATGGGTCATATATGTGATTGTGGGTTGGCAGAAGTCTTTTTTAAAAGCACATTTCCTCTTTGGCTCTGTTTTAGTTTGCTGAAGTTGCTGAAATGGAATGAATACACCAGAAATGGGCTGGTTTTTAACAATCAGGAAGTACCAGTTTACACGCTTAAGTTCTGAGGCTGTGAAAATGCCCAAATCAAGGCATTATGGGCCATCCAGTGATCCTGGACTCCTGTCATATGGTAAGGCACACGGCAGCGTCTGCTGGTCCTTCCATTCCCAGGTTTCGTTGCTTTTGACCTTTGGCGGTTCCATGTGTGGCTTTCTTTCTGAGCTTCTATCTGTGTCCTTCTCTCAGCCTCTGTCTCTTTCTTTATCTTCTGTGCTTTACTCTCTGTATTTCATCCTCTTATACAGGACTCCAAAAAGAGGATTTAAGACCCACCTGGGGCATGCCTCAACTGAAATAACCTAAGCAAAAGTTCTCATCCATAATAGGTCTACACTGACAACAGTGGATTAGCCTTAAAAAAAAAAAATGATTTTCTGGGGTATATACAGCTTCAAACCATCCCAGACTCTTTAAAAATAAAAATAGGAGAATTAACGACTGGAAGTACATACATTTCCACTTTACATTTCCCCAACTTATTTAGCATCAGTCATTCAAGAAATGATTTATGGAAGGAAGGAAGCATCAGGCTGACAGTTTGATCTGACTTCCTTTGGGAAGTCTGTTTAGTCTATCAAGCTATCTTTTTTTCTTCTCTGAAAAGGGATAGGCACATGCTTTAAAAATGGAAAAGATGAAGGAATTTATTTATACAAATTAATTTAAACTCAGACCTTGTGGAGGAGGTATTCTGAGTGATGGCTATAGTATAAATTCCCAACTACTTTAAAAACTAGATAATTGGCTTATTACGTAGGCACTGAGCTTAGATCGATGATGAAATGTCCCACTAGATTTAAACTATGCCCATCTCCAATATATCTTATTTAAAATAGAAAACAGTGGCACATTCACTTCATCATCCAAGAACGTCCCGCAGTTCTCAGTTCTTCTGCAATAATTTACTTTAGTTTTCTAGGAAAAATTATGAGGAAGTTTCTAGAATGAGAAAGTTGGAAGACACTTTCCAAGTTTAGTTTGAAAGCCTGGATATAAATTAATACCAACAATAGCACATTCTCTCCAGATCCCCACACAATTCACTATTTGTACCATCAGCCCCTAGGTTACACTGGCTTGTAGTATTAACAATATTTCTATCATTTATCAAGAGCTCTCATGTGTAGACATTTCATCTCATTTCACTTTAATAATGCAGAAAGATATTACCATCTCCACTTTACAGAGAGGTCAGTTGCTCTTTAGCAAGGAACAAGCCAGGATAGGGACCCAAGGCCTTGGAAAGTTAGAGGCCATGCTATTTACACATTTCAGAAAAATCTAGGGTTCCTTCAGCATAGGACACTTACGAGCTATAATTTGCTGATAAGTCATGCAAGACAAAGTGGAGGCCAAGACAGGTGGCTTCATTACATGAATGCTATAGGTATAAACATTCAGAAAGCACAAGCTTTATGAAAAAAATCAACTACTGAATAGAACGAATAGCAGGTGCCTATAAATCAATGTGGCTGTACAGGGCAGAAAAAAATTGCCAGATTTCAAGCCATTCAAATGGTAGCATACACTACACATTTAAATTTTAAGTGAATAATTTATTAATGAACCCTAGGATTAAGGACTGTTTCATCTTAAAAAGGAGCCAGCATCTTTATCATCAAGTAAACATCTGGCAGCAGATCTCCTATTTTAAGGAAACTATATCTGAAAAAGTATAATATAAATTTCATGCTCTTGATTTTTAAAATGTAGGAAACAAGTATATGTTTGATTATAAGAAAACAATAGGTGTGTATAACAAATATTATAAAAGCATCAAAACAAAATTATTCTGAAGCCAAAATCAGGAGTTGCTAGTGTGCTTTTAACACCTTAGGTGTCCAATTACAGCAAAATGAAGTTCATGGGTATTCATGTTCCTTAAACAAAGAGAACTCATAAGTTAGTATTTTTTTTAAAGTTCAATCCAGTCTCTTAACTAGCTGTGGTAAAGCACATTTCCTATATACTTAATTATAGTAACATATTTTCTAGAGGAGCTACCTGAAGAATTGAACAAGTTTATAAATATCCACATAATAACTGGACAATCTACTTTGAACTTAAGTGAACATTCAAATCAATTTATTTAGGGTTCTACTAACAAACTCTTCTTTTTAATTGACATGTAGTGAGTAAAATGTAAACCTACAGTTTATTTCCTTACTTTAATAGCTCACTTTTTTACTTCTTTATTGGTTTGAGAATATTCTTTTTCTGATGAGGCTGAAACATATATTCTAACATTCACAGAAAGGACACCAACCATGACTCTGTAATAATGACATTTAAAAAATCAGGTAAACATAATTATTTCATTTATCTTATAAGATTACATTTTTTTTTTCACTTTAAAAAATAAGTATGTCAAGCTGTCTTTACGTATTGTTGCCTAACTCTAACTTTCCTGGAGAATGAAGATATTTTATACTCAGTTGAGAGATTTTTATCCGCACACCTTAGAGCTAGCAGGGTGCATAATTAGGTATGCCTGCCATCTGCAAGACCCTTCAGGTACGAGAGGCATTAGCTTTATTTAATAAAACCACAACATTCATATTACGTCATTAATTTGCCATTTGTCCTTTATTTCAGACTAGGAATGCCAAAACTAAGGCATTGAACCTCATGACCCTATTGTGATTTTAGTGAAAGTCTGGCATGATAAACAACATTGTAAACAATCCCAGCAGCTAAGAGCCTTAAAAACAGGAATCGACTGGCTTGAGTCCACATTTTGAAAACAGAGGTCTTACAAATAAAACATCCCTGACTTTGGTATGATGCAGTTTTTTCAAAGAGGGGGCACATCGTAAGATCATTTTAAGTGGCATTCTGAGGAGGCTTTAGCAAATATTGACTCACATAATGAGAAAGGTATTTTCTTTCACTTCTTTTATGTCAAGGAGTGTCCACTGAGTCCGAAAGGCAGTGCTAACATTGGTTATTGTTCCTTTCTAACAAAGAGAGTAGGACTCAAGTGCTGATACCTGGTAGGTAGCAGTATCTTGTAGAATTTAATAACATGTTTTTTTCCTAGTTACTTATTTATGGCATATGATACAGGTTTTCCATTTAAAGCACAAGATACAAGTTCTCTTTTAAACACAAATTTAAACATCAGTCTATTTTAAAGACAAGTATTTAGTGACCTAAGATACAGAAAACAACGGAGGTTGTATGCAAAACAACTGGAATTTTGGAAAAATGGATATAAGTTTATTTGTATCTTACCTCTGAAGAAGACACACAATTACACAAAATGGAAACTGAAGGTCATTTAAAGAAGACTATTGCATTTATACTACACTATGTCGTCCAGGATATTACAAGTAAAACTATTATTACCAATTCTTGATAGCTTGCTGTTTTAGTCTGTTAAAGCTGGAATGCAGTATACCAGTAATGGAATGGCTTTTAAAAAAGGGAATATATTAAGTTGTAAGTTCACAGTTTCAAGGCCATGAAAATGTCCAAACGAAGGCACCAACAAGTGGTCACCTTCACTCAAGAAAGGCCGATATCATCCAGAACACCTCTGTCAGCTGAGAAGGCACGTCGCTGGTGCCTGCTGGGGTCTCTGGCTTCTGGACACCTTTCTCAGCCAGGAAGGCACACGACAATGTCTGCTAGCTTTCTCTTCTCATTTCATGGGGCTTCCCCAGGGGCGTTTTCTTTCTGCATCTCCAAAGATCTCTGGCTGTGTGGGCTGTCAGCACTAGTGCTTTTTCCAAAACAGTTCTCTCTTAAAGGGTTCCAGGAAGCAACCCCCCCTTGAGATGGTTACATCTCCATGGAAACCATCTAATCAAAAGTTACCAGCCACAACTGGGTGGGCCACATCGCCATGGAAACAATAAGAAAAGATCCCACTCAGCAATACTGAATGAGGATTAACGAACATGGCTTTTCTGGAATACATGCTGGTTTCAAACTGCATACTTGTGCTATGCATGGTATTAATGCTTTTTAAATACTATCTCATTTAATTTTCTAAATCAAGGGCAAACCTGTAAATTATACTGACTGGAATAAAGTATATCAGGTTAATGAAGTTGAGGAGAGTAGAATTCTGAATGCCAAATATTTCAAGGTAGACACTGTTGCACAATTTCTAGGATGACATAAGAAAAAAAATCAAGAAGAAAAAATATGTTTTCCAAGACAATCATGTTGTTTCTGAAAATATGCAAGTAAGGAGAATGGGGGGGCAGGGGGCAGGGGTGGTGGCAGAGGGTGGAAGGATCACAAAGGATGTAGACAAATGACACAACCTTTTCAAAAGAAGCTCCCTCCTAGGGGCTGCCTGAGGCAGTCTTTTTGATGGTAGAACTTTTGGAAACTTTAGGAACCATTTTCAGTGAGACGGTTCTGAGATCCTTACCATAGATTCTTTGCCTCCTTCCTTGACAGAATTCCTTTTCAGGGCCTAGTATTAAACCTTTCGCTATTTGCCTGAGATAGGTTATTAGAATTTGAGAAATATAATAATACGATTTTTTTCTAATTTATATTAAACTGGCAATACAGAAAACCTACATTTTGAAGATGAAAGATGCTGTGAAGTCAAACAGATAGAAGCCACTTTAAGAACATATGCTTTCACTCGTTTTTGTGTTCTTTCATTTAGAAATTTTCTTGACACCAACATTTTTTTCCTCTTGAGCTAATGGAGGTCAATCCCGCCTTACAAGAAACTCTCTTTAGAAAGAGACAAAGTTAAACATAAAGTCCCATTCACAAAGTTTAGGAATATCTTTGCACAATCAAATGCATTCCAGAACACTTGTCACTGACATGAAGCAACTACCCGGGCTGCAGAAGGCAGGTGATGATAGTTTTGACATTTCCACACCTAGACCAAAAAAAGAGGCATATTTACTCTTGTCTCCCTGCGGGCATCCTTTCTCCTTCTCTGTTCACTGTGACTGAGATCTGAAGAGGAAAACTGAATCACTGCACGGCATTCTCAGACAATAACCTGGGTGAGGAGATCGAAGGCAGCTTAATATAGTACATCTCAGGGGAGCAAAGAGCTACTTTTGCTTCATCTCTATCAAGATCTACTTTATTAAGATTCTTAAAAAAAAATCCTCTCCTTTTTCTTGTCTGATCTTTTATTAATTCTCTTTTTTTATGCTTCCAACTCCATCACTTACTACAATCAGACTGTGCTGAATGAAAGACCTTTTTTTATTTTTTGGAGGAGAGATGAAGAACACTAGGAATATACAATATTCTCCAGGATAATTTAATCAAGCAAGCAATCATATTGAACCTGTGCAGGCAACACACTGTTTTGGGCTGCATATGGCATTGACACTATAATGCTCCAGTCTTTATTTAAACTCTTTGCTCAAGCAGTTCCTCCCTTCCCCACTAAGAATGGTTACATTTCTAGAAACAATAATCTAAGAGGTATAAGCCTTTTTCATTTCTCTACGATATTGATGGATCTATATTTTTCTCCTTTTAAATTTAACTTTTCTCCTTCCTTCTTCTTCTGGTTCATGTGCTTTTTTAATTAATAGCAATTCGGGAGGGGAACTTTTCCCAAGTGTTTTTATATCCCTACAGAGGCATTTCCAGTGCTTTTTCTGTATTTAGTCGGAAGGCTGCAGCTAGCCCATGGAAACAATTTAATGCCAGGAACTTTAACCATTCATGTGCTCAGCAAACAGATACTGAGTCTCACCCATCAGCTAGGCAAATGTTAGTAGGTCGGGACAAATACTTAAGATACCTAACTGGGCTGCTTTCACTGACTCCAACATATTCATTCAAAGTTTAATATGGTTGGTTGATTAGGCCCCACAGGGTCTGCCAGAGAGTGTCCGCTGTAAAAATCTTAGCTAGTTCAAACGGGGGCAGTGCAGTGTCCAGCAGCCACTCTGAAAGAGTACTGGCAGCCTCCCCTTCCGCGCAAGGCCACGAAGTGACTACTAAGAAACTGGACATGTCACTGGGATGCTGAAATGAATTTTATTTCATCAAGTACCTCAAATTACAATTATTAGTTGGATACCACCCAACTGGGTTGAATATCACCCAAATGGGTGCAATGCGTCGTTTTTACTCACTCATTATATAAAACCAAGGATCACAGAGTTCTCATATTTCAGAACTAGATGGAAGCTTTGAGATAAAATAACCTATCATTCCACAGATAAATCACAGCAGGACTGCACATGTTTATTACCTAATTTGTGGGAGAATTAGTAGGACAAATGTTCCCCAACTCCTGGCTTACTGCTCACATTAGATTTTTCATGTTTATTAGTATAAATAATTTTCATTATGAGTTTTTCCCAACTAAACACACTTCAGCTCTTGACAACTGTAAGGAACAACCTGTAATAAATTGGTATTATCAGCAGCTCAAAAAACATAGACAGGGGTGGGCCACGGTGGTTCAGCAGGCAAGAATGCTTGCCTGCCACGCCAGAGAACCCGGGTTCGATTCCCGGTGCCTGCCCATGTTAAAAAAAAAACAAAAAAAAACACAGGCACACTCTGTTTCAGCGCGACTTGCTTTTGTTTACGCTTTGCAGACACTGCATTTTTTTTGTGGTAACCCTGCGCCAAGCAAGTCTACTGGCACCATTTTTTTATCAGCACGTGCTCAATTTGTCTCCTTGTGTCACATTCTGGTAATTCCCATAACATTCCAAACTTTCACATTTCTATTTTATTTGTCATGGTGATCTGTGATCAGTGATCTCTGGTGTTAGTATTGCAATTGTTTGGGATGCCACGAACCTCGCCCCTGTAAGATGGTGAACTTGACTGACAAACGTCTGTGCTGTGGTTGCTGCACTGACTGGCTGTTGTCCATTGCTCTCCCTCTCCTTAGGCTTTTCTATTTCCTGAGACATAACAATATTGAAATTAGGCCAAATATTAATCCTACAATGGCCTCTAAGAATTCAAGTAAAAGGAAGAGTCAACCGATGTGGCAAACTTCATTGTTGTCTTATTTTAAGAAATTGCCCCGGCCACACCAATCTTCAACCACCACCACTTGATCCATCAGAAGCCATTTACATTGAGGCAAGACCCTCCACTGGCAAAAAGATTACAACTCACTAGAGGTTCAGATCATGGTTAGCATTGCTAACAATAAAGTATTTTTAATTAAGTTATGAACATGGATATTTTAGACAAAACGTTGTTACACACTTACAGCTACAGTATAGTTTGTAAACATAACTTTTATATGCACTGGAATACCAACAAATCCATGTGACTTGCTTTATTGTAATATTCGCTTTATTGTGGTAGTTGGGAATCGAACCCACAAGATCTTCAGGGTAGATCTGTTCAGACAGAATGCTTCTTCTTTCTCAAGATGATTATCTTCCAATGAATCTTCAGTGCTATAAAAAAATTCTGCACATATAAAATATACTGAGCTTTTCATAATGATGTCATCCAAACTGTCTAATTGTAACTATGGACACCATATGTTCAGTTAGACATGATAAAAACCAATTTCAAATTATAAATCTTAAATAATATAATAAAGTCTTTCCCTAGTAAAAAGAACAAAAAATATGCTAGCTTTATTTGTGCCCCACCTTATTTGTGCACTTCTCATTTATTCAATTCTGCATTTACACAAAAATGCTGTAATAAAATATCTGTAAACTACTTCTGTTACAAATATAGATAATATTTAAAGCGACTTTATATATTCTAATGTAGGAGTTTCACGCTCTAAAATGGGAATGAACACATGATAATTTCTCACCAGTTGTCTCAATAAACAGCTCCATCTGTTTCCCTTAGTCGTATACTATTGTATTATAACATGTTAATCTAAGGCAATGAAATGAAGTTATGTTTAATCCCCTTAATTTTTCTATCAATTTACTAATGGCATACAACCAAAATAATTACTAACACATTCCTTTTTTTCTCTGTCATTATGATTAACACTAATTGGAAACCAATTGCATAGTACACCAACACATTTTGGTACTGCATAACTTGTTAAAACTAGCACTGAAAGATTCTAGGATCCTTCCATATTCCTCCATGATGAGCACGGCTGCTTCAGAGAGGAAACACAGTCAACACAGGGTAACATCATTGTTCTACTTATAGCAACATGACAATATTTTATAACAAGACAAATAATGAAAACACACATTCAGATGGACATTAAATCTTTTCTTTACAAAATTTAGGGATGTTGATTTTTATATTTGCTATTTATTCAGTTTTATAAACCAATCTTAGCAGGAAAATACATATGCTTCTATGGAGGTAGGAAGATGTACCATTTAAAAACATTTACATTTTTTAAACAGTGAGAACATTTTTAAAGTTTTTTAATGAAAACCTTATTTTCCTTTTGTTGTCTGGGGTGGGGGAAAGAGGATGAGTGCCTAATATAAACATTAGGTATTTTTGTAAAACTCTAAGACTTTCTTCTTAATTTTATATTTCATTTTTCACCCCAATTTATGGAAAAATTTATTCTATGGTTAGGTTTAGAATTATTTTTCTTTTTCTGCTAACTAGTTAAGCACACAATAATTTTTGCCCATGTGACTATAAAATGTCAGGTATCTTCACAAAGACTTGATTTTCTTCTGCAAACATTCCTTTTCTTTGAGTTCAGGCTCACAGAATTGAAGGGGAAGAAAAACTGGTGCTAGGCTGTCAGTATGGAAACTATTTGCATACGAGAAAAACAAACTTAAATGTGAATTGTCTCCCCTACAGTTCTGAATAGCCTAATGACTGGAAGATGGGAAAAGTCCACCAGCATAGTTCCATTCTCCCTCCAGGACGGTATATGGGTGAGGGCTTGGGGTGGCTCCGTTCTGGCAAGCAAGTTCAGGAAAGAACCATCAAAGTGACAGTGCCCTTTGTCCGCTTGAGGATGGCAACAGCTTCTTCATGGGTTACTCCTTCCAGACTCTGCCCATTGACAGCAATGATCTGATCGCCCCTTTTTAGCCGCCCATCTTCAGAGGCCGCTCCCTGCAATTATAAAGGAGACTTGCTTACTTCTCAAAGAATGCTGCCTCCCAGCAACACAGCAGGAAAAGACCTCAACACGAATGTAAGTTACCCTACATGTACACTCAGAGCTCGCGGTGCGCCACGGGTCCTCCACAGCTGTTAAGCAATTATGAACATACACAAAGGGGCCTTTTTCCTAAAAGGTTTGCGCATGGAGAGTCCAACTTAAGAGAGCATTAAGCAGTCAATAGAATAGTTGGATGTGTGTTGGCTGCTCAACACAGCAACTGGTGAGAACTCAAATTAATAAAGAATGCTCGGGAATTTGCATAGTAGGAACCCAGAAGCCAGGCTTTTCTTCTACCCTGAAAAGAAGACCTACAGAATGACAAAGGGATCAGGTAGGAATGAAGGCAAAAGCCAAAGGTTTGCAAAAGCATGCGGCTGATATTCAAGGTAAACAACTGTACTGGCAGGGACAGGACAAGGCATCAGACCTGACTTTAAACCCACTGTTAATTCTCATTTTCTGTAGCTCTGGTAAAAAACACTCAAGCTGCCTACTTTCTGAATTTCCAAGGGTAGGCAGACTCTTCGTATTCCTTATGGGCCTTAAATGATTTAGATTAAATACAGACATTGCTGTTTGGGAGAAAAAAAAACAAACAAAAAACTTTAAAGCATGCGTTTGGTAGGCAATTGTGCAATTAAATATAAGCTGAAAAAATGGAAAAATTAATAAGGAATCCATAATGATGAAATTCTTAAAGTATGTTCTAACTAGCATGCTTTAAATAAATTGTTCCTAGGCTGAGGAAAAACTTGCGTGTCTCTATGCACTCGCAAATGCTCTCTTTTATTTTTGGACATATCAATGGCTTAAAAAAAAATCTCCTGAAAATAAAGCCTACAGCTAGCTTGCTGCAAGTACAGCACTTGAAATTTGTTAAAAAAAAAAAAAGGTTGCTTTAAAAAATAGAATGTAACCTTCACAGGTGGGTAGCTTAAAGGACCAAAGCACTAATCTAAATTCCCTGCATCAAAGCTTTCAGTGAGTTTTGACTAAGTTTTGTTCCTTTACATTGAAAAATTACAGGATTCTGGCTTTCTTCTGTAGGAAATTTTGTCCAATTTTGTAGCTCAGGAAAAAATTTGTTAACAAGGAATCACAAAAATTATAAGGGATTATATTATTTAATGTTTAGTGATATTCTAAACATTCTTAAGACAGAATGATTTATTATAAGATGCAACTATATACAAATGGTTTTTATTTTTTTATTGAATAGTTAACTTATTGTTAGAGATAGGACTGCCAGATTCTCTTCAAGTGTTTTTTTAGTAGCTATTTTTCTATTAGTCAATGAACCTTTATTTTTAAAATGAAAACCTTGTTAATTAATCTACAGATGTCATATGTATTTTTCCTTATGTATTTTATAGTTCACAACAAAAATAAATGTTAAAAAGAAGAAAAGCCAGTGCTCTGAAGCATGTCTCCGAAATGTCCCATTTTTAAAACATGATCGATCATTGCAACTTGTTCTCAAAGGAAATAAGCCTTATTGTCTCACTGAAATTCATACACATTTCTATGTATATTGTTGAGAGTTCCCACGGAATTTCAATTTGAGCCTATTTTCCTTTATATGTAATTAAACCACAAACTGAGCAAAAATATTTAATGACCTGTTCCTGTGGGGAGTTCCGAAACAAAATGATCAACTGTTCACCATTTGGCATTACCTCAGGCCATAACCTAATAAGTCAGCTGCTGACCACTATTCGTGAATGTTTAGGGGAGAGTGGGTGATGAAAATGTGCAAGCTTACCTTCGTAAACACTGTTTTCACATAAATGGGCAAGTCTCCGTGAGGGCTGCCGTGTCCTCCTACTATACTGAACCCCAAGCCATCTGGTCCTCGGTCCAGCATAATAGCCTTACACTGAGGAGGCCTACAGAAAAGGGGAGGAGAAAAAGAAGTCTTGACTTTTTTTTTTTATATAGCTCTGTGAATCCGACATCTACCTAGAGCTGGCATAAGGCTGTGTGTTGCTGATGGTGATATATTCTGGGTATTCTTAAATTGTCAGTACAGGCTGTGCTCAGTATTTCAAGTTTACATAATCTAATGGATTCCTACTTCACACCTTAATTCTATTACTCATATATACTTTCTTTAAACTAGCATATTCACAGTATGTCCTTGCATGTAGAAACTCACCCTTTTTTCATTTTATTTAAAGTGAGAAGCTAAACCGCAGGGATGATCATGGAGTAAGTCACAAATATCAACATTCTAAAGCTCAGAGAGAAAAAGTATAAGGGATGCGATATAAGTATCGCATAAGGATGCGATAGTTCCATCAGATTATTTAAAAATTCTAATGTATCCCTCTCTTCTCTTTTCCCTCTGTATTTTCTAATGCTTACATACTTAAGTGTTGGGTAACTGATTTTTTTCAACCAAAAGGACAATTTATTAAATGAGCAGGTGATGTGGGAGTTTTTAAAGAATAGATTTGTTCCATCTCACACAGGGTTATAGCAACTTTGAGACAAAATATCCCTCAAACAAATTTAGAACTGAAAATGTATGCAGGGTATTGGCTTCCCTGTTTGCCTGCTTGCCTGCCTGCCTGCCTGCTTGCCTGTCTGTCTGTCTATGTATCTATCTATCTATCTATCTATCATCTATTTTTGATGGCTTAAATCCATGCCTAGTTACTGAACACTTTAGAAGCACCAGGGTTTCACATTTCACACCTCATTTCCAATTATTTCACCTCTATGTGAATGCTAAGAACATGAGGCAGAGGGCGCAACTGATGGGGTTTTTTTTGTTAAGTGACAGATGATATATAAACCATAAGATACGAGCTCACCCTAAATCATCCTGAAATACACTGCTTGACGTCAGCCCTGTGAAAGAAAGACTAGAATTGGCAGGCTCCTGCTGATGACCTGTGGTGACACTCACGTCTCCTCCAGCGACCACCTGGGCATAAGATCAGTGAACAAAAAGAGACAAATATGCTCACGCAGCAGCTAGGGACACATTAGTTCTTTTTCCTTCAAAATGAGGATTTGGATGAAAACATATTTTATTGTCAACCTGATCACATCTGTTAACCCAACATATAAACAAAGAGAAAGAAATTTCACAAAGTCCAGAGTATTCTCCCACCGACAGTAAGAAAATTCTACTAATTCAATTCTACAAAGTTCTTTGATGCTTTTGACACATGGTCTCACATGGAATTACTTTTTAAAGATCTGTAGCATAATTCTAAATTCTAGTAATTACTCATTTACTGCAAAAGCCTTGCATTTTTTCCCCCTGACGTATGGGTATGAGACAATAAATGCATCAGGAGAAAAATGTTAAGGAATGTGTTTCATATGCACTATGTTAGAATTCGTAAACATTTATGTTCAAGAGAAACATTAAATAAAATAATAGCAGGAGATTTAAACATTTTTGCTCCATTAATATCAAAGCGCAATTGCCCTTAAGCTATGCATATTATGAATTTTGGGGATCAAAATCTTACCTGCATTTCAATGGAGCCAGAGGCATTTTTCAGTAAGTTAACTGCTTGGGTATGAGTCATCCCCTCAGTAGATGTGCCACAGATAGTGACAATCCTATCCCCAACCTGCAAGGGGGAGAGAGACAGCCACCTGCTAAAGCAACCACAGGGAGTGGGACACTCAGACCTGACAGTCATTTCCTTCTCCACCTTCCAAATCCATATAGTTAAAAGCAGTAAGAGATGCAGCAACCACAAAAAGAGCTCTATGGTCTCCAGAAGAGAAGAAAACCACTCTTCCCTTCTCTCCACTTCTCTTGGGTAAGACATTATTACTTCTTTTTAAAAGAATAAAATATCTGACATGATTTGGAAATCAGAATTTCTCTGAACATATTATTATGAACATGAGACGTGACAGGGCTTGGTGAATTATGGACCCCAGGACAAATCTAGCCCACGGCCTGCTCTGGTTAATAAAGTCTTGTTGGAACACTCATTTGTTCCACTTACCTCTTGTCCATGGCTGCTTTGGTGCTATAGTCCTTAACAGAGATCAAAAGTTGCAATGGAGACCCATATCTCGTAAAGCCTAAAATATATCCTATCTAGTTCTTTATTAAAAAGTTTGCTGACTCTTGGGCTAAGTGTACAATCAGTTTCTAAGTGGCAGCTATAGAGTTAGATTTCAAAGGAGACTGAACCATTCCTGACTTAGAGACTGAACTAAGATGTTATTACATTCTGAGACCCTTATTTGAGGCATGGGGCCATACAGATTCTACTTTAAACAGACTAAGTTACTTTAATATGATTTCATGCCTGGGCAGTTAGCACACATTTCAGTACAGAATGCATGTTTGGATAATCCCTCAATTTAGAAGCACGTTCTGCATTTTATAACATTGTAAGTCATATTTACATTAAACTTCTTAAAAACATAATGAAATGCAACATAAGTGATACATTTTACTTAAAATATTAAATTGGCATCCAAGCTAGTGAAACCTTTAAGGAAAAGAAATTATTTTATGCTGGTGTTCTGAAAACAGTTTTTTGTTTTCTTTTAAACTGTTCCACAGAGTAAGAAAAAAGATATTAAGAAACAGCTGCAAACTTTCCCATTCACTTACTTGCAGATTTGCATACAACAGCATCATTTTCTCCTTTCTTTAAATTTTCTTTACCTTTTACCCAAAGCAAGCCCTGCTGGGGGCTGTATTAGCTGATGTAACAGCAGATATAGGCATTTACTACTACCTTGCAACAGCTCGCCAGATTCAAAGGGTTTAGAAAAATTTTCACTACATTTCCTAGGCTGCTGCTTGCTATCAGCAGTATAACTTACTCTGAGTTTCTGGGTCTGAGCTGCAACTCCAGTTGGGTGCATCATTGCAATAAATACAGGAACATCACCAAGTGGGCTTCCCACTCCTCCAGCGATGCTGATTCCCAATGAGTCAGCAGGTCCCTGCCATGGGAACAGAAAATATTTTGATCAAAGTGATATTTTTAATTGACATTTGTTTCTTTGGCAAAATCTTCTACAGTAAACTTTGATGTCCCAGGTGGGAGGGTGGAATATGTGGCTCAGGAAAACTACCTTATTTTACTTTATTTGATACCGGTTGGTAGTGTGAAAATAAGATCCTTAGTGTGGAAAATAAGCACAGGAGATAAAGGTCACTAAAGCATGCTAAATGAAAACCATGTTGCAGGACTGAGAAAAAGCAGGTAAACTAATGAAGTGAAAAGACCACAATTTTTGGAAGCAGAGGGACACTTGCTCAAAGGGTAGGGACCCACACTCAAAAATTCCGGGACCTAGGAGGTCCACATCTCTCGATGGATCCCTAGACCTTCATTTTCAAAATGGAGATGATAAAGCCTGACACCTAGGGCGACAGTGAATATTAAATGAGATAATGACGATATGAAGTGTCTATAGGAATGTTCAGCACACAGTAAAGGCTCAGTAAATGGTAGCTAATTTTATTTTCCCTGTTGTGTATGGCAGTGAGAGGGATCTGTTCAGAACTAGGACATTTCTTTAGAAGGCAAAGGCTTACTCATCAGTATGAGAAGCAAGAGAGAGGGCAATATTTACTACAGACTAGGTTGATACCATTTCTGGAAATATAGAATATGCATATGATTTCTGAAAGTCAAAAGGGTTTAGATTGTTTTCTCTTCCCCCCAAATTATCTTTTATTTTTAAAATTTTTTTTCCAAATTACCTTTTTAATTTCAACTGTTCTTAATCCCTGTATTTCAGATGCCACTGTAAAGGGGAAAAAGACAAAATAAGGTCATTAAAGCATTTTTATGTCTTTTAAAATGTTAGTTTATGTCTGGAGCTGGTGAGCCAAGGGGTACCCTGATTCCTTTTTCTTGAAAGAGGCTGCTCAAAGTTACTAGTACACATAACTAGATTTGTCTCACAATGGAATTCTTTATATCTCTCTAGTTAGAACAATGTACAACACTATCTCATTTCTTCCTTTTCATTTTCAGCACTAATTATATAACTTCATAATCCACATTGAATGAGTCAAGGACAGAATGTGCTTTGGATAGAAAGACACATGTGCATAGCCGAGAGAAATAAAGCCGTAATGCATTAAAAAAATCCATGGACTTAGGGCTAAATTTATAGAATATTAGTCACATTAAAAACAGAGACTGCCATATGGTTAATTTCTTCAATTTGAACAACTTTCAACCAATGCTACAAGCCCCCCCCCCCCAAAAAAAAATCATGAATCAGGATTTTATGTAAACACAGGAGGATTATATTAATTTTCTCAATCAAAATGTTTGCAATCTTCATGGAAAAGGAAGGCTTTACTTACTGGCATCTACTGATGTCTTGGTGTTACATTAAATAGAGCCAATCTGCTTAGTACGAAAAATAACAGGATACTGATTCTAACATTTTATATATCCTATCGGGTGGTAAACATCAAATGGGAAAAGCTTTGTGTTGGTCAGAAGTTTTTGCCAACACATCATTTGTGTACCTATACTAGGAAACTGGATGATTTGGGGACAAGAAAGCTCAAAGGTAATCTGAAATAGGAAACAAATCAGTGTTGATGGTCAAAATTCAAACCAGTAAATCAGGTTTAAAATATCAAGCCAATCTTACGTGCATTCTTCTTTGAGCTACTTTCCAAGGACTCAGATGTACTGGATCCAGAAAGTGGAAAAGTGAAAGACGACAGGCTGCCTTCACTCACCTATAAATATACAACAATTATTTTGGAAAGTTTGAGAGTAATAACAGCCTCTAAATACCCCATTTTTTAAAGAATCTAATACTTTTAATTCATCTAGAGAGAATATCTGTTAAGTGATGATGGCATCTGATAATTTGAAGGGCAATTTAAATGTAGTTTCTACATTTTTTTTTTCTCGTTAAAGAAGAATTTGCCTAGTGACATAAATGAATTGAAGCTAAAATGGTGGGTGAAATTGACTTCAAACTATTTAAAATTTTCATGGATGTTCATAATCTTATTCAAGCTAATCCTCCCTAAACTTAAACTGATGATGTGCATAGACTGAAAATTAAACAAAAACTGGAGAATTAGGATCACTCAACAGGAAACTAATCACAGTAATTAAGGAGCTAAGTAAGGGGTCTTTAAGAACAGGTTGATGAAAATAAGCTTTTGTCATCAGAAGATAAGATTGAAGAGGGACTTGCCAAGTGTTTCGAACTACAGCTTCATACAAGACAATGAGCATGTACAGTTCAGCTACATAAGATTCTTTTCAGTTGAATATTGATTGATAAATGTTTGCTATAAATATTAAATAAAAATACGCTATCTTGGCAGGTTCTTCACAGAGAGAGTGATTAACTTTTGACAATATAGTAAAAACAAATCATGTCAAGAAAAGAGGAATGCTTGAAATGAAGTTCTTTAAAGTAACTTACAGATTACTCGAGATCTGCACTTAGCCCACATGTCTACTCTCATCTCTAGCTCTTCTCTCTCTCAGACTCTGTACCTCTGCTGAAGAGGCCAAGTTTTCTCATGTTCTTGGGTCTTTGCATATGCTCCTCCCTCTTCCTTGAACATACTTCCAAAGATTAATTCTGAGGTGATCTTTAGATTGCCCATTGCAGAGATTGTTTTCCTAAATCACAATACTGGCTCTAAGTACATCACCTTTGAGCAATTTAGTGCTTGCACAGAATACCTATGCATCATGACAGGTCCTTGGAGTCCTTGTTTTCTCCACTTAAACTAAATTTCTTAAGGACAACAAATCCAATTTTTAAATTTCTATATTCCCAGCTTCTGCCATAGTACCTGGCACACAACAGGTGCCAATTACAGGTATAATGAATAAGTGATCAATTAATTTATTTGTAATAGGCACTATAGTCCTATAATACAAAACAAAACAAAACAAAAAAACAAAAACTAAGAACTCCACATCAAAAATAATTTCCTTTATGAATAAAGTTAATTTGTTGCTTTCAATTATTAGTGTCAGAGCTTGTCTCCACAATGTAGGAGTGGCAGAGATAGCTAAGAAACAGCTATTAAAAGACAAGCATCGTTCCAAAGCCAATTTCCTGGATTTGATATTGCACTATAGTCATGTAAGGTGTTACTCCTGGGGAAGCTGTGCAAAGAGTACAATATGCACATACGTACACTATGTCTACAGCTTCCTGTGTGTTTATTTCAAAATAAAAAGCTTAAAAATAAACAAAAGCAAAAACAAAAAATAACAACTACTAAAGTCAACACTAGCCAGTCCTGAACTGTAAGTTTTGTAGAATTATAAAATATGTCAGGTATATATCTTGAATTCTGTAATTTTCACTTCCAAACACAATTGTTTTTCCTTCTATATTCTAGGTGCCAATCTAATTGGAACTTACATTAATTTCAAAGACTAAATGTGGAGCTCCTAGAGTTCCTGAAAAGTAGTTCCACAGCAAGGTACAGATAAAATAGCTCAAACTGTAAGGCCTCCAAATAATTGGAATATTTTTATCCTGATTTGACTCTGGAGCACATCAACATGCAAACGTTCATCTAAATTATAATGAACAAATATGAAAAAAGTCTAATATATAGCCTAATTTAGACTAAAACTATGAGCTAATTTAAAAATGATCCCCAGAGAGATTTAGTCATTAAATTGTGACAGAATATGACTCAGATACAGTAATACTTATTTAACAATCATATGAGTTCATCAGGACACCTACTTCTGAAATTTCTAACAAAAATCAATATAATTTTGAACCAGAAAGAAAAGTGCTCCCCATCAGACAGAGTGTGTAATAAAGTCAAATATTTTATTCTGTATTTTCTTATTCAATTGACTGTAGCATTTTGGTCCATTCATTCAACGACATCTGCTTTTGCTATGTACAGTCTGGGTTTTGGGAGCCTATATACTCTGGTGTCTGTTATGCTAAAGGTTAACATTTAAAAACACTCAAGCAAGAAACAGTGCTTTCTTTTATTTTCACTTGGCCCTGAATTGGGGCCCTCTAAAGGACCTGCTTAAATAATAGTAGGTAGTGAATGTTCAGAGACTGAGTTCATGTTCTACTGAACAGATGAGGGTGGAACCCAATCACTCCTGACAGCGAAGGTGATCTCTTATTTAGAGGCTGTAAGAAGGAAAGGTCAGGGGAGAGAACAGGAGTTAATGTGGGAAGCTGCAGAGAGAAAAGGGAGGAGAGATGCTGAATGGGGATGTACTGGGGGTTAGAATGCAGTGTGGCTTGCACCTAACCCCTGGGAAATCTTTCACAAAATTTTAAATAGATCTATGTTTTGTTGGTGCATGATGGAGTTGGATCTCTTGTGGGAGACGTGACAGAAATGCTGAGTGCTGCTTCAGAGAGGGACAGGGAGAGAGCAGAGGCCTCAGAGGCTGGGCAGACCGCAGTGGGGCCCATCTAGGGCTCCTCGGAGCAAACGGACTGCATCACCCCAGTGGATTCCGCAGCAACTCACCTGGCTGCTTTGAGACGGGCTCCTCTCGGAATGGAACGGGCCGGCTTTGATTCTTCCTACTTCCAAGGTCACCGTGCCTAGAGAACACTGAGGGAGTGGCTGTGTTATGGAAATGTTTTAAATAAAATGCAAGAATCATCTTTAGAAATACATTTTACTCTTCAAGACTGAGTTTTTCAAAGACATCTTCCTTTTGTAATTTCCACAGGCAAGGATACTTCCAAATCCTTCGCAGAAGAAGACATTTAAAAAAAAAATTTAAAACTAATAAAAATAATAACAACAAGCAGCAGCAGCAACATCTGTATCCGTCTTATTGCTTCGTGAGTTAGATGGAGACTGTTTCTAGCAAGCCAAGAGAAATTGAGAATTGAGCAGTTATCTCATGAAACACAGAGAGGCCAAACGAACTGAATAACTCAGGGTTTAAAAATCAAAACAAAAGAAATAAAAAATACACCACAATAGCACCACTCTTGTTTTACCTCAAGAGCAGAGATATTCAGATAACTGGGTAAGTTCTCTGTCATCATGTTGAACCTGAGTAAACCTATCATACACTATTTAAATAAACCATTTTGCTATAAACATAAACCAAGAATTGAAGACAATGTCCCCATTTCCCATTACAAATAAAAACAGAGGAAAACCAGAAAATGCTATAATCTAATAAGGAAGCAGCACAGTGAGATGTTTGAGACCCCAGGCTTTTGCAGCTGGACATGCTGGTTTAAATCTGGACCCTGTGATTTACTAGCTGCGTGACCTTAATAGCTGTCTAACCTTGATAACTCCTGTATTCTTCAAATTTAGAATGCAGACCATTATGAGTTGCTGTGATAAGTAAGATAATTCATGTTCAATGTTTATCCAGGAACTGGCACAAGGTATATTATTAGGTTGCTCCTGACGGGGGTACTAAGGGATTTATTACTCTATTAGTCTTGAACCAATTGATCATGAATCACACTTTGGAAGTTCAGATCTCATCCTGCAAGACCCACAAGCTGGGTTGTTTTGTTTTTGCTTTTTGCCACGAAGTTATCAAAGCTTTTGTTCCAGCTTGTATAACCGTGGAGTAAATGAGTTCCATTTATTAATTATCAACTTTATAAAGTGATAACAATTCATTGACCTGTAACATATCATTTTCAAGTATCCAGGGTTTCTATTATTCTAAAAATGTTTATAGTTAATTTTTCCATTATAAAAGCAATTCATGCTCATTAAAGAAAAATGTGAAAATAAAATGAAAAAAGCAGGAAAAAAATGAGGACTTCAAAATTTCAACACTCTCTCATAAATATGGCTTAAAAACTTATATTCTACAAATAATTATGTGATACCAGCATTCATGGGTGATAAGGAGAGCAGCACCTCCAATACTTTTACATGTGCATGGTACTTTCAAGTTTGGGGAGCTACAAAAGGGCTTGGTCAAGCAGGAGGTTGTAATAGGAAAGGTTGAAGAGAAGGGCTAATGTATTGGTTGTCTACTTCTGACTCAGTATGGCTGAAGATTTCTAGATTTCCTTCTCTTGGTCTCTCTCTCTCTATATATTATTTTTTTAATCTCAAAATTCCTTCATTTTTCTTTCTTCAGCCCTTAAATCATTGCCTGATTTAGAACCCTGACTTTTATTCATTTACTTATTTTAATAAAAAATGTGCGGATATGCTTCATGAACTTTTCAGGCTAATCAGTTCTGTAGTAGGAAAAGGGAATTCTTTCAACTGAAGTTAAGTCCCAATTTTTAAAAGATCACAGTCTTTATTAACTTTTTGGCTTAACATTTACAAATTTCTTCCTTCTGATGATTGCCTTTATCCTCTATAATGCGCATAGGAAAATACTGCAATGAGACAGAAAAGTATCTCACACATACTTTACTTCCTGCTTTTGGATATAAGTTTTAAAGAATGTCATTTTTAATATCTGTGCACATTCTTTGAGCATCCAGGTACCCAGGCCAAAAGGAAAGTTAATTCCTGGCTTATGACTGCTGCATTGCTAGTGGCTGTCTCCCCTCCTCCTCACAATCTCTTTTGCATTCCATGACAAGTTTGTGAATCTAAATTTTTATGTCATATCACTACTTCAAGATCCAGCCAGTATATTAAAATGATTTTGGAAAAAAGAAAATGTCAGTTGTAGCTTAGTTCACTGGTTATACCTTATTTTAATCTAAATGAATTTACAGTATTAGGCATCAATTCTGAATTCTAGACTTGAGACCACTGAATCAACCATTTCATGAGTTGTACTATAATTATACACTGGAAAATTCAGGTAGTCATCTATGCTTTTGCATTCAAATGAATATAGTCATAAGAAAATAGGAAAACCTATTAAGCAAATAATCACCACCAGCCTTAACAGAAGCAAGAAAGGATTATAAAAAAGAAATCAGCATTGTCACACAGCATAATTGCTAGTGCAGTGTACTGTGGAACAACGTGACACTTTCTTTTTTTTTTTTCCTGGATCAGAATACTTTCCTTGACTTGGGAATCTTGGTCTTCAGGAAAACTGCTCAGAACTTAAGGATTCCTCATCAGTGTCATTTTGCAAATGCATAATTAAATACATGAAGAATATTCATAACATTAATACTTCTGAATGTAAGATCTGCAGGATTAAGCCTTAAACATACATGTAGTATGTCAGGTTTGATGTGCCCCAGACTGAAACTCAGGGTTGGAAATTAGGTCTAGGTACTTTACCAAGATAAAGCTTGCATTGTGTGGTATACTCTCACCCACTTATGTACCAGCATCCTGTATATTCTTCAGAATTCATTACCTGCTTTCTATAAAAAAAAAAAACCATGGAGGAGTTTGAGTCTTCTGTACTTACGTAAGTCTTTTAAAGAAAACAAAGGGCACATTTCAGTATGTATTGATACCAATTGAGGCTGTCTCTCCTTAATTTTATTCTATTCAAAGGCTTGTATCATTGCTAGGAGTAAGGCCTACTTGAAGAAAATTCAAAGGACTTTTTTGAGTTGACATTGCTTTTTTTAATTTTTCTACTAGATTTTTTTATTCAAATATAAACTCTTCCTTAGCCTTAATGAAAGGCTGCTGCTTTACCAAATTGAATCAGAAAGGCTCAGGCCAAGTTTGATTTTAAATCTGAATAAAGGAGATGGACAGTTTAAAGACATGTGGCTGCACTGCCACACATATTTGTGAGTGATCTGATTTTTATATTTAGCAAGGAGGAGAGGTCTCTACATAAAACTTTACCATAGTTCAAACAAGCCTCTGCAGCTCAGCCACACAGGCTGATCAATGACTGAGCATGGCCTTATCATAGTTGTACCATCTCTCTAAAACTAAATGCATTGGAAGTAACTTTTTGTAGTGGTCAGGACTCTCCCTACAATTTGATTGTCCTAGAATACTAACTTGAAATCCCTTTCAATTTTTCTGTTTGTTGAATGGATATATATGTTAGTTTCGTTTTGGTTCCACTGGAATTTTAAATTGTGAGAAGATGGAGCCAAGATAAAATCCATCACAGATATATAGATACTTATCCCATCTTGCAGATTTTGGTCAGTAAAATACAGAATGTTGGGTGAGTTTAATGTTAAAAAAAAGCCTTTTGTTTGGGCTATTATATAGAAAAGACAACTTTTATGGCATTGCTGATCCATACGATGAACATTTAATGCTGTTCTAGAATATATGGGGAGTGTTTAATGATAAAGAGGGTATGTTACAGTTATATTTAAGAATTTACCAGCTATGTACCATTAAAAAATCAGCTCATTTGGAATTATTCAAACTATGAAATTGAGCTAAGTAAATACTGAGTTTAATTTTCCTTTGTTTAAATAAAGCAAGATAAGACATTTACAAAAAAATTGTAAGATTTGTTTATAGTTGTGACTGCACTATAAATACAATTTTCTGTATGTGGTTTTAGGTAGAACATATGTTCTTTCACATTAATATGGTCCTCATGAACATCATTTTCTAAGAGGTTTTTTAGACATTAATACAGACCAATGTTTAGAGAATGTCAGTTGTGCTGCTTCCAGTTTTTCAATTAGTATAAGTAACACTGC
The DNA here is from genome assembly GCF_023851605.1 of Tamandua tetradactyla. Classification (NCBI taxonomy): domain Eukaryota; kingdom Metazoa; phylum Chordata; class Mammalia; order Pilosa; family Myrmecophagidae; genus Tamandua; species Tamandua tetradactyla. Next base: position 84,408,007 of record NC_135328.1, on the reverse strand, counting down.
AATGAACCTTACATGTATGAAATTTTTGTGCATTGAAGATTATTTATTTACACAATGCTTTTAAATGAAGAATTACTAGGTCAAAACAACAAGAAGCAGAAGCAACAGCAATAAGAAATAGTTAAGGCTTTCATTACACAGTGCCAAATTGTTTTGTCTTGTTTTTGCATGGACAGGCACCAGGAATAGAACCCAAGTCTCCAGTACGGCAGGTGAGAACTCTGCCTGCTGAGCCACCGTGGCCCACCCCAATATGAGTTTTGAAAAGGCTGGTCTAACTTGTTTAAAGTTATTTTTGCTGTTTTATGTGTGTTTCTTCTTCCTACTCTAAGATAACTATCTTATAAATAGAACACAAGTTTTAAATTTATTTCCAAAAGAAACCTACTCCTCTTGAAATCATTTTTATCACTTCATGTTCTAAAGATTGGTAACCCTAATAACAAAGGATAGTTTTTTAATAACAATTAATATACATATTCACATACCAGATCCTACCTGAACTACAGTTAATGAGAAGAGGCTCACTTGAAAACTCCCTCCCTGAGATCCAATCCCTGAAGAGCTGCCTGGGCGCCCACTACACCCTGGACCCCGCGTGGCGCAGGGAGGCTCAGCTAGCCAGGACCATGCGAGTTCTGACAGCAGAACTCAACTCAGTGTGCTGTTCAACTGTTCTTCCAGTCAGGAAAATGTGTGTTAGGTAAAGGAAGACAAGGAGGTCATCTCAATGGTTGCTGAGATTGTTGCTTTACTTATTTTTGGAAACAAAGAACCACTTTAGAACCTGGAAGACTCCCTTACTGGGAGTATGCCTAGTCCCAAGAACTATATTTTCAAGAGCCTATTCTTTACTTTGCCATTTAATTTTAAAATGAAACAGGTTCTATCTTTCATATCAGAAAATGATTCTTCATGGAGGGTTTTCTTCGGAGGAAACCGACTTCATGAGTTAAATGTACTTAAGCCTAGGATGCTACCTAGGGATGGAACCTTCTAATTGTTGAAATAATTCCCAGTGAAGGTGACTCTGCATTCAATTCCCTTTATGTCATTAGGCCTGCCTATTCAAGACTGATTTTAAATGCCAACATTTAAATTGCAAAATAGTTTTGAGTCAGAATGATATTTGGGCCAAACACTTCCTTCTTAGGTAACCATTCCAATGAAACAAATTAGAATTCCTTTCCTTTTATGGGTCATAAAAGGTAAAATCCATCTCCTACATTCCTCATCTCTGGCAGAAATAAGAAGGTACCTAATCTGGTGTGCCCAGAAAAGGGTTAAGGATGGGCTGGGATAGCAAAGGCTAGAAATCAGGACCCCAGGAGATCTGTGGGGCCCTTCTTGCTTCCAATGATCCCCCACATTGAGCATTTCTGCCGTGTCACTTTTCAAAGTCCATCTGTGCTTAGCATGACAGTGTTCACTTACGCCAGAGATCGTAAGAAGGAATCCAAAAATAAACACGCGGGGACTGAGGTTAAGACCATTTTTTCCCCTCGGTGGTCAGGATACAGTGTTTTTCTCTGAAGCAAGATCCACAGAATACTCACCTTAAACTTAAAAGAATTTTAAACATTACATTTACTTAGTTCACAGTTCTTACTACCACTAAATAAATATATAACAATAGAATAAATAGCTAAAATAGATTCGCCATTGAGAAATTTGTCACTGAAATCTGGTACCCTACTTATACATACATCTCACAATGACATTTTAATAAAGAGAAGTCAGTACCTATTTGGCTATAGTAGCCGAATGTTCAATTCCCTTTCTTTTTGCATAAGATTTCATAAAGTACTTTTGACATTTGATTTTTACCTTTAGCAAAGCAGCAACTGCTTCCTGGGTGGCGTCCCGGACGTCTTCTCCATTCACCACTAGTATCTGGTCTCCCTGCATCAGCCTCCCATCCGCGTCTGCAATCCCTCCTTTGACAATGTCTGACACAAATACACCAGTATCATTCCTGGCAACACAATTTTGAATTTCAACATTATGTTCTCTCAATTGCAAAAGAACGCTTACTTTAGAAAAACTTTTTTTAATAGAAAATTCTGCTTCTATTTCTGTGACTTTAAAAGATTTTTTGTTTTGAGCAACATGGGGGCAACATTATTAGAATTATGTTTGTGATAAATAATAGCTGATTTACAGCTGTTTTTCAAAATAGCTCATTTATAGCTATTTTTAAATTTTTACAAATATTTTTTGTAAATACAAAAATTTTTGCATTTATTTTTATTTTATGTATTTATTTTATGTATTTATTATTATTTTGTAAATAAAATACAAAAACTTAAAAATATTTACAAATATATATATGTAAAAGATTTAAAAATATCTTTTATAAGCAGATTTATTCTCCAGCAATTCTGTTTTGTGAGAAGAAGGGGGCATCATTCTTTTTATTTTATGGGTCAAACAGCTAGCAATGGCAAAAATGGGACTTACATCCAGTCCTTGTATGCAGAATGTATTGTCATTTCCCATCATAACGAAGCCTTGAGAAGGTATTGACTCATGGCTATATAATGTCATTAATATTACTGAAAATAAATACCCATGTGTATCACAAGCTAAAGCCACTGGTTACACAAACTTCAATATCATTGGCTGTGATGTCTCTTATTTTAAATCATTAGGGATCTAACATTAACACAAGGTAGATTCATGCAATAAGAACAAACCCTATTCTTATCCCAACCATCCTTTTTCACAAAACTGTAAAAACAAAAACAAAGAAAATCAACTTTCTAGGATAGAAAGATAACTGCAAGTAAAATGTAAAGAGGAACTTGAATTGTATCCCTTTTTCTTGCCAAGGTCATGACCTAAAAAGCCATTGTGCCATCTGATACTCTGCTTTCCCATCTTTATAATAAAGGTGTTAGATTGGATGGACTTGATATACTTTGACCAAGGCAAATACTTTAGGACCCCATTAATGGACATTTTTATAGTGACCTGCTGACCCCATATATTGTAATATTCTGGTCTCAAAAATAAATTTTAACTGCCTAAATTTCTCAAAAACTGGACTATTGGGCAGGCCACAGTGGCTAAGCAGGCAGAGTTCTTTTGCCTGTAATGCTAGAGACCTGGGTTCAATTCCTGTCCCTGCCCATGCAAAAAAAACAAAAAAACAAAAAAAAACAAAACTGGACTATCGATACCATATTCTAAAAGAAGTATTTAAGTTTTCAGAGAATAGTCTGAAATTCAAATACTGATTCCTATATTCTGTATGTTAAAGAATAATATGGCTTTTAATGGACTCAAAAACCAAATTGGTGCTGTGTTCTTTTTTCCCACCCCGAAGAAACATTATAGGACAAGGTGAGCATAGTGGTGCTTTAGGCATTCTGAAGAATGTTTATTTCCATATAAGAGTATTCTGACATAAAGATCACAATTTCGCTTATTTTTAATTTATTGGGAAAAAACAAGCTACTTTAAAATTATGGATATTAGAGGACTGAATGGTGATTCTTAACCATTGTCGAATATAGAGATACTTTTCACTGAGAGGTGGTCAAACAAGAATGTTGACTTCATTTTTAACTATTTGGTACAATCTGAGGATTAGATGCAGATGGGCTTAGAAAAGTAAAAGCAGAGGGCAGGCCACGGTGGCTCAGCAGGCAGAGTTCTCGCCTGCCATGGTGGAGACCCAGGTTCAGTTCCTGGTGCCTGCCCATGTTAAAAAAAAAAAAAAAAAAGAAAAAAGTAAAAGCAGAATTTAGGGGACTCAATGAATGGAATGCAGATTTATTAATGCAAGTTTTATATAGATATTCATTATATAAATATATAAATAAATTAGGCACTCAATTTATGTACATTAACTAATCTGCTCCCACTGCTGGCCCCTGTTCTTTCAGCTCCCTTCTGATGGCATAGTTCTTGGTCTCCATAACTGACTTAGCTCATGCTGACCCTTCTCCTGGCAATATCCTCCAACCCCTTTTAAAAGACTCTCATTTATCACTTGAAAGATTTCCCTAATCCATTTCCTTTAAATAGAGTCACTTGAATCTTTCTCCCTTGCTCCTAAGGCTCTCCCACGATGCATCTTATTACTAGATTGCTTTGTTGCAATAATACATGTAACTCTCACTTGTCAAGACTATGAATTTCTTGAGGTCAGGAACTCTTTGTCCCCAAGAACTTATTGCATTTCTGGGCACACAGCAAGTACTCAAAAAATACCAAATGGCTTTTTGTGGAGAATTGTTGGGTATCTTCAAAACCTCCCCAAAGTCAGATTCAAAAAGTTCAAAACCAATATCCTTTCATACTCTACTGGAGTTTGGGCTGACAATAGCTAACTACAGAACACTAGCACTTAATAAAATTCTATAAATGCTATTGCTCTTTAAAAGAACATACATTAAATCATTTTCAAAAAGTCACAATCCACTGGTTTCTGCAATGGGTTTGTGTCCTCAGTCATACCTTTTACCAACAATACTTAGTCCCAGGCCTTTCCCTGGCCTCTTCTCCAGCTCAATGGTGAGGCTGTCATACACGTCCTCCTCTTTGTACGGGGCCTCATCCCTGTAGAGGGTAAGGCGCACTCTTTGTGGTGTCTGTCTCAGGACATTAATTGCTTCATCATGTGTAGCCTTTCTCAGGTCAATTCCATTCACCTGAACAGAAACAGAACATGGTGTATGAGTAACTAGGTAAGGTGTGTTAATAAAAAAAGCCCTCTAGCATAGCCTTTTCTTTATGAATTGTAAAAGTCAAATATACAACATTCTGTACCTCCAAAATCTGATCTCCAGCCCAGAGTCTTCCGTCTTTACAGGCAGCTCCTTCTTCATACACTTCATGGATAATAATGGCACCCTAAGGGCCAAAACAAAATGTACATGTTTCATGCCATTCTCCCCAGGAATGCTAAGCAGAAATGGAGTCAAAATACACTGTACTTTTACAGACAGAGGTAAGGGTTATTGACCCACTAGATTCTTATGTGAGACACATACAATTTAAAGAAAAGTACTGCATCACAGTTTTTCCTAAGATGCTAAAAATACTTACCCTTTTTCCCTAATGATAGGAAAACTTAAAGAAAAAATTACAAAATATGTAAATCATACAGACACACACAATATATTTTTATCACTTTCTATCTGTAAATGAAATCATTAGATTTTCAAGTCAGTTTTGATATTTAGAAAATTGTCTATAAATTATCCAATCTTTCAAAGACCCCTTTCAAGGTGTCTCACCCAACCATAACCAGTCAGTAAAAAGTAAAAAAAAAATATGACAAGGACTAGTGAATTGATAGAAATATTTTGAAATGTCAAGCTCACAATCACAAGTGTAATATAATCTTATTGATTCAGTATTAGCTTACTAAATGTAAAAATTCCCATACCCAGTTGAACAACTGCTTTACTAAATTAAAAAAAAAAAAAAAAACCCAACTACAAAAGGCAAAATGATGAACATGTCTTTCTAGGCCTTTCTATTTCATTTAATAAAACTGATAAATTGACCGCCCCTTCCAACATGAAAAAGTTAGAATGGCCATGGCCCAAATATCCCTAAAGAGTGCGAAGAAAGATCAAAGGTGGTGGGGGAGAGAACATAGTGTTTAACAAGTGAATATGATTGCTGAATCATTAAGTTGATGTTTCTTTTATTATCTAGTATCTTGGAGCAGCTAGAAGTAAAAACCTAAAATTGTGGAATTATAACCCATACCAAACCCTGAAATCTGTTCTACAACTAACTGTGGTGCTGTGCTTTGACATTTATTGCTTTTTAGTATGTATGTTATTTTCCACAAAAAAGAAAAAAAAAGCTGATAGTGATAAAAGTACATATATATTCTTTCTAGCCTTCTATGTTCTGGAGCAGCTAGAAGGAAAAATCTGAGAGGATCGTATGGTAGCCCATGACAAACTCTGGAATCTGTCCTGTAACTACTTGTTGAAGAGTGCTTTGAAAACTATTGGTTTTTTTCCTTCTTTGCTTTGCATGTATGTTATATTATACAATAAAAAAAAATAAAAAACAAACACTGATACAAATCCCTCTGATCACGGTCTCTCAGCACCAGCTGGCGGGTGCACCCCACAGGTCACCTCCGGTGTGTACTCACCAGCAGCGTGTCAGACCCACCAACAATGCTCAAGCCCAGCCCTGTGCGCCCTTTGGAAATCTCGATTGTTGTTTCACAGCCTGGAATAATGGGGCAAGTTGCAGGATCAGAAGCAAAGATTGCTGGTGTTGATGACCTGCTGGTACCTACAAATAAGTTAAAAATTAAAATGAAACACAAATCAAAATTGATAGAAGGAATACACATCAAATTCATCATACTGGCTGCCTCTGGGGGATGGAGAAGGGGAATGGATCCAAGACAGTGGACAGAGGAGACTTCAAATTGATCTGCAACCTTTTAATTATTTTATACTTTAAAAAAGTTAAACAAATAAGATTGGTATCACTATTAATTTAGGCTGTCATGCATCAAATTACTTGTTAAATTATTCCCCTATTTTACAGTTGCTAAAAATATGTATAAAGGAACTAGAACAGATAGTTGAATTGAATCTCTAGTTTCACTTTGGTAGTCTACATTTCCCCGGAGCCCTACATACATCCTATGAAATTATGACTTGTAAAAACCGTGAATTGAGATGCGTGGTGGAGACCTAGAACGACATCCCGGGAAAGCCACAAAACGCAGCCCCCAGCATTCATTTTGCTCCTGAGTCCTTTCAGGGCTTCTCTTTTCAATTTCTTTTTATCCTAGGCCATTTATTATCATCTACTCAATTCTGAGCATATATGCACCTGGATTTAATATCTGAGTTTATCAAACATCAAGTGAAACCCATTTGTAGTTTCCTTTGTTGGCTTTCACTTGACATTTTATTAAATGTTGATATTAAATCTTGCTGCATGTATGATCAAAACTGAATAGAAAAGAATAGTTTATGATAAAACAAGGAGTATGCTGCTTCACACCTTGTCTTCTGACAGTCTTCATGTTATATCATATGTTTTATGATACACAAAATAGCGCACATGGCACCCCAATACAGCATGTTTTAGGAAAGACAGGAAACTTAGAAGCTTATGTTTTGGACAAAATGTTCTCCTTTTAGGAAACTGGAGACTGATTATTTTTTTTTGCACCTGAACTGGTAAGAATAGGGGTAAAATATTTTATTGTGCTAAGTTTTCATTTAGTATTACATATTTTTATAGACAATGCTAATTAAGGGTCTATGTGAAATGGAAAACTGAGAAAAAATTCTATATACTAACACTTCAGGGAATTATTATGCTTTCCCAAATAAAGGATTACTTTCATCAGATACATCCTACTTTAAGACTTTTTGTTCAACTATATCTCAGATGTTTTAAACTACTGTTTCCTTAAAAAACTGTCAAAAAAATCCCTGAATGTTTCAGTTTGGAGTCCAAAAGAGATTTTTTTCCCCAGTTGTGTAAGAAGATAATATGTTTATTTTCTATTTTTTTTATTATTGATGCTGCAAAGCTTGAAATTTCTTCTTTTGCTAAACATCAGTGAAATTTTTCTCAAAAAGTAATTTATAGGAATAGTTTGCCTTGATGTATTAGACTGACGTTTTAATGATTCATTCAAATGTCATTTCATGTTCCAGATACATCTATTTCATCTTCTTTGACAGGATCTATTACACCCAAACCACAGAACTGAAACCTACTATGCATACTATACACAGAACTCATGACTAGCATTTTTAAGGATTTCTTATAGTGCCAGGAACTGCTGATCCTACCTGTGTAGGATAATTGCATCCATTTTACAGATTAGAAAATTGGGACTCAGAGAAACTAAATTACTTGCCCAATATAAAAAATGCAGGTAAATCAGTGCATACTAATGAAAACTGAGTGTATAAGGGTGGTATATGAGGTATCTGTATTTTCTGAATGATTTTTCTGTAAACCTATTCTAATAAGCATAGATAAATGAATGAATGAGAAACATGATGCTTTAAATTCACTTGCCAGATACCTGAAATCACAGGATCTCTAAAGCAAAAGATTCTTTAGGGAGCAAAGAGTACCATTCCCTTGTTTTAGGGATGAAGCAGCTCAGGTTCAGGGAGGGTGGGGAGGTGTCCTAAGGACCCATGGCTGCTTATTGTACAGCACGGTTCTCTTTCCTTAGGAGCCTCTGTTTATACCATCCTTTCACCAAAGACTACCTGCCTATGGCCTGTCAAACATAACTACAGGCAGGCAGTGGGCTCCCAAGCAGGGCCCCTCTGCTGAGATCGAGTGTGCCACACATGAAGGACTCACAGGACCCCTGTTCTTACTTCGGATGGGCTCTGGTTCCAGGGAGCCAGGCGGAGGGACTGTCAGAGACTGGGAGCTGTTCTTTTTTTCTTCACTAGTTGTTCCAGCTATGGAGGCAACAGCCTGGGAATCTGGATTCTCAGCATGAATGGTAAGTTTCACTGTTGTCTTTGCTGTCTTCAAAAGACTAATGAACTGTCAGGATAAGTATGGAGAGGAAACAATATTCAAAGGCAAGTTAGCAAATACACATATAAGTCACTATTACAGCTGGAATCGAATTCTATCAATGACTGAGAAAAGAGATAGAGGCAAAATATTTCCTTGAAAGCTTTTGAGGGATTAAGAAAGGAATGAGTCTAGTTTCTCTCAGGTTTATCTGATTGCCTGACACGGATAAAAGCCACGGTTCATTTCTACTCTAGGCGAGTTCTGACCAGACTTCCTTTCAAGTTTCTGCAGTTCTAATTAATCTTGTCCATTTCCCTGAATCCCTCCAACTTTACAAGACAAATTGGGATATTTTACCTACGTCCTGATTCCCACAGAGAATCTGAAACAGTTTATACACTTTTAAAAAATGGAAACAGATACGTTAAAAAAAAGAATGAAGAAAACAATACATACAGAAAAATTAAACAATACAAAGATATGTGGGTTAAATGGTGTAACTTTTACAGTTATTAACACTGAATCTTCAAAGTGGCTTTGAGTTTCTTGCTGGCCAACATATAAATGGAAACATGATCAGTTACAAGATTCTCTTTCACCATCAGAAACAAAAGCATACCCAATCGCAGGAGAGACCAAGCTTTTTCTGACACATGTGAGACGTCTAGTAAGTATCATTAAAATCTTTGAAGAAGAGAAAACTGAGGTACAAAGAACTGTTCAACTCCAATAAAAGTTATACATTTAATAGCTGGGTCTTAAATTATGGTTTCAAAGCAATATGCATAGTGGATATTTCTTAATAGTAATTAATTAATTACTATTAATAAATATAATTAAAATCAACACTAAGTTGGCCTTTGTTTAATAGCTGCATGTTTTTCAAATGGAAAGGGAGTGGAAACAAAATTTATCAGAAATGTCCACTGAATATTGTAATGCCTGGAAACATCCTAGAGTATATTAAGCAGATAATCAAAAAGTATTGGCTAAGTCCCCTGAGTTAAGGGGGTAAGACTATGGAACTATTAAGCCATAACTCAGGGAATCCCATGATACTGTGTCAAACTTCAGGGATGCCCAAATCAATAGGCCGTGAGGCTTACTCTTGTCAAGCTTATGCAGGTAGCACAGAAGCTTAGACTACCTATAGGCATGCCTAAGAGTTACTTCTGGAGGACCTCAGTTGTTGCTCAGATGTGGCCTCAGTCTCTCTAAGCCCAACTCTGCAAGTGAAATCACTGCCCTCTCCCTTACGTGGGATATGACACCCAGGGGTGCAAGTCTCCCTGGCGACCTGGGAGAGGACTCCCAGGGATGAATCCAGACCTGGCACTGTGGGATCAACAATTACATCCTGACCAAATGGGGGAAAAGAAGTGTAACTTATAAGGTATCAGTGGCAGAGAGAGTTCAAATAGAGTCGAGAGGCTACTCTGGAGGTTGCTCTTATGCAAGCTACAGGTACACTTTACTACTTATCATAACCTGCCAACCCCCAACCAGGACCATTCCAGCCAATCCTAAAGAACATCTACGGCAATTTATAAGATTCCACAAGGGTCCCAGGCACTCGAGTAACTCACCAGAAACTTACAACCTCCACTTGGGGCCCCGGTCCAGCTAAGTCGTGAAATCTAACCCAGCCTCTCCAGAACATGAGATAGTTCCATCTCCTTACCTCATAATAGTGACAGACCATTCCAATATCAAAAGTTCTAGAATTGCCATAGCCCCAACAACCCCAATGAGAGTATGGAGAGATCAAAGTTGATGGTGGAGTTATACAGAGAAGACAGGATTTAACAAATGAATGTGATTGCCAAATCATTAAATCGATATCTCTTTTAGTTTTCAGTATTTTAAAGCAGCTAGAATAAAAAACCTAAAATTGTGATATTGTAACCTATGTCAAAGTCTGAAATATGTTCTACAACTAACTGTGGTGCTGTGCTTTGAAATTTCTACTTTTTTGTATATATGTTATTGTTCACAAAAAAGAAGGAAAAAAAGTCAATTGTGATGATAAAAAAGCATTTAAGCCCTCTAGCCTCCTATATTCTGGAGCAGCTAGAAGGAAAAATATGAGAGGATCATATGGTAGCCCATAACAAACTCTGGGATCTGTCCTGTAACCACTTTTTGAAGAGTGCTTTGAAAACTATTGCTTTTTTATTTCTTTGCTTTGTATATATGTTATACCATACAATAAAAAAAGTTTTTTTTTAAAAAAGGCCACTTAATATCAAATCCTTTACCAGCCAACAGAAAAATCCTTAACATCACCTTCTCTGGAAAAAAAAGAAATTAAAAATTGAAAAACTTCCAAACAATCTTTTCTTTGCCTTATGGACCTGGCTGATAATAGCTATATAGCTTTCCCCAACCCCACCACAATGACCACACATATTCCTAGCCATGCCCAGGATGGATGCACAGTATCATTTGCTTTCTTTGGGAAAAATACCTTTTCAACAGGATAACCAACAACAACTTCATCATCTACAGCCAAGATCTGATCCCCAACTTTGAGCCGTCCATCCTGAATGGAAAGATGGAAGATAATAAGTGATTTTCTAGAAGTAATTCCTTTTCCCACCAATTTATGACTGTGAGAATGGTGGAGCCTCACCTTGGCTGCTACCCCATGCTCTGTCAAGCTCTTTATGATGACTCCACTTAGTGTATCTTCTTCACTGATTGCAATGCCCAGACCCCCTTGATCCTAGAGAAGTAAAAGCAAGAACACACAGAAAACCTGAAGAGATAAATTTTCTCCAAATGGAAAGGTATGTGGCCATAACTTCTATATGTCATCTTCTACACAATTAACTTTTCTGGAATCTATTATTAGAAATCTTTTCTTTTCTTAAGCAAGACTTTAAATTTTTGAATGGAAAAAAATTCATCTCCCTCAAATTCAAGGGTTTTTCACTTTTTTTTATTTATTTGAAACCTCTAGTTACCTTAGACAATGCCCAAATAAAGATACATTCAATGATTTAATCAACAACACACAACAGTTGCAATTTAGTCTTGTATAGCAGGCTGGCAGAATATGTTACTCAAAACCAATCAAGACCATCCCGCCTCCTCTCTCTCTGGCATGTATCTGAGAAGTAACAACAAAGCATTCCTTTCTGCCACCCTTCTTCCTTTGCAGATAGGCTGCAATTCCTGTGGTATGTTATACCCTTTCTGGGGCTGAACACCCATATTCTATTTCTCTAGATATTTGGGTTTTGATTCACTGTAGAGTAAAAACACACTCAACTCTGATCCCTAAGACCTGTCCTGAAAACCTTCCAGGCTTGGAGAGCTATATGTCTTTGTCTGTGTTTTCCATATCTTCTATCAGAATCAAATGAAATCAACAATGTTGACTTTTACCCTTCTTTAGTATTTCATTTATTAAAGTTAAAATAGGGTTTTGAGAATTTCCATTTTAGCCACAGCCAGCAATCTTTTTCATTACAGTTTCCATTCAGGGAAAAAAAAATCACCAAAATACAAAATGGAAAAAATGGAATCTCATCAAGGTTCTCTGAAATGTATGCATGAGAGCCAAGCCCATCACCAGAGACACTGAAGGTTATAGCCATGACACTGAGGTAAGGCTAGACCATCATTTTAAGGATTATCAATGTCGTAGCTTTCCAGGTATAGATTTTTAATGCCTGATGAGTTTCAGGTTGTCACTGAGCATCAATTTCTATCACTCTCTTTTCTAGGCAATCAGCCATGTTTATAGGACAAGGGAAATGGTAATTCTAATAAGTGTGAGAAGAGCTGGATTCAACTTTACCTTCTACCTTGTGGTAGAAATTTACACATGGCACATTACATCTCTAAACTGCAATTTCCTTATCGGAAAAATGGAATAATAACACCTGTCGAGCTACAAGACTGCTATGAGAATCAGGAATAATAAGAAAGGCCTTGAGAGCTTGAAATATTGTACAAAAAAGTATGCTATTACACTTACATTCCTTCTACTTGCAACTCTTTAAGGTATAATCAAATCTAGCGTTTTAGATAAACTCTCTAAATGTCCCAGGATTATGAAACCCAAAATCATGATCTAGTGGTAAAAACAATCAAACTTAACCAATAGGGAGGCCAACTTGCTTCCGAATCGACAAATTTCCAATGCCAATAAGAAATATGAATAACTGAGAGTTATCCTCTACTTGGGATTTTCCAACCAATGGCCTCTCCTATTACCACAAAGAAAAAAAGATTTGTTTGAATAAGTAGCACCCTATATCTATAATGACTGTATGTTCTCAATTCTGAGATTCGATTACATTAATATCTATTCACTTATCTGAAGTCAGAAAAGTAATTTACTGGTAGAACTTATTGGTTGCTTGCATGGCACCCATTCCTACTTGTCCCATTGTAAAAACTCACAGATTTCCTTAGAACATCCAACCCTCTTCCTCTGTTGCCTCCAACACACAAACTAACACACACCCTTCCACCACCTACCCCCACTTACATTAAATGTGGTGGTTTTAAAATAAATCCACAAACTCCCTGACACTTTTCCCTTCAAGAAGTGAATCCTAAATGAATCTAGACTGGACTGAGTGACCTGATTGCAACAAATAGAATAAAGCAGAAGGGATAGTGGGTAATTTCACAACTAATTGATAAAAGGCACCAGGTCTCCCACCTTGCTCTCTCTCTTAAATGACTCACACTGAGGGAAACCAGCAGCTGTGTCAAGCCAAGCAGCTCAGCAAAGGAACGAAGGCCTCTTTCCAACAGCCACATGAGTAAGCCGCCTTGTAGCTGATCTTCCAGCCCCAGTCCAGCCTTCAGGAGACTACAGCCCTGGCCAGCACTTTGTCAGCAACTGTATGAGAGACTTGGAACCAGAATCATCCAGCTAAGGCTTCTCCTAACTTCCTGACGAACAGAAACTATAAGATAATAAATGTCTGTTGTTTTAAGTTGCTAAGTTTGAGGATAATCTGCTATGCAGCAATAGATAACTAGCTACAAAGATGGGGTTAGAATGGCTTAAGTCAATTCTACCATTGTATTCCCCTGGCCATAGTCTCTGGTTCAGGAGTTGGTATATGATCTAAACAAGTTCAGTTAGGATAAATCTAAGGACCCTTGCTTAGAATCCTGGGATAACCACTCTCTCCCTCCATCCCCACAAGTATGTAAGGCTCAGTTATAGCTGTCAGTGCCTCTAAATTTATGAAGGGGAGCTGTCTTAGATGAAGTTGCCACTGTGGACAGTTACATAAAGAGAGGGAAAAAACTGGCTCTTGATGATACGACTGAGCCACAGAATCAACTACTCAGGAAGACTATTGACCAGTGAACTGAGTCCACAAATCCTCTTACATTAGGCCTGATGGAGTTTCATTTCTGCTGTTTTGTTATTTGAAACAGGAGTCCTAAATGGAACAATAGGCTACATTGCTACCTATCATAACTTGCACATAAATAATGTGCATGAACTCCACTTAGAACACTACAAAATTAAATAGTATATACACATCTATAGACAATTAATTCATAATTCATAATATATATCATATATAATTGATATATGTCAAGAATAATAGGGTATGAGTGTGAAAGTGCAATTTCTTACCTAACTACTCAATGTTCCACCTCACTTCTGCCAGAGCATATACAGTCCTTAGGAGGAAAAGATGTGAGAAACACTGCTCTGAGATAGTTATTAAAATGCCACCATACAGGGAATGTGAAACAAATTAAGGGAATACATTTAAGGAGGAGCAGTTTATATAATTAAAGAGCTAGAGAAGAGTAAACAAGAATTAAAAGTGGGATTAAGCTGAACAAACTATTATTATTATCAAGAGAATTAATGTGAAGTTGGATGATTTCCTAAAATTCAGAAGAAGAAACTCAATTGTATATGAAGAGTTTTGCAATATAAAACTGTATGGAAAAGAAATACACCTCTGGCAACCATGTAAGGTTATCTGCTTTGATGTATAGGTATTTCCCTGAGCCAAAGTTTGCCAAAAATAAATCGTTAATCAAGAAGAAATTTTCTGTTAAATTGATTTAGCATTTCAATCACTAGTTGAGGATTCAGACTATATATGCGAGGACTTTCTAGTTATACTTCTATTTTCCCACTGTAGGAAAATGTAAAAGATTAAAAACATAATGGACCTTCAAGAGAATTTCTAAGGAGTCAGAAAAAAACTAGAAATAACCTGTTGTAACAGCTCCCATTTTGAAGCAATGCAAAAACTATTCTCCCTTCCTGACTCCATTACTCTCGATATCTCCTCCTTCGTGCACGTACTGCACCTAAGTGCCATTCATTCTTCTCTCTCAAATACTTACTCAGGATAAACTGTGCACACAATAGGATCATGGGGGAGAAACTGCAAGAGTTCCTTCTCTCAACATGTGTGCAATTTAGATGTACAGACATGGTACTCACATAAAAGTTTACCACAAGAGATACGTCATTGGGCCCTACATAGTTAAATGACAAATAAATGAAGACATTAATAGTAAGCATTATGCAGGTCAGAATATTGAGTGCATATTAAAAAAAAATACAGAGGTGAGAGGCAGTGAAATGCATCAAGATTTAGATAAGCTAAAAACAAGTAGAAGGACATTCCTGGGGGGGGAAGATAGAAACAAAGGGGAGGATGCACAGATTTTCAAAACATTCTCCATGAGCTTCTGATACAAATCAGCCTGACTGAAGTAGAGGATTCTTATAAGGAACAGCTAGGGGTTTAGGCAAGGTAGATGGGGCCCAATCCAAGTGGAAATGGGGAACAGAAAAAGGACTCAGAGGCAGAAGTCCAGAATTTTAGTTCTAACTTTACCACTTTGATTTATGGGAATAGTAAGAAGTAGGAAAATAATAGCAACCTCACAGGGTTGCTAAGAAGTAAATGATATAAGGCATATATTCAATTTCACCACTAAACTGTTTTCAAATAATTAATCATATTACAAAAAAAAAAGAGAGCAGAAATTCCAAAAGCCTTCAGAGGAGGCATGAATATTAAAAGGCTGGCTAATTCTCCCTTTTTGCCTGAGCTTTGTTCCCACAGTTGTCCAATAATGGGCTTAGCATGATGCGCTACTTAATATATCCTATCACCTTCAGCAATGGACTCCTCAAAAGATGTTTTCAAGGACATGTGCTCTGGAGTACTGAGACGTCATGATTAAAAACATTCAAGAGAATAATAATTATAATAACTTGCACTGGGCAACGGGTTTTATATAAATTCTTTCATTTAATCATTATAGTAATATCCCTGGAATAAGGTATTATTTTTCCCATCTTACAGTCAAGGAAACTGGCTCAAAGAAGTTAAGTGACCTCTTATAGCCCAGGGAAGTTTATGAGTGTAAAGCCCAAATGTTAAATCATAAAAATCATGGGTTGATTGCTTCTTCTGTCTAGGTGATTTTAAAAGATATCTGAATATTCTCTTTACTCACTTTGGCTTCCAACAATAAGTACATTTCAACTCCCTGAGTCTTAGATTTGCTTGAAACCTATATACATATATATTCATACAAAAATATATGAATGGAAGCATTCTGTGGGTATAACATCTGAGGGTCCCCAAGTTTTTGGATTTTTTTTTTTTTTTTTTACATGGGGAAGCACTGAGAATCGAATCTGGGTCTCTGGCATGGCAGGCAAGAACCCTGCCTGTTGACTCACCATGGCCTGCCCTCTTGGATTTTTTTATAGCAGCTAATTTGAGAAGAGTTGTAGATGTACTAGGCACTTGTTGAATAAATCAGCTGGACACTAAAGGTAGAGCTCAGCTCTTATATTGTAGGATGGTCATTCAGAATAGTTACTTATCTTTATTTTGGAAGGCACCTTGTTTATTAGTTCACCCAATCCCAAGAATAACCCTCTGATGTAGGTAACCCATCTACGGACCATAAAGTGAGACCAACAGAATTATGTGACTTTCCTGAGATCACTCAGGATGTGAGGGGGTCTCTGACAAGTAGAGAAGAATTTTGGGCACTGCCATTGCTGAATGGAGGGCTAAGGAACTTCAATTTACCTGCTTGATAATGGAACAATGAAAGTCCCTGAAAGGCAGTGAATAGGGGATTGAAATGATGTAGACATCTATAGCACACCTTTTAACCAGGTAGCCTAACGCAGAAGGAGAAAGCATCAGAGAAAGCCAGTGACAAGAAGCAGTCAGTTATCGCTTTGCCAGCTTATCCTTTCCAAAAACTAATTATAACACTAATAATAATAGCCAATATTCATATATGTGTGCCAGGCACCAGACTCCAAACATATGTATATGTAATGTTCATAATAAATACTTATTTTTCACAACTTTATGAGTAAGTATTATTATTGTCCCCATTTTGCAGAGAGGAAATTATGCACAGATTAAGAAATCTGCGCAAGGTTACAGCCAAATGGAGGACTGCAACACAGGTGATCTGGCTTTAAGTCATGCTCTCAATTGCCAAAGTAGTCTCCTTATTCATTCACTTAACAAGATCATTCCACCAACTTTTCTGGGCACTCATTATTCCATGATGTACTATATCCTAGGTGAATAAATTAGAATCCATGCCATGAAGGGGGATATGTGTTAAAAATTTAATTTATCTTGGACTGTTAAAGATAAGCATCAGCCAAGGTTGAAAAAAAAATCATTCACTATAACAAATTCAGCATATATTAAATTGTTTCACAATTTACAAATTATAGGGAAATAATAGCACTGTTAAATATAATACTACAGATTCTGACTTCAGGATTTAGGAGAGAAAAACTAAGCTCTGACATCAGCAGGGCAAAGATCTTCAATAGAATGAGGCATTAGAAGGCAATAGACTGAGGGATTCTTGAAGTCAAGTGTATGGACTTCATGATAGAAAGGGCAAAGGGCATTATGACTCATAATAAGGACTTCAATTACAGATATATGACCAGAAGTAACCAAATCAATATAGTCATGGTATTTGATTTACTGAACACTTACAGAGCCTGACCATGTCATCACAATCATCTCATAAGCAGCCCAGTCTTTACAATGACCCAAGATAAAGGTACTGTTATCTCCAATTTAGAGATACTGGAAACGGAGGTATACAAAAGTCATACAATGCATCAAGCATATCCTTGATAGGGGAAAGGTTCAGCCCAGACACAATGACTCAGAAGTCCAGGGTCTCGAGCATTACATCGCTTTGCCTCATGGCTAGAGAGTGATTATGTTCGTTTTTCTTTCTGTCTTCAATTGTTTCATGAAAATATCCTATTCCTCTCCTCCAACCACTTTCCTCCCTCTTCTCCTTGAGCAATTTGCTGCTCTTTCTGCTTATATCCACGTTCATCCTCTGCCCACCAGCTCCTCAGCATAAGCCTGTGGCACCTGAAGGGCATTTATAGGTTTCTGGTCAGCAAACCACCTATTTAAAGTGGTCATTTGAACCTAAAGTTGTGCTCTTTTCAAAAGTGAATGCCTCACTGATCCTACCAGTGAAAATTTCATTACTTGAATTTTCAGTTTCATGAAGGATTAAGGTGATCACTTTTATTTTTATATATTTCTTTTATTTCCTCCATAGTGGGCTAAAGGCAAGAAAAGCTGGGCCCCTGATAAAGTATCGATTGGCAAAGTGGTTCCCAACGTCAGGTGCACTGAAAGCACCAGGAGGGAGGCCCTCTTAGAACACAGACGGCTGGCCCACCCCCTGGCTGCCCTCTCTATAGAGGTGGTAGGCCCAGGAATCTGCATTTCCAACAAGATGTCACTGACTGGTCTGGAGATCACACTTTTGAGAACGAGTCAATCAGAAGTCTGGTGTGCAGGTACTCACATCACCTCATTCCAATTTAAAGTAGATTTACCTTGGGAAGCTCCAGATGTTGCACATTTTTAAATGAACTGAAGTCCACAGGTGCATTAGAAGGACTAACACTTGGTTCAGCCTGACAGAGGGAAAGACATGGCAAAAAAGGCAAATGAGTGTATGTGGTTTTGTTTCCTTAAATATAAGGGCCACATAAAACTATTTCATACAGTATAATTCACTAGTACTATTTTAACTTCTATGGCATTTATGAACATGATATTCTCAAAATATTAATGAGGTGTGATCAGAGAACAATTATTTTAGAGCTCAGAGATCTTAAGGAGCTCTCAAGGCTGCCTTGGTTTAAGCTATAATGAAGCTAATAGTAGCCCAGCTACAAATTCATGAAACTCATTAAAATAGAAAGTGCCAGCACAGTCACCACTCGTTATTCAGTTTTAGGTATCAAGTGAACTTAGTAACTATTAAACGTTTTACCTGAAAATTATTAAAACACTCCATTTTCTTAAGGATATATTTAGTACAATTAAGACAAAAATTAAATTTCCTCCTCTATAATCTACTTACTTTGAATAACCACTCAATTCAATTCAACAGTATGAGCAGTTAGAATTCGTAGATCTATATAATATATAGGTAAGCCCAATGTTTATATATTCATTTAGCGAAGAGTTCTTACTCGTACAACTTCCCTCCAGTGATAACGACCACTGGTGTCTCTAGTTTTAAACCTCTCTCTACCATCTCTGTTTATCCTAGACACATATCCAAACAAAGCTTTTTCAAGCCAAACAAAACGACCACCAAAAAACTCTCTCAACCCTCTGTCACCCTCTAGTCACCGAGCTCTGTCTCCTAATCTTATTCACTGTATACTCAAAATGCTCTTTTTAAAAATCATCAATGATCTCTTCATTGCCAAATCCAATGGACCCCTGAGCTTTCTTCTTACTGACCTCTATGCAGCACATATGGTTTGGAATCCACCCTTCTTGAAACACACCCCTCAGTTGGTGTACAACTTGCCCTCTTGGTTCTTGTTCGTATTCTCCAACCAGAAGTTCTCTTTTGTCTTTCCTCTTATTCTTGAGTTTCCATGATTCTGACTTTGGCTCTCTTCTTACCTTCTAAATTCTGGCCGTAGGCGAGTGCCTCAACAGCCACAGCTAACTGAATCCATCTCCAAACTCTAGCTCAAATATCCCAATGTACACCTGTAACAGGCTTCCAATAGGCACTTCATTCTCGAGCTGTCTCAAACAGAATGCATTATCTTTTTACAAATAATCTATTTTTCAGTATTTCCCATTTTGGTGCAAGTCAGTCATCCATCCAGTGACCAAGTCAGACATCTGGAGGTCTTGTCCATCCGGTCTGCCTCGGCCAGCAGTGTATCCCCAGCCCCAAGAACAGTACCAGCACAAGGTAGAAAAAAAATATCTGTTGAATAAATGAATTCTCAACTACTTACTTTTCTTTATTTAGTGGTAGATGAAGTACTGTCAATTTGGGTTCTATAACATCTTTTTTTTGTCTCAGTTCAGACCCTTGATACCTTTCTCTTGAATAACTGACAATTTTCTCACACTTTCTAACTTAATTTTTCTACCCTGTGACCTCTGACTTTTCCTACACTACTGCTAGAGTAGTTTTTTAAAAACAAAATTAAAAAAAAAAAATTTTTTAACTTTAAATTTTTTTTTAAAAACATAACATTAAATGCAAACATTCTTATGATCATTCCGTTCTACATATATAATCAGTAGTTCACAATATCATCACATAGCTGCATATTCATCATCATGATCACTTCTTAGAAAAAACAAAATTCTTATTCTTCAAATGCCACTGCCTCAAAGACAAAGTCTATCATAAAAAGTTTACCATGCTCTGACCCTATCTCTCTTTTCAGCTACCCTTTCCCACTGGTTCCCTATTCTCTGGTCCCCACTGTTCAACAATACTCTGCAGTTTTCAATCTCTTGCATTTGTCAGAGCCTCCATGCCATTTCTCCCCACATGACCTCTGCCTGGAATGTTTTCTCCCACCAAATCCTCTCCTTCCAATACACAGTTCACGTGCTGCCTCTTCTGTACAGTCTTATTCCCAGTCTCTCTCCATGGGCAGAATTGACAACTCTTTTTCTACATTCACTATTTTCCATGCAGATGTCTGCTAGCAGCCTTCATTTTGTGGTATGCTTGTACACATGAATGTTATCTTATACTAAGCTATAAACTCCTTGAAGGCTGAGGCTACAACTTTTTCATCTTTGATATGCCTGTAAGTGTTCTGCTATTTATTGAATTAACAAGTGATGTATCACTTAAGTTTTCCCAGAGAAATAAACACAAACCATATATTTTTATACCTCCTTCTTTTCAAGATTCTCTGAGGTAGAAGGCAAAGGCTCTACAGTACTTCCAGGACATACGGCCATCTGACTCACTGCATCTTTATTTCTAAAGTAAAAAAAAATCAGCATATCATAATAATTCATATCATTTTCATTTTCCTACTTAATGTGGCATTATTAATGTGGAATTATTAAAAAAAAATTCTCTAACTCGACCTGGATCCACAACACTTACATATTTACAAATATTTTATTTTAATTCAAAAGAACTCAAGAGTTGAAAGACTGACAAAAATATCAGGAAAACCAACAAAAGAAAATGCTCACCTGATAAAAATTATTTTTACTTTGGAAGGGGCACATTTAATGATTGATGAGGCATTCTGGTGACTTCTTCCATATAAAATTTGACCATTGATCTACGTGAAACAAATATTATTAATTGAGTCTGGAATTTTCACCTCATTTTTATCATTTTTAACATTCTTGATAAATTTTTATCATCTTATCTAGCTATGAAAAGCTTATTTTTCTTACTTTAAAATAATTCTGTATACATTCTTCCCAGAACATGAACCTGATTTTTGATGATGAATAAAATGATGCTCATGTTTAAAGCCAATGTTAAAATGATACACACATACTCTGGTAACCATGGACTGCTGGGTTAAAAGGCACCACTGGACCTGCTGCAGGGATCTAGAAAGTAACCGTCCCAGCAGGCAATGAACTTCTGGCATGCTCCTTACAAGTAAGGGCTCTGTGGAAGCATTGTGGCTTGCAAAGACCAACCTGGGAAAGTCCCTGCTGTCACCTTTCCCAGTTAAAATGCAAGTCCTGGAATAGACCACTGGGAGAAATAATGCCTGGGGATTCAGGATTTGGGCAGAATGTGCCTAAGTAGCACAGTACCTGAAGGAACTTCCGGCTCAGCCATCTAGTCATTCAGCCATTGCTGACTGAGCTGCACTAGCCAACAGAGAAATATGGTGAAGGGTATTAAGGCAGGACATGCAAGTTCAAACATGCAAAACATGCAAATACAACTCTAAATGCTAGGAAGTTATGGTCCACAAATTTATTTTGTTTGGTGGGCTGAGTTATTGCTTTTGTTGCTTAGCCTTAACCTCGACCCCACTTCACCTTACCCCCATCACTTAAACCGTTAGGGATTCACTTCAAGAGTGTTCAGAGGGTCAACCTTATTACTGGGGTTTGATTGGTTATTTGGCTTAATAAGAGTTCCTAGTAAAAATGCAGCACACACAAAAATGTCTTGCCATGTGATCTCTATTACTGTCTCAAGGGAAAAATTATTTCTCGGGTTAGTCGTGGATGACCTCTTGACTCTGAAACCTCTCAGCTAGTCATGACGTTTTAATGGGAGTTAATGGGAACACACCGTTTATTGAGAAGAAAGCTGCTTTGGAGCCAGATTTGATGCCATGTATTTATCTGATTAGGTAAGCTGTAGTTTTCTTAGTCACAGTGTGAGGTCCAGGTGGGTTTTCTGTAAACTGATGATTCCATTACACCATTACTTCATCAGGTTCATCAAGAAGAAATCCGAGTTTTCCATAAGAACTTACCTCCAGAAGTTCGTCAGCAATCTGTAATCTGCCATCTCTCCCAGCTGCTCCATTTGGATCAATCCCCACTATAAAGACACTCATTCGGGATCGGTCTTTGTTTCCAGCAAGACTTAGACCCAAGCCACTGTGACCTTTCTCCAACTCAATCATATGCAGCTTGCCTGTTAGGGTTCCATAACGCTCTCTGATATTTTCTACATACAAACAACAAAAACAACACATGCATACACCAAAAACAAAAAACACCAAAAACAAAACCTGGTATTAAGACTTAATCTACAGCCAAATGCCTTACTACAGAAAACTATTCATTTCATTTCAAAAGGGCATTATTTTTAATCAAGGCAGTTTAAGAAAGGCCAAACAGGCTGGTGACCTGGACATAAGGAGTACAAACTGAGGAATTAGTTTGCATCCAGTGTGCAGACAGTACAGTGTCTGATGAATTAGTTTGCCTTGGAGCGACCACATTTACTAAACACTCAAAATACTGTGATTAAGCGAGAATATTACCTATTTGCAAAGAGGGACAGAACTGTTATCCAGAATATCTACATCCATATATTGGTCAACAGAAGCTTTTGTCCCAGAAGAAAATCTATACTGGAAATCACATTGGACAGATGTTTGGTAGATGTATCCAGAATAAAGGGAGCATTCTTTTTTGTTTGTTTGTTTTGTTTTATTTTAATGCACAAGAATATAATGTCAGCAAATCAATGTACCTATCCTAGCTTTGGGAATCAGGTCCTAGTTAGATGGGATCATTCATGTCTCCCCCCCACCACATGTGTAAGAAGTAGAGTCCATTCTCCACTTGCTTTACTCTGACTGGGCACTGACTGCTGTAACCAACAGATTAAGGTGACAGTAACTCTATATAGTTTAGGTGATGCCTTTAACTGCCTGGCAGTTCTACTTCCTGCTTCCCAGAATGGTTGGTCTTTGGGACTCCTTCTCAGAATTTAGCTGTGAGAATCTCAAGCCACTTGGAGAGGGTACCACGTGTCCACAGCCCCAGATGAGTAACCAGAAACAGTCAGCACTAGCTAGCAGCCATGTAAGTGTGCCATCCTGGACATTCAGCCAATGAGCCCAGTCAACAACAGAATCCTGAGAGATTAATAAATTGCCATGAAGTTTTGGGGCAATTTGTTAAATGACTATAGATGACAGAAATATCTCCGTTCATGTTTTCCTCATAGTACATTCTGGTCACCTTGACTGAATTAGCAATGCACTCCAATTTCGTTCATAATGGACTAAGAACACTGCAAACTTTATGAATCATTTCTCAGAAAATGTAATGTCATGCAACCTATATTGATCCTTAAAAACATCAGTTTCAGAAACTACCAACTCCTCACACCTTCTAGAATCTAACAGCACAACTTGGATACTGTGTGCTTTCTAAAATCATGGACCATAGCTTTCTTAAAGGAAGTAATCAGATTTTTAAAATGAAACTTTTTTTTAGACAATGACACATTTATAACTTTTGGCTAAATGTATACTATTTCCCTGTGAAAGGACTTATTTCCTTAGAAAATACAGACACCCCAATGATGAGAGTAACAGCTGCTTTTCAATGCTTCCGTGCAGCACCAGGCATTGTGCACAGGACTCCTCACACATCATCTAATTCCATGCGAGCACCCCGAGGGAAGAACTGCATTCTAAGAGGTGGGGTGATCACTAGGCAGAAACTCAGAGGGGGCAAATCACTTGACAAATGCCCAAAATTGTGATCTCAAAAATTATACCATGTTATCGTCTTAGTATAAAAAATACTAGAAGTTCAAGAGCCATATTAACAAGATTTTACAGTGTGGAATCTGAGGCTGACAGAGGGCCGCTGACTTGTCCAAGACCACAGGTTGGCTGATCCAGGACTTACTTCTTAGTGCCACGTCCTCTTAAATTTTCATAAAAATGGCAAAGCTGAATTTAACAGGAATGCGTATTTTTTAAAGCCAAGAAAGAACATGATTTCATGCCTCAGGAATGTGTATCGTATTCAAGCAAAACAAACAGTATTTTTTTTCCCCGCAAAATTGCTTTAAATAAAGTTAAAACATACTTATTCATCCAGGGCATCAGCCCTGAGAAACCCAGAGCTATTTTAGTATTTCTTAGAATTACATGCATCACAAAAAGATAACTTACTCCAGCTATAACCAAACTCATCCTCTTTGTCAACATCTTCTGAGACTGTACTTGCCAACGACTGTGCAAGATCACTGCCCATTTCTGTAAAGGCTGAAGGAGGGGGCAGAGGCGCGCTGCCCAGTGGGGCCTTTTCTGGCTCTGACTCTGACTGACTGGATGCCTGTGGGAGTAAGAAGAATGAAGTGGGTCTGAGCAATCTAAGGAAGAAAATTTTAAAAGAAGGAAGGAAAAAATAAGAGTCAAATCCCCAAAACAAAAACAAAAACTGGCTTTACAATTTCTAACACATAAGCAAAAAATGGAAAGCTCACAAATCTGTGTAATGCCAGACAGGATTCAGGTGAAGTTAAATATACTAAACAAAACATTATGTTCAGAGCACAATTCAATAAAGTGTTATTTACTCTTTTAAACCCATGACTTATTCAATGTGAAGGCTTAAAAGACAGAAAATTGTATAAATATTCCCTTTGGGGAAAAAAAAAATCCCCATTCAAAAGTGCTCATAAATGTGCAGGGATCTGGGCAAGATTTGGGGTTCTAGAAAGGTCTTCCAAGCAACTAAAACAAACAAAAACAAATTAATTAATACAGAAATTACTCTTCAAAGCTTATTAGTGAGATTATATATAAAGAATTCTTTATTGCTACCTGAATCCTCTCTCCAAATGACTCCACAAATCCATGAAAATGAGCATAACATGCGCAGGTTCATCTACCAAGGCAGCCAGTTTGTTGGCACAGAGTACATGGACTTGGATTTGAGGCGCATGATTTTAATGGACAATACCATTGTTCCCTTGCTAAGTTAGCTCCCACAAGGGTAAATGTGAAAATACAAGAAAACACTTCATACAAATTCAAAGCACGACATACTTGCTATTACTTAAGGGTATAGGTCTACTTTCAATAAAAGGACTTGGTATCATCAAGTTCTTACAGGTTATCAAACAGAATATTAGAGTTTGAAAGGCCTTTAAGTCACAAGGTCACAAGAAGTGAAAGATTCTGCTCAAAACTGCAAACTTCTTTTTGCTTAATTCCTAGTCCAATGCACTTTCCATTTATGCTGTTGCCTCCTCCAGTTTCCATAGTAAGAGAGTACCTAATTCAAGGGCAAAGGACTCCAAGCTAAAGTTCTAACCCTGCTGTGAAGGTGACCCTAACGCCTATTCTTTTATTTGAGATTTTCTCCTGCATGGAGACCTGTCTGATACACCTTGTTTTATTTTATAAGTGTATTTCTTGGAAAAAATTGCGATGAAAACATATTAAATGACAGCACTTACAAACACTTAGGGATTATTAATGATGCCAAGAACCAAAATATCAAACTATACCTAAAACCAAAACTATTTGGCATTGTGTATGATCTTTCTATGATGATTCAGAAAGTACTTTAAGATTCTCAGTTACCTCAAAATCACTCTAACAGACCTCAATTACTATGTTTCTGGTAAAGCACAAGAGGGCTAGTTGACAAAGACTTATGGAAATAGATTTCCAGGTTACAGAATCTGTGTATTAAAATGTTTGGCTTATTCACCGGTGGCCAACCAGACAAAAAAATCATTAGTGTAAATGAAACCCTTGGTATTAGTCCAAATGCTATGCCAGGAATCTCTCAAATTAACAAAGTACCAGTAGAAATAAACAAATAAATAACCAAAATGCTCATTTGATTGAATCAAGATTCATTAATCATGCTAAGATATGGGAAGAAGGGGACATAATTTAGAAGTTTTCTGGTTAAGGTATGTGGCACAACATTTACGTACTGTGTAGGCGTAAACTGAAATGGTGCAATGTAACTAAGTCATAAAACTAATACAATTTTGTAGCTACTAAAAGGCAGATTAAATGTTCCATTTACTACTCGTGACAACCTCATTTTCACTGAGACCATGTGATTGGCTTGTGGCTGACTCTTCCTAACGTGTATTAAGGAAAATGTAACTCTTTAACAAAGATTGTTTAGGATTCATTGGCAAAAATGAAAAGTGCACTTCGAAATCACTCCATGCCATGACTGTACACACTGAGCACAAGGCACACACACAGAGAACATGGGACACACCCACTTATTCACGAAAATCCACACTGAGACAAACCTTAAATGGTGCGGGAGCAAAAGGGTTAGTTGGGGAACAACGGAGGATAACTCTACTTGAATTCTGTAATTCCTACAGTAACCAAAAACACATTCCTTCAGACACAGCATCTTCGGTTATTCATTTCACAATACCATGAATATTCATAAAATGCCTCCGGAGAGAAATTGTTGACAGTTTGCTTCCTTTTCAAGATCAAATTATGGTATGTAAATTCCTGTAAAATTTCTTTACAATTTTGTTTTACAATTTTATCAGAATAGGAGAATATCCAAGCATAGTTTTGCAAATTGTTAAAAAAAAAAATATGTTTCTTGGTTCTGGCATTTACATGGACACACTTTATGAATATTCAACAGACCCTGCATGTATGTGATTATTTAAAAGAGCTTATAGGACCACCTTGCAGAAATCGAGAAGGAGTTAAACCAATATAAAGTTTTAAAGAAATTATGCTTGAAAGATCATACATTTGGCAACAAACAAATGTAAATATCAGGAAATTTAAATCATACTGTAATGTAGGAAATGTACTGGACTCAACAATTATTCATTCCTTACTCTTCAGAGGGCCATTTACTTTCTAGCTATAAAAGAAATATGCTCTGGCAGGACAATTTACTTAAGAAAGAATTTGCATTCCCACTCCAAACACACAGGGTTGTTTTTTTTTTCTGTCCAGATTTAGTAAACAGAGAACTGGGACAACCACACAGTAGTAACAAAGAACAAAATGTCGCAAAAGGCAATCGCAAGACAAAGGACATTATCCAACCTTGGCAGCGTTGAACTGGAGAGAGTCAGCAAATGGGTTAGTGCTGCTGAAGGTGTACTTAGGGTAAAGGTTGTGCGGCAAGGAAGGCAAAGGGGCTTTCTAAAAGGAAACATAAGAGGCCTGAGTGCAGAAGAAATGTATTTAAAACAACTCAGTGTTAGGGACAAAGTACTTACTCATTTAAATAACCATTCATGTGAAACTAGAGCCTGTCAGATCTAGTTATTAATAACAACATCTTAAATTAAAGGTTTGTCTCTATCTGGATCTTCACCCAATTCTAAATTTGTCCACATACCACACAGGAAACTAGTTTGTTTTATGACCTCAAATTTCTTTAATTTTTGCGGAATGTCTTCACTATCACAGGCAGATGCCCATAAATATCACCTACTTTGTATATTAGCATATGCTCCCTGCATATCAGTAAACATGTTTCAAAATGAAAACCATAAAAGGTTTTGCATTTACATTCAAAAGCTAATTTTGTGTTTGTTTTATAAAACAGTCTATTGGTTCCATAACATGAATTAAACATTTGCCTGCCAATTTATTGGTAAGATGCATTATTCTGTTATCTTATTTCCAACTTTTCACACATTCAATAGATGTCGAGATTGCTTCAGATTAATAGAATTTACAAGAAAGGATGATATCAGCAATTTTTGAAGAAATTAACCACTAGTAAAGTGATGTTCTCCATTTCTGCCCTCATTTTATACAGTAGGAAGATGGAGATTCATGTTTTAAAAGCATTCCTACAAAATTACCCATATTATTGCAGAGTTCATGAGACTTTGAATAATATTAGAAGTCCTGCCTTTAGGGTGTCTCTCACAGATTTTGTGGTTTGCCTGTGATATGCCCTGAGCCAAGCCTGTTGCAGTTGATGTACATATTAAAGGCATGAAAACTGCCAGAGAGAATTTACTATTTTCGTAAAATAAAAAAAAGTAATTTCCTTAGCAGAATAAATGCTTTTCCTTCTTCTCTCAGTGCTATCTTTTTCTTTTATAGACTATATCTTTCGGGGATGAAATTGCAGGCATTTAAAATTCATTTTGGCCCCGACGACATGTTTGTATTACTTCTCTCTATAAAAAAGTCCTTCTGGCAGGCATCAAGTGTAGGGAGAGGTTATCATGTGACAGCACCCTTTGCAGGAGAACACTTTGGAAAGACTCTGTCCTCAGGACGTCTGCACTAAAGCTTTTGCCACATTACCCTTTCAAACTGCTCTTCTTCCAATGTTTTTCCTACAGAGGGAAGATGAGGAAATGTAATGGACACAATGACATTTCTGCTCGTCTCAACTTTCTCTCTGCTTTTCAGTTTAAAATGTCAACTCCCGCTTTACAAAAAGGAAGACAAAAAGCGCCAAGAACATGACCATTTAATACTGTGGAAGAAATGAGGAGGCAGAGATGAAAAATATCAGAAGTCAAATAACTCAATCATATAAATGGAGGCTGGGGATTATTTTTAACTCTCATACAGGGAACTTTTAGGTTTCAAATGTCCTCTTTAGTTCTATAAAACAAAACCATAATGTCAAGACATAGAATATTTAACTATAAAAAAAGCTTTAGTTTCTCTGTTTTTTTAATCTGCAGATCATATAGGATTAGAATTTGGCCCTGATAGCGGAGAATAAAAGTACAACATGAGCACAAGAGATGAAATGCTGATCACTCTATTATTAGGTAAAGATTTACAGAAACAAAATATATTTCTTATTAAAAAAAAATCAGGGACTAAACTTCTGTTTATAGTCCCGGGGGATGATAAAAGCAGAGATGTTATTAACTAAGAAAAGTCAAAGGGGAGACAAAAACATTCTTTAGCTCTTATTCATGGGGCCCGTTTTCAGTCTGACAATGTGGTCTCGCTAGCAGAATTATCAGGGCTAGTTCTGGGAAGATCTGGCTCTTGAACAGCTTATGAACTAAAGAGACTCACTGGCTTTCCAGTCTACATATAAGATTTCTAGACGTTTTATCTTGCATCCACAAATAAAGCTTTTAACATGAACAGACTCATTAAATTGTGAAAACCTTGTGTCTGATGCTTCTTTTCTCCAGGGTATGGACAGATGAGTAAAAAAAAAAAAAATACAGCTTAAAAAAATAAATAATGGGGGGAATAAGGGGTAAAAAATTGGGTAGCTTTAAATACTGGGTGTCAATGAGAGAGAGGGGTAAGGAATATGAGATATATGAGCTTTTCCTTTTTCTGGAGTGATGCAAACGTTCCAAAAATGCTCATGGTGATGAATACACAACTATGTGATGATACTGTGAGCCACTGGTTATATACTCTAGTTGGACTGTATGTGTGTGAAGGTTTCTCGATAAATATATTTTTTTAAATAAAGAGACTCTTAAGTATATACACCGATGATTTTTTTCCCTTTAGATTTAGTAGAGACATGATTATCATCATAGGGAAGTAAATCATTGAAAACAAATTATATTTCATTTTAAATACAAAATTAATTCTAAATTTCCAAAGCAAAATGAGTTTATCTTGACTAAACACGTCATTCTAGCTAGGTTTATCCTGCAAATAATAACATAAAATCAGGCATCATTATAAGTCAGATTGTAAAATAGGAATATTATCCAGGTGTGTAAGAAAATATCTTCTCAGCTCATTAAGAAAATGTGACTGGCATTGAAAGAAATGTTTGTAATTAAAATTCTTCAAGTACTATCAAGAATTACTACTCAGCAATTTACAATATTGTCCTGAATGAAATAAAAATTGGAAATTGAAACTGAAACAGAAAAAAAGGAATAAACTCCCCCCTCAAAAAAAAATAGCTTTAACTTAAACAGCCATTTGCCAACATTATCACACTGCGTCTGTGTCCGACACAACAAATGGTAACAAACGTAAAAGGACTTGTAATTATTTAAACAAACTGAATAGCATTTATAAAGAATGCAGCATGATGCAGCCTTACCATTTGACTGATTTTCTCATCTGAATGGATAATTATTACCTAACAATAAACAACTGACTTTATTAAGAACCGCAGATGTGAAGATAACTACTTACATTAACTATTAAACCCCTTCCTGTGAACCCAGAGAGGACTACACCTGTCTTGACAACAACAGGAAGGGACACTAAGATGAATCCAGTCATACCGTTTGTATTCAATGGCACAGAGAACTGACAACTTTCTTTTACTGACATCATCTACGGAGCTGTTTGCTACTTTTTCTCTCCATCATTTGAGTAGTAATAGCTTAAGTTTGTAATTAAAACAATTGAAATTTAAAGTATTTTGTAATGATTTACACATTTTGAGTTTTTAATTTTTTAAGAAATAACTTCTCTCGCGTATGTAGACATTTTTATCTTAAAGACAACCAACCCTAAAAGCTACTAACCAGATAATTCAAAAGAGAATCAGTATCATAAGGTTCTTATTAAATCCCAAAGTGGAGCCCCTAGGAGCTTCAGGAGATCTGGCAGCTCCTCTGAACTGGTGTGCAAACCTTTGAGTGAATGTACATGGTTCTGGGGGAAAAAAAGGGAACATAAACCCTAAAAGGGTTTCAGTGATCCAAATATGCTTAAGAATGAAAGTGCATGAAAGAGAAGTTTTTTTACTTCATCAAGAAAGGAATTTTTTAAAATTGGTTTAAACTCCTGGCATAGTTTTCAACTGTGGCATCAAGACACATCAAATATGCACAGCCTTATTTAGTATCTTCTGTATTAACATTCATTAAAACATTTTACAAAATATTCTGACAGCCATTTAACCTGTGATGAATCAGGAGGTTTTCGCTCACAAAGGGAAGATATTATGAAGTGTACATTGCTGGGGCATAGCAATTATGAAATCATTAGCAAATAAACATAGTTTAACAGAATCTATAATGAGGAAATTTCATGATCAGTGTCATAAAGATAAACTAAAGAGCATTCACTGTTGGGATGGCAAAAGCAGGACATTTTGTCTAGAGAATACATTTATAAAGAAAAAGTGATCTCTGGCTGCCTAGGATCTCCCATTAGAAGTCAGGACTATTAAATGTGTTCCTTTTAACAAATTAAGTACTTTGTGACTATAATGAATACTAATAATGATCCATCTAGACAACTATGGCCACCAAAAAATTCTACTTCTGTATGTTTTCAACAGATTTCAAGACTTTATATTAAACATGGTGGAAGGAATTCCCAGGATAACTATGTTCAGAAAAAGCAAAACAAACTTTTAACAAGTGTTTTGAGATTTCAAGGATCAATCTTTGCTTAGAGACAATGTGGACCTTGCTGCACTAGATTCCAAGTGGGACACTGTTGGGAGAGGCCTACCTTGCCCTCTGGGTTTGCTTACCCTTGTTCTGTTTATAATGCTCTGTACCATAAAGACTACAGGGTTGCCTGCTTTCCGAATGGCTTCCACAGCTTGCTCATGGCTTGCATCTCTGAGATCCATTCCATCCACCTGCAATGGAAGGCCTCAGCTTAACATTACAAGAAGCTTGAGAACAACAGAACAATTTGTGGATCCAGAGTATTGAGATCCTTGGCTAGGTTCCTGGAAAATCTGTTTCAGAATCGAAAATAATTGAGGCTAATTATGAGGCTCCAGGACTTTTTCATCTGTCCAGCAGACTTGTGGTCCCTAGTTTCGGACACAGACATCTGTGTCCAATAATCAATTGGAATAATAAACAGCTGGAAGGAAGGCTTTGCTTCGGCTTTCATTCTTTGCTCAGCTGTTCCTTCAAATAAATAAATCGGCATCATTCAAGACATCCTATAGGGGAACTGCCTAGCAGCATTGTCTTCAGTATGATAGGTACTGAACTAGTTTTTATCCAATTCATCGTAGACTGATTTGAGGGGATGGGTGGGTGATGCTTTGTGTATTTCTCTCTGCACAGAGAGGTTTGAAATTAAAAACAAAATTCTGACGTCCAGAACAATCAGGTGATGTTAAGATTAGTTATGCAAAAAGATCTTTGCAGTAGACATGAAAGGAGCTGAAAGCCAAGAAATTGTGTCTGTTAGTAATTCTCATATAAATAGCTTGAAAATGAAAGTTATTTTGTAAGTTTTTAATAACCACAGCTCGCCTGAATGATCATCAGCTCAGCTTATTTATTATATGAATAAGAATCAAAATAGTTTGAAAGGCCAAATGCTAATCCTGTTAGGAAACTACCAGGTTATGAAATAATACACTAAAACAGCAAAATCAGAGTGGACACAATTCTGGAAAAGAAAATTGATTAGATCTTTGAATAAAACATTATCACCTTTAAAAATTTTATATTATATGCATTTTGTTGAAAATTTCCCTCACGTTGATATTTGGATGATAGAATAAGAATAATACCAGTTTCAGTTTATAAGGAAAATGACTTCTAACATTTTTGTTGAACAAGAGTCAGTACTCACATCAACTGCATATTCCAATAGCAGGCAAATTTAACAATGATGTTAAGTATCTTTGCACAAGTTCAAAGAATTCTATACTCAGGATGGAATACTTTGCAGGTTTCTACTCATCTAGTCTATATAAATCTTCAGAAACCCTTAGCAGAGGCATGTTTTAGAATCCCCAGGTTTACAGATGCCTACGGCGTACTTATCTGCTGGAGATGCCCCTGCACATAACAGAACTCTATAAATTAACGCTAAATTGAATCTGGTATTTTACAACGCAAAGCAATTCCTTCCTTTCAATTATAAAGGGATGCTTTAACTCCCAAAAGACTTTTAACTAACAGTTTGTTACAAACCATAATCAATCCTTTCTAGAAAGAATCATAATAAATATTTCTTATCCTTTTATAGGTCAAAGGATTTAATAGTGAAATATGCATAAGGCAAACTGCACTGTGATAAATCTAAAATTGGAAATGATAGTTCTCCCACTGAAAAAAGAGCTCTCTGAAAGAGGCTAATGGCACCATCTAATAAAAGACGAGGATGCAGGAGGAAAGAAAAAGTCCTTCATTCTTCTTCATAAATGGTCACAGGAAATAAAAACAGACATGTTCCTCCCTCTTTTTCAAGTTTCACTCTTCCTCCTTCTGCAGCTATAAGAGACAATCAATCAAGAAAGGCAGAAATAAATCAATCCCCAAATGCTTGTTGTGAACATGGTGGCTATGTTATAATCTCCTCATAACCAATGAAGACATTTTAATATGTAAGTTATACTGGCTTTAGAAAATGAGAGGCCATCATTTGTATAAAGTGAATATAAAGATTACTATAGTAATTAAATGATTGGTTTCTATTTGGAAGTTAACTCTTTCAGTCGGTGCTATAAATTCTGAAAACTCAGCAAAGCTGGGTCAGGTACCCCATTCTCTGTTCTCTTAAACTATGCTTATCCTATGTATCACAGGGTTTTGAAGTTACTTGATTACTTGTCAGGTCTCTCCCATGTGACAGGCAGGCAGTGTACCTTGTCTACTGTGGGATGACCAGAACTTGTTATGGCACCTGGAATGCAACAGTTGTTCTATGAATATTTGTTGAGTAAATAGTGGTTGACTTGTGAGAGAAAAGTCTATTTAATACATTAAACTTCGCTTTAAATTAAGGGTTTAGGGTACAATTTGACCAAACGCTTCTACTGTGTGCATAAAGTGAATATACATTTGCACACATGCATACACACACACACACACACACACACACACACACACACCCCTCTCAGTGGCGAATGGCATAGAACCAAGAAGACGGAGGAAAATTGTGCATGGTCCAAGGGGAAAGCATTTACGTCATGGGTAATCAAGGTTTTAACATAAATGATTTTACCAAAAGAGACTCATTTGAAAAAAAAAGTCGCATCCAATGAAGTTCATATGCAATGAAATGATAGCAGTAAAGTATTTCTTGAAATACAATCTCAGTGGAAAACTTAGTTATGATGCATATATAAATATATTTTTTTTATTTTTTGGCATGGGCAGGCTCTGGGAATCAAACCCGGGTCTCCAGTATGGCAGGTGAGAGTTCTGCCACTGAACCACCACACAACCGTGATGCATAAATTTTGTGTGTGTGTGTATGTACATTTAATTTTAAACAATTCTCTTTTTTTGAGAAATTTGCTTTTGTTCTTTCAAAAAAACTTAATTATTTTACCTTAGGGCCCATAGTTTTTAAAAATGGTTGGCTATACCTCCAAACATAAGTCCCTACATCAACATATTCATTCTGTCACCACATACCAAAGAGAAAAATATGGATGAAAAGAAACAAATAATAAGAAATGCATTAAACATGAACATATGTTATGCTAATGTTGGGTCAAGTAACTAGTGTAAGGATGATGAGTTCCTTGGTAAAGGAGATGGAGCAGGTGAAAAGTTTTGGCACAGAAAGTTTATTGGAGGGTACCTCTACTATTCTATCTCCAGATTTCAAGGTTCCATTTTTGCCAGCTGGACTATCTTCAAGAACGTGTTTGATGAAAATGCCCCTCATCACTTCACCGTTGCTCAGACGACTCCCCATTCCTCGTCCACCAACAATGCTGATGCCCAAGGATTTGTTTGGTTCTCTCCAAAGTTCAACCCTAGAAAAATTAATTTAAAGTGCAATGGAATAAAATTTATTTATACACATTTTGCAAATAACTATTTGCTCTATTTGTTAAAGTTTACCAATGGTAAAGCAAGATAGTTTTAAATATCTTCCCGATTTTTGTGTTTTGTAGGGTTTAATAAGTACTAATGTGTTTCTGAAGCTGACTTGTGTACAAGTAAATAAACTCCAGGTTGGGACACAGACCCAGGTCAAAGTATAATTTGGCAGGAGCTCTAATATTGTAGACATTATGGAATCAAGAAACTCAGCTACTATTGAAAAGACAGCAGCTTCTGAGCTTAGCGACCAAATCAACAGAAAGAACATTCTACACATGCTACATCAATACTTAATCTATGGAAGTCTTTTTTGCCAAGACAAACCTGGAAACTAATAATCAGGGTATGAAGAACACTGGCTAATGAGATTTCACCAGAACCTCCTTAAACTCATCTCCCACTCTCTCTGCTTCCCTCTCCCCACTCCAGCTACCACCTCCTCTTCTTGCTGTTCCTTGAGATTCAGCAAGCATGATCCTGCCTTCGGGCCTGTGTACTTGCTACTTCCTCTACCCAGAAAGCACTACACCCACCCATCTAATAAACACATGGACTCACATACAATGTGTGCATATAGCCTTAAGAGTTATGAGTAAATTACAAAGTGCATAGCTTGTGAAAAGGCTGGGATGCATGAATAAGGTGATCTGCAGTAAGAAGGAGTTTGGCCAAGATGAGGGAGCATCTGAAGGGAAGAGAACAGTGAGATACAAAGCAGAGGCCTTTGAGAGGGATGATAAGACTCTCTGATGCACTCCAATCTACACGGAGAAAGACAATGTTGCTATTAAATAGAACAAAAGAGCATGTCTAAACAAGCTCTAACACTGATAGACATGCTTCCAAACGAGAAGGTGTGGAGCAAAGATTCCTGAAAAATGGAGGTCCCAGAGGGAAAAGGTAGATTAAAGAGCTCCGCAGACAGAGTGAGAGGACTGAGCAACAGATCAAATAAAAACAGATGATGAGCAAAATCTTTACTTTTGCCAGTACTTTTTTTCAACTGGAAATGTATAATCCTAGGAATCCCACCTGTTCAGTGTGAAATGATCTCACCATGATCCTTGATCTTATGAAATTTGTGTTACTAAACTAGTTAAAAATTCTATTCAACATTCTCTCATTCTAGGAATTCCACGAAAGAAAACAACTAATTTCTCTGTTTCTAAAAGCAGTCCCTAAGGCAAACTGGCAAAGCAGAGTAGTAAGTTTAGTTATTGTATGCAAATATTTAAGGAAAAAGAAAAAATAGGTGGGATGCCTTGACTATTCTCTTATAAAGTAAAAAATAAAAGTAAGAAAATGCCTCCTTAGGGTGGTTTGTGATTGTGGTGTAAATTAGAAAGGGTTATTATTATGACCTTTTAAATTATAAAAATAACAGCAGTAGCAGCAAACATTTATTATTAAAGACATATTGTATGCTCAGCAACGAATGAGTTACATACATTTTCATTTAATTCTCACGCCATCTCTAAAAGTGGATAATAAAAACCCTTCATTTTACAAAGAAGAGGAGAGATGCAGAAAGGTTAAGTAATCTCTGTATAATAGCACTGATGCTTACATGGGGTTTTTCCATGGATAGTAAAGTGTTTTTCATATATGCTCCCTCGAAATATTTAAAGCACTGGAGAATGAACCGAAGGCAGTGCTGCCAAAATGCCAACAGTGCTAAGGAAGCCGACTCATTATTCACTGCACAGAACATGGTAAACATGCCTGGGAAAGAGAAAGGAGACCTATAAAAGAAACGTTTTATAGAACGTGTTCACTTCAGAGTTAATCTCATGGAAAAATGTCAGCCTTCCTTGAAACCTATACATGTATAGAAACCTATATATGTAAAGCATACAATTCAGAAAGTCAAAGGGAGAATTCATCTCTGAAGCCAGGCTGTCTGAGCTGTGAAACCAGAACACCCTGGTATGTGTCTGTCTTTTGCAACTTAATAACTGCATAGCCCCATCCAACTCATTTGGTCTCTGTGTCTTACTCTCCTCATCTGTCAAATGGAGATAACAGTCCCTAATTAATTGATTTAATCTCCTATGAGGGTTAAATTAATTAATATATGTAAAGTACAAAATAAAGCTTTGGCACATGGTAAGCAATCAATAATGCTTGTTATGATGATGACGATTACTGAAGAAATGGAAGTAAGAAATAAAATTCAATCAATATGATAAGTGAAAAGACATAAGCTTCATCCCCTTGAACCTGTTATACCTATACATTTATTAAGACAAGGTACCCTCTTCTACCAATTAGGCTGACAAAAAATTTTTTTGTAATGATCATATGCTGTAGTAACAAAGATGTGGGGAGATGGAACTCTCATACTGGAAAAAGAAGTAAAAACAAGGACAGCCATCTTGAAAAGCAATTTGACAACTTTTAATGAAGTAAAAAAAATACATATAAACATACGTGCCAACAATTCCACTTTTAGATATACACCCGGGATGAATTCTTATATGAAAGCATAAGGGAATAGGCATATTGACTGAACAACATAATTACAGTAATGAATAACTGCTAACTACCAAAATATTAATCTGGGAATAGATGAATTGTAGTCTATTCATGTACTGGAAAGCAATGCAATTCAAACTAAATTGAATGAATTAGATCTTTCGGTAGGTCTCAAAACAGGGTTGAGAGAAAAATAAGCAAGCTGGAAAATGACACATACAGTATGATATCAATTATGTAAATGAAAATCACATGCAAGATAAAAGAGTAATACCTCTTATTAAGAATGTGCTGAAAGGGCGGGCCGCGGTGGCTCAGCGGGCAAGAGTGCTTGCCTGCCATGCCGGAGGACCCCGGTTCGATTCCCGGCCCCAGCCCATGTAACAAACAAACAAACAAAATATAATAAAAACAAGAAAATGTTTAAAGATGTTTCCCTTCCTTCTCTGTCTTTCCTTCCTT
This sequence comes from Tamandua tetradactyla, assembly GCF_023851605.1. Taxonomy (NCBI): domain Eukaryota; kingdom Metazoa; phylum Chordata; class Mammalia; order Pilosa; family Myrmecophagidae; genus Tamandua; species Tamandua tetradactyla. The sequence goes on along the minus strand of NC_135328.1, from coordinate 84,370,084 downwards.
TCCTCCCTCTCTAAAAAAAAAAAAAAAAAAAAGAATGTGCTGAAAGTTATTTTTTTCTATTCCCCACAAAGGTCCATTTTTGTTGACTGCATGAATGAACATCCCAGCACATTGCCAGAGCTGTGAAGCCTGTTCTGACACTTGCTCCCCATTTACTAAAACCACTGGTTATCTTGGTAAGCTTCCTCATCTCATGATGTAACCTTTCCCCTAAGAGGAGCTTAGTGCCTTTATATATGTTAATGAGTACAGGAGCACCTTCTTTAGAAGCGTTTGTGAAAGCTTCAGATATATTCTCCATGTATGGTAGTTACCACCTTTAGAGATAATCGATTCAGCTGATGTGAAGGATAAAACTGAGGAGAAAGTATAAAAATCTTCTCTTCCAGAAATTACACTCAATTATTTCTTGGAAGAAAATTTCATGATTCTTGTGCTTAACATTTCCTCTTTGCTTAGCTAGTACTGAAAATTACTATTTTTGACGAGGCCAACCACTTACGGAGCCCTCCCTCTGTGCCAGGTACTATGTTAAGGATTTTACATGAATCATATAGAATTTTCTCCAAAGTCTAAAGTGTTCTATTATTAACTCTTATAATTCAGACAGAGTAACTGAGATTCAGCAGAGATTAAGAAACTCAACTCAGAAAAAGACGATGCTGGAATTCAAGCATGGTTCTTATTGATTCCAACCATTACTGCAATATTGCCCTCTAGAACAACCCTTCCTATAATGTTGCTATTAAAACAGGCCAACTTATCTTTTTTTTTCCTGTGCTAAATGTCCCCCAACAAAATTATGATCATTAGCCACAAAATAATTTCATCTAACTTATTTGAACCTCCATCTTCAAATAAATGGGAAGCCCAACATTTTATTTTATATTTTCTGCCACAGATCTAGTATGCATATCCTCTCTCAGTGTGAGCAATGTAGTAGAGAAACCTTAAGTTTTTAAGAGCACTAAATGGCTTTTGAAGAATTCTAATAAAAAACTCATTTTAAATGGCTGGAAATGCTTACTGTGTCTTTGAGATTGCAGCTTCAAGTTCCTTTGTGGGCAGGAAAAAGTCTTCAAACTATATTATATCTCTGAAATTCTTCTCTTTTGAGCATTTTATTTATTTATTGTACAACAAATATTATGGGTCTACTAAGTAGTGCAAGGTGCCATTATGATGGTCAGCTTTAGATCTGTTTGGAAAGGGTGTCCAATGATTATTTACATTTTACATTTAATGCAAAATGCCTTGTATTATTCTTTAATATTTGCATGTGTCTCTATATCTCACCTATCCAAGTGTATCATAACTTCCTTGAAGACAGGATTCATGTCTTACACTTCTCCAGCATTCATAAATCATCCACCTCATGTCTGGGTGAATAATTGGGACTTAAAAATTCCAGTTACACTGTATTTGACTTTATTCAGCATGAACACATTGATATTCCTTAGTGATACATGGTGATGTATCTGAGTATATTTAGGAAAGTCATCTTTTCTGTCATATATGAAATTGGTGCCAGACAGAGAATGGTTTAGAATAGACTCAGCCAGTGATAACAAGTCTGCTTACCTTCATAGATATGTTTCAATACCTATTTTCAACAAAGGCTAGATAAAATTTAAATTAACTTTTGAAGTTATACCTAAGATCAAACTTTACAGATAGTATTTACACATTCCAACTACCTACACATAATTTACCCTAATTTTATTTAGTCCCTTCTATGCACCAGATCCTTGCATACATGTAACATGCATACATTTTAATTCTGTGTAGTGGACATTATTTTCTCCACTGTACATATGAGGAAATGCAGATTTAGGGTCAGTAAATAACTTGCCCAATGTCATAAGCAGCAGAGAGTAATGCACTACTTGAAATCACACATCTCCATCTTTTAATCGACATATCCATCGAGTGGGCAGAAGATATAAAGAGTTCTTACCGCCTGGGCTGATTCCAATTACTATATGCTACATTCTGAAGTTCACTTTCTTCTCCTTCTCCTTCTTCTCTCTCTGGTAATTCTGGAATGTCTCTGTCAAAGAGTTTCACAGTTAGTACTACAAAATCCCAGTAAAACCATGTAATATTGTTTTTTATATAATTTTTTATTGGTTTAGCATAAAAAATACAAATTGCTTTATATTTTCTGGACTCTTAGGCATACAGCGGCTTAGTCAAAATAACTTAGGCAAAAATAACATTTTATAGTAGGCTTACCAAATCAAATCAAATAAAAACCTTACATTACAGTCAATGTATCTGGAGATAAAGTTGAATGCTAAACAATCTCACCTAGCCTGTTTCTTTCCTAATGAGGCATGGGGGAATAAAGGAAAGCAACAAAAAGAAGGGGTTAAAATATCATAATTTTCAAGAAAAAACGATTCAGCAAGTATTTTCTAAATGTCTACCAGGTGCAGGAGACTAAAGGTACCATGTGGGTTTAAGCATGCATAGACCTCATCCGTGGCCCAAAAGAACTTATAATCAAGTTGCAATGGGTTTATCATCTCTGCTTCCTAGGAATGGACAAATGCTTTCTTTCAACTCTTGAAGAAAAATGGAAAATATGCATGGTCCAGCTGCAGTCCATCCAGGGGGCCAAACTTCAAACACTCCTCACAGGAAGAGGGTTCCATGCGCCTGCGTTTTTTTCAAGTTTACCTTTAAGTATCTGCAGCAATTCAAATTTTGCCAAACGCCAAACATAAAACAAAATGTGTACAGCCTATTGACTGCCAGCATATGAAACTATAAATAATAACGGTGAAACTGTATGTGCCCCAGAAAACCATGCTCTTAAATTGAATCCATTTCTGCGGGTATGAACACATTACAAGAAGGACCTCGTGATAAGGCTACTTCAGTTGAGGTGTCATCTCAATCAGGATGAGTCTTAATCCTCTTACTTGAGTCTTTTATAAGAGAATGAAGGTTAGACAGAGAGAGAGAAGGCCATAGATGCAAGAAACTGACATCAACAAAACCCAGAAGAGAAGAGAGATGCCATCAGATGTTGCTATGTGCCTTCCCATATAATAAAGGAACCAAGGATTGCTGACAGTGGTCTTGGGGAAAAAAATGTATTGCCCTTATGACGCCTCAATTTAGACACTTTCACAGCCTCAAAACTGTAAGCTAATAAATTCCCATTATTTAAGCCAATTCACTTCACGGTATTTTCTTGGAGCAGCCTAGGAAACAAAAATAATAACCACATCTAGAAATATTTTGTTTTTCCAATAGTATAATTTGCATTAATAAATGACATTGAAAGGGCAACAAACAGGGTTTAGATCAATTATGGCATGTCCTTATGTTGTCGGTAAAAATTGCAATTCTAAAGAAACATGCTAATGTATTCCTTTTAAAGTAGAAATATTTTTAATTTGACAAATGTTATTAGTTGATTTTTACAGAAACCAAAAAAAATCTTAGTAAGCGGATACTCAAATTATATCCATTCTCCACTGACAGGAACACAGAGTTCTCACACACTATATAATCCTTAGATTTTGAGACTAGAAGTCATCTAATTCAATAACCTATCTGTGCTCAAATGTGCTTTACATCATCTTTGGCAAGCAACTGTCCAGTTTATCCTTGAATGCCTCATTCTTTCTTTGAGAGGAATGTTAGGTGGGTTTTTTAATGTTTTAGTTTGTTTTTACCATTTGAATGAAACATGCTTGTCTACAGGTTCTACATACTGGTTTTAATTCTCTCTGTGCAGTTGAACTTCTCTTCTGAGGAAATAAAGGAGCAAGGATCTGAATGAGACTGGAATTACGAGAGCCTTGGCTAATCTTGGTAATGGGGATGGGTTCCTGGGAATGGATCCAAGAGGGAGATTTTGAAACTGATACTAAGGAGGTGACCAAAAACCTGCCAACCCAAATGAAGCACCAATCTACAAGTGCCCAGGCAGAAGTAAAAACTGGGCCTACCCGTCTGAAAATATGCCTGGAGAGAATGTGATGCAACAGCAGGTTTGAAAGACACACAAGAACAAGCACTTACTCAAGAAAGTGTCCCTAAAATGTTGATGACAACCACGGCAGGGATTATTGCCTCTAAACATTAAGCTGTGGGAGTTACTCAGAAACACTCTGGCCATAGTGAATCACATATGCCTGTCTTTTAGCTCAATAAAGACAATTATTTTGAATCCCCTGATACTTTTCTCCCTCAGTATATACAAGTGCTTCTATAACCTTGAATCTTTTCACTAACCAAGATGCACTCCTCCGAAAGCGCGGATTATTTTTGATCCATCTTAGAGTGTTGTTTCTGCTACTTAAGTGTTCTGTGGCCACCAGACAGTTGAATGAACCTGTTCTCCTCTTCCTACACTTACTCAGACAAAACTGAATCAGATTTCTTTACTCTAATGTTCTACTGCTGATTACCAATGAATTTCTGTCAACTCTTTTTATGTCTGTTTATTTGTGCCAGGTGAAAACAACTGTATTTTCTGTACATAAACTGTAAATAAACTGTAAAGTAACAGAAATAAGATTTTACTTGAAGTCATTTTACAGAAACTGAGCTTGATTTCCATGCTCTGCTGCCATGTAATTCTGTAGACTGTACTTATGCAATTCTTTCCTTGGATTCAAACTTAGGACTGTATATTCACCCCTAGAAGTAGGAAAGTATAGTGCTTTATAGTTTACCGACTTTGGAGCCTGACTACTTGGATTCTAGCCTTGACTCTGCTACTTATTAGCTGTGGGACTTGGACATGTTACTAAACCTCTCTATGGTGCAGATTCTGCCTCTATCAAATGAAGTAGTTTTGTTTTAAGCACCCTCATATTAAAAGCAAAGATATTGTCTCTGAGGTAGCAGTGAAGTGGCTAGTCATAGCACTGGACAATTGAGGCCATCCCTCTTTCTGTGCTGGGAGAGAAGCACAATAGAGAGAGTAGCTCTTTCACTATAATAATTTTTGAGTGCTTTTAAGTCCTTGAAATTTAATAATAATAAAATATTACCTTGGAGTATTCTTTAATTAAGCTATTTGAAAAGATATTTCAGAGGGACAGTGAAATGATTGCTTTTACCATTTTGATGGGCAGCACTGAGAAACTATCATCAATTTACGCCATTAACCCTGAGACATAAATTTAAGGGGCAGAGTATTACTGAACTTTGTGAATACTCTTTTTCCTATAAAATTAATGTGGCCCCAAAGGCCATGACATTCCTTTCCTTTATTAAACATGTAACATACCTTTCCCTTCTCTAACACTCTGAGGCCATAACTAGTTGGCAGAGGGAACAGTGAAGAAATGTTTTGATGTCTGCAGAATCCCTGGACGCCAGGCTGTCCTGGTGCTCTGTCATCCTCTGAGGAACTGTAAAAACCTCTACCTAGAAGACCTCAGAATGTTGGCAAATTCATTTGTGCTCTACTGCAAGCCTAAAGAGAAATCTGGCACTCAATTGCCAATGCAACTGACAAAATCAGGCCTGTGGCTGAGAGTGTAAAATGGTACAATCTTCATGGAAAAGTAATTTGACATTTCTCTCCTTGACCTGAATTCTGCCACCTGTACCATTAAATCCAGCTACAGTATTTTCTAAGGGGGGGAAAAACCCAAATAAATAAAAAGAAAAACCACCTTTCTCTTTATTATTTGCAAATTCTTATGAGCTGTGCATCAGGAATCTTTAAAAATCCACATATTGGGGAAAAAAAATCCACATACTGGTTTTCTAAAATGCATATTTACTAAAAAACATTCAGCTCAACATTCTCCATAAGAACAAAAAATAATCATTCAAAATATTTCTTAGACTGTATATATCTTGAAAATAGATACAATTTCTGAATATATTTGAAAATATTTATAAAAGAATTGAAAAAGCATGATACAAAACTATATAAATTGCAGAATCAAGGGAATAAATGAAATAATACTAATATCTGGGGTGAATTATCAAAACTCAATATGTTAAAAGTGCTACACTGGGTCTCAGAATTAGAGATTATTTTAATTTTTTGATTTGTGTTTTCATATACCTCCCAAATTTCCCTTATTATTTGATAATGACTTAAGCAACTGGGACTGAAAGAAAACCTGAAAAAAGGTTTTTACAGTTCCTCAGAGGTGACAGAGCACATTTTTAAAAAAACTCATAAAAAGTAAAGGAATTCAGCCTTTTTTTTCCCTCCATTATTTCCTGATCCTAGATTCAAAACTCTTCTTTATAACTTGCTGTGCTATTCATTCATTTTAGCAGATTTAATCTTTTAGTTTACCTGCCAGTATATGAAGAAAAAAGATCCAGAGCCATTGCTCCTCCAGTTTGTTGTCCCAAGCTTATTCTGAACCCTTCCAAATGTTCTGCAGGCACATAAGTAATTCTGAAACAGAACACAATCCATGAAAGCAAAGGGAATCAAAGTTTGGTTTAACTTAGAAATGCATCCAAAATATACAAATAAAATTGCATTGTTATATCATCCCTTCTTTTTCACACAACTCATTTAATCAGCTTACTCTGCAAAGAAACCAAACTTCAAGAAGATATATGCACAGTTTTCTGTAGGCAAGAATAACAGCAGAGATTAAATTTTAAAATACTTCTGATAAACTATGTATTTATCAATAATCACATAGGGGAAGAAAACAGCTGTAATTAACTTCCAAGTGAAAAGACCAATAACAGGTTTTTTAGATTAGGAAGATCTATAGATCCTTACCATAATAACTGTCAGGAATAACAATTAAGTATGAAGATTTTTTAGTTTTTCCAGCAGAAGCAAATTAGGTATACTCTATTAAACCACTGGATATATCCAAAACTATTTTATATATCTCCATAATAAATAATTATGACAAAATAATTATGATAAGCATTATCAATAATCATGCTAGCTCTCTTAGATTAAGAACTCTCAACTCTGAAATATGAAGTTGCACCATTATAAGTTAATGGGAAAACTCTCGTTGTTTGTAACATCTTCTTGTAAGTTGACTTGCATTTCAAAGAAAAGTCTATTTTACAACTAAATAGTCATTTACTAATTCAACAAGCACTGACAATGCCTATTATATGTAAGGCACTGTGACAGATGATGACAGCTGTAATGTTCAGAAACTGATGTTTTTTAATTTATAAGCTTGCTGCTGTGCTATAAGACATTTACAAAGTTGATATATATTTTTAAGTAAACAGTTCAGACATTCTCAAAATTAATGACTAGCAAAGTAAGAGAAATACCATATTTGGAGTCAATTCAGCATGGTTAACTAAAATAATGTCTGCATGAAAAAAATACCTAATACAGAAATCATGAAGACTATTGTGCCACCTATCCATACTTTATCCATTAAGTTGATACATAAATAAAACTTTAGCACTATAAGGCAGAGAGATAAAGGGATTGTCTTTTATGCTAGAATAAAATAAAAATTGTATCAATCCCACAATTTATAGAGTGAGGAAGATACATGATTTCAGATATATTGGTTTTCCCATAAAAAGCATTCACTCTATGAGGTCACTTAGAATTAAGAGTCAGAGGTCATGGTCCTGCTGCTCATCAGGAGGTGACGGGGGTAAACCACCACCGCTGAATTGCCATGCCCCCAATCTCTTGTCACTGTTTGTGAGACATGCAATACAAATACAAGGCAGCATTCTAGCAGGAATTCAGCACTCCTGGCCACACCCTGTCACTCTGACAGAATACAAGAACACTTTGAGAATAATTTCATGGACACTTTTATTTATTTATTTTTTTTATTTCCCATGAACACATGGGAATAATTTCAAAGACCAAAAATTGAGTTCAGTTCAGTAGATATAGGACTAGGATGGGTGAGACAATTGCATTCTAATCCTGGCCCCATTTAATTTATTCATATATAAAATACCTTCTCTAAGGTATTACAAAATATATTAACTAGTATATTTTCTTTTATCCCTTTGCCAGTAATGAGCCAAAAACATACAGCACAGTAAAACAGGAAACAAGACTGTATTTTACACAAAGAAAAATAAAGTTAAACCTGCATTTTACACAAAGAAAAATAAAGTTAAATCTAAAGTATTAAAAATAAAGAGATTATTTCCGAAGATTCAGTAAAGGACCAACTTATAAAAAAACCTTCAGAAGGAAAGGTAGGAAAAGGGGGAAGGGGGAGACTAGAATACAATGATGAAAATAATCAGAACAAAGCATTTAATTTTTTAAGAGATTTGAGACAGAAAAGATGTTTCTATCTGAAGTAATGCTAAAGTTAAAGAGCCCTAAATCTGAGTTGTGGACTACGTAATCACACTAAGAACAGCTTGACAGGCGTATTAAAAATTCTTACAAGTAAACTAACCTTTGCTTATACATGGAGTGGAAGAAAGAGGAACACCGTTAGTGATGCTGAAATGGGACACAGATATTAATCCCGAGGCTGCGCCTGCACATTCAGACAGAATTATTCCCTTTCAAAGAGCTTTAAAGCTTCGTAGTTGGAACATATGATTTTCAAACGACTTTCCAACTGTCAATGCAATGTGAAAACATAATCTCATAGCTCTGTTGGAATTTATGTTCTTCTGTAAATGAAGAAATAAGCCAAAACGTATATACTGATTCTATATCTGGATCTATCCCTGCATTGGGATGTTACAAAAAGCACAAAATGGTTTTCACAGACAAGTTGTAACATACAGCCATAATGCTGAGCTTTTGCATCACCGATACTCACACATAAAAGAGGGCTCGATCGTCAGCAGGTGCTGTAGAAAATCTAGAATGTGAAGCATACGCTGCAGCATCTTTTTACAATGGTGTTAACAAATGTCAATGTCTTGTGCTGAATGTGAGATGCATACATATGTAGTTAAAAGTGGGTGCTCCTGGTTGGTTTTTTTCCTTCCCCTTTCCACCTCCCTCCCATCTACACCTCCCCCAGAAAAGCATCTGCTCTTTACTGGTGTCTATAGCAGTGATTATTAACAAGGATGGAAAAATGTAACTACAATCAATCTTTTATTTCTTGATCAGGAATTCATTCCACACTTTGGGTTAAGGCAGGTGAATTCTGATTCAGCTCGGTAATTATCTGGCAGATGTTGCAAGCAGCTGCTGCTAAGCACAAAACCTTGGCTATTATTACAGAAATATAAGAGCTCCTGGCAAGGTGGAGTGAAAAGTGAAACAGAATGCATTCTGGTGAAGCTTCACATCTGGTTTTCCATAGAAAATAATGAAACCTGGAACTTAAACTGGCTGTTCTTGAACTCTTGAAACTCAAATTATCTACCCAGGCATGCATGAATGCGTACACAAAAAGTTGCTAGCTAGCTATCATAAATGACAAAAAAGAAATCCAATGCATTGTTACAATAACGAACGCTTTGCCTAAAACCAGTTATATAACTGAACTTTTAGACTCTTTTTTTGTAAAATCTTTACAATAAACCCGTCCACTCCTACCTCAGATTAAGCTAAATTCATAACAAGAAATAAAAAGAAAAACAGGGACAGAGCTTAGATTCAGGCAATGACTATAAAGCTTAATTGGCCAGAGGCAACATTATGGTTCCATTCAGGATAATGGACGGCCTAGTCCTGGCAGGATCACTCACATAGCTTTTAAGGTAATTCTAAACCCTTTGCAATTGATAGGGGGGGACAGAATCAAAAACACTTCATGAAAAATGCACTAAGCATACTGTTCAGCCCTGGTCAAACTAAATGACTACTTTTGTTTTGTCACTGAATGCAATGTTTCCAAAATAGAATTCTATAAGGATGACTCTAATATCTTTCTATCATTTACCCAATGAGTCAAACTCTTTAACAATCTGAATCAGAGCTTTAGAAGGGCACTTGAGAAGAGATCAAGCTGTTTGGTGAGTGACTGATTGATTGACTAACTGATTTCCAGAAGAGGTTGTAGTTTTTTTTCTTTTTTCTTCTATTTTAATGCAAGATTTCTATAATACATTTTTCCTCCTGGGATCCTAAGGCAATTATTTATGAAACTAAGTCCTCAGATAGCCCTCAATTCATAATAAAGCCATTGGCTGCGTGAAACTGATAAGTTCTCATGCTGAAACAGACGGCGAAAAATATATATGTTTTTGAGCTTGATAGATGGAATAAAATGTATTTGACAACTTTCCCGGAATTGACTAGATGCATGACTTAAGCCAAACTGCTGTCAGAATAGTCTTATTTTTGGGGTCACTTTTTAACTTCTGTAATACATTAGAAGTGAGGGTTAAGGCTAACACCAAGCACCAATTCTGGTGTCCAGAGTGCCAAAAAGCAAACAGGGGACCTAATACTGCACGTAGCTCAACATGTATATCTTCAAGCAAAAATTCCAAGTGATCAGTTACGAGGCCATCTGCATTTTATATTAAATCTATACTACATAAACTAACACCCTTACAATAGACTCCATGTGGACCTTTATCATTCACCTTTTAAGCAGAATGAATGAACACTGGCCCCCAAGTGGTGAGGGAAGTATTTAAAGTTTATTTTTCTTAGTATATAGGCACTGGCATTTTTTAATGATGTTCACTGACACTCACATAAGATATTTAAGGAACTGTCACATGATCTGATGATTTGATAAACTGCAAAATAAGAACAAAAAAGGCATGCAAAGAAATATGAAAGCCCATTAAATGAAGATTATGACTAAAAATAATACCTCTTTTTTTATAAAACAGCAAAATAAAAAAAACCTTGTGATATATATATATATATATATATATATTTCTGCTTTTTTATTGTAGGTGGAATGAAAATCAGATTATAAATATAGTTTCTTACCTAAGCAACACATACTTTGCAAAAAAACCAGTAATACAGAATGCAGTATAATATTAAATAACATTAACACAAAAATATTTACCATATGTAGTAATTATTACATCAATTTAAAGTAAAAGTCTTTCCCCTGAGGGGTTATTTTACTTTATCCCTTATATAAGAAATAGAAGTATTCAATGGTTAAGATGAAAGAGGAAAAAAAACAAGATTTTACACTGATGAGTCAACAACCCATGAACTGATTTTCATGTTGGCTCAAGGAATGTTTAGTGACTTAAAAATGAAACCACACAAGTGACATGCTTTTAATGCATTATGTGTTATGGACATTTTAAGTATTTCCTAACAGAAATATCCCAGGTGAACTAGGATCGGGTGAGACCCCTTGAATCATAAGATAGGTTAAGAAAAAGGAAATTAGGAGTCAGACCTGCATCATCCTATCAGGTCTTGTCTATGTTTGACCCTTAAAGAAATGGTTTAGTCCTAGGAGTCACACAAGTGAATATGACTGAACATGATTGCCTGTACTGAGGCCAATCCAAAGTTCTGGGTAAGATCTTCTGAGTGAATTGTCCCTTCTCTGAGAGATGTCTCCAGGTAGGCCCTAAATTATAGTTCAGAGTGGTTCTTTAAACCCCCCAAAACTCTAGGAAAGACTGGTCCCATGGAATATTTATCAGAATTTGACTGCCTCATCTTGATACCACTGGCTGGTCCCTTTCCCCTGATATTACCAATTATACCACCACTTTTCTGCAATTTGTTGGGTAGGGTTGTTGCAGAAATCACTGGAGAAGTGCAATTGAAAACACAAAGAAGTACATTAAAGTCTTAAAGAAAAACATTGCAATCAGAGACTATTCAGAAATAATCAAATTCTTAAGGGAGGAATGTTAAATAAACAAGTGATAATTTTTGTATTAACAGAAGTATATTTTGAAAAAAATATTCTGAAACATGAACTAAAATTCCTGAATTTCCGAAGCCAAACTGAGGCCCAATTAAAACTTACTTGATGTCAGGCCCAATGAGAGAATGCCTTCTTAACATGGCTCGTGCCTGGGCGTTGGTTAAACTGATGGTGGATTCTTCGTTAATGGATAAGATACAGTCCCCGACAGCAATCCGGCCATCTCGACTGATGGCCCCGCCATGGATAATGCTTCGGACAATCACTCCCAAGCCATCTTTATTAGCACTTACTGTCATACCTGTCGTAAACAGGGATAGAGATAAATATTAAATATATTGTTTTCAAATTAATTTAAATTTGAATTTATTAATCTCTGTGGATTCACAGATGGATAAAAGTAACTTCTTTAGCCAATAAAAAATAACGGGAAGGGAAAGGAAAAATAATTTTTCCAAAATACAATAACTTTCAAATAAATTTTAAAATCAGATTTTATATAGATAAAAACACTCCATGTTGAGGGCAGGCAACAGTGGCTCAGTGGCAGAGTTTTCGACTGCCATGCCAGAGACCCGGGTTCATTTCCTAGTGCCTGCCCATGTGAAAATTAATAATAATAAAAGAAAATAAAAACATTTCATGTTGAGTAGATTAGAGCTAATGTAGGTCCTCACTGAGGAATGGATGGAATTTCAACCATTGATGTGTTGTCCCTTAAATAGAAAGCTCTCTTAAGGAAATGTTTATTATTTTGTTAGTGTCAAACCCACTCTACAATAGCAGTTTGTCTTGTATACATATACAATAATTAAAAGCAAGACAAACAGAAAAGAAGTTCCATAAATTCAGAAACCCTCACTGCTATTAACTTATTTCTAGATTCTTTGTTCATTCAGTGTATATTTCATCATAGGCTTAACATGTGCCATGTGTTATGCTGGTTGCTTGAGATAGAAATACTAGCGCAGAATTTCTTACAATCAAGAAGCTTGTATTCAAGTCTTAATCTCCAGGGCCTATTACAGAGCCTGAATATAGAGTAGACTGCTGAGCCCAACTCTACAACTAAATCATTACCCTACCTCCTACGTGGGACATGACATCCAGGGGTGAAAGTCTCCCTGGCAATGTAGGATATGATTCCCAGGGATGATCCGTGGGATTAAGAATGCCTTCCTGACCAAAACAGGGAAAAGAACTGTAACAAGTAAGATATCAGTGGCTGAAAGAGTTCAAATAGAATGGCTACTCTGGAGGCTACTCTTATGCAAGATTCAGATGGATGTTGCTATTTACCATGGTTTGCCGAACCCCAAACAAAGCATTTCTGCCAACACTAAAGAATACCTAGGGCTCTCTCTGAGATTCCACAAAAGTTCCATGTACTATGATTACTTTCCAGAAACCAATAACTTCTTGATAGGTTCCTAGGCCAGATATGTCCTGAAACCAAGAGGGGGCCAGACTCTCAAGAACATCAACTAGTCTCATCCTGCTATCACATATTATTGACAGCCTTTTCCAACATGAAAAAGTTGGAATAGGCATAGGCCAAATATCCCTAAAGATTGGGAGAAAAACCAAAGGAGAAGATGGAGTTACAACAGAGAAGATAGGTTTAACAAATAAGTATGACTGATGAATCATTATATCGATATTTATTTTAGTCTCCAGTGTCTTGGAGCAGTTAGAAGGAAAAATCTAAAATTGTGGAACTGTAGCCCATACCAAACTCTGAAATCTGTTCTATAATTAATTAATACAGTGAGCTTTGAAATTCATTGTTTTTTGTATATATGTTATTTTCACAGCCAGAAAATTAAAAACTAAAAAAATATATATTTGAGACATGCAACAGCAGATTTTAAGAGGAAGAAGGAAGGATCAGTGAACTAGAGAATAGAGCAATCGAATTTGAGCACACAAAAGACAAATGGAGAAAAAATAAAGAAATTTGAATTGGGTCTCAGGAAAATGACTGACAACTTGAAGCACACAAATATACACTATCATAGGTATTCCAGAAGGAGAAGATATGGGTAAAGGGCCAGGAAGAATATTTGAGGAAATAATCGCTGAAAATTTCCCAACCCTTATAAAAGACATAAAATGCAAATCAAGAAGCCCAATGTACTCTAAAAAGAATAAATCTGAATAGACCCATTCTAAGATACTTACTAATCAGAAATTTAAATGCCAAAAGAACAGAATCCTGAAAGGAGAAAGGGAAGCAATTCACCATATACAAGGCATGCTGCAGAGTGGAGGTGAAAAGGCAGTGCTATGATACATTTAAGATACTGAAAGAAAAGAAATTGCCAGCCAGGAATTTTTAATCCCAAAAATCTGTCCTTCAAAAGTGAGGGAAAGTTTAAAATATTCACAAATAAAAGCTGAGAAAGTTTGTTAACAAGAGACCTGTCCTGCAAGAAATACTACAGGGAATTCTACTAGCTGAGGAAAACGACAGGCGAGAGATGCTTGGAGAAGAATATAGAGGTGATGATATCAGGAAGGACAACTAAAAGGATAAGAAGAGCAAAAAATAAAGATGTGAGACATAAAAGCCAAAGGACAAAATGGCCATAGTAAGGACATCTTTTACAGCAATAACATTGAATGTTAATGGATTAAACTCCCCAAATGAAAAGACACAGATGGCAAAATGGATAAAAATAAAATACACTCCATCTATATGCTGTCTACAAGAGTTTCGTTTTAGATGCAAAGACACAAATAGGTTGAAAGTGAACAGATGGAAAAGAATATTCCTGGTAAGCAGTAGCCAAAAGAAAAGCTGGGGTAGCTATACTAATATCAGACTTTAAATGTACAAATATTATAAGAAGCAAAAACGTCACCGTATACTAATAAAAGTGGCAATCCACCAAGAAGAAATAAAAATCATACATAATCATGGTGCTCCAAAATACACGAGGCCAAGACTGGCAAAACTGAAGAGAGAAACACATGTCACTACAAAAACAGTGGGAGGTTTCAACACAGTACTCTCTTTCATAGGTAGAACATCTAGATAGAAGATCAATAAGGAAACAGAAACTCAAATAATATGATAAATGAACTTAACCTAACATACATATATAGATAGTGGCACCCCCAATTAGCAAGATACATGTTCTTCTCAAGTGCTCATGCAATATTCTCCCATATCGATAAACAGATAGACCATATGCTGAGGTTAAAAACAAACAAACAAAAAAAACAAACACCAGGTCTTAGTAAATTTTAAAAAATTTAAAATTATACAAAGTACTTTCTCTGATCATAATGGAATGAAGTTGGAAATCAGTAACAACCAGGGAACCAGAAATTTCACAAATATATGGAGAATAAACATGTGCTCTTAAACAATCAGTGGGTCAAAGGAGAAACTGCAAGAGAAATAAGAAATATTTCGAGATGAACAAAAACAAGAACACAACATAACATAACTTATAGGATGCCGTGAAGGCAGTGCTGAGAGGGAAATTTATAGCCCTAAATGCCTCTACATTAAAAAGGAAAAAAGAGCTAAAACCAATGACTTGACTGAACAACTAAAGAAACTAAGAAAGAACAGTAAAATAATACCAAAAGAAGAAGAAGTAAAGAAATAACAAAGATTAGAGCAGAAACAAATGAAAAAGAAGACAAAAACAGGAGAATTAATAAAACAAAAAGTTGGTTTTTTGAGAAGATCACTAAAGTCAACAAACCCTTAGCTAGAATGACAAAAACAAAAAGGAAAGATGCCTATATATAAAAATCAGAAGTGAGAGAGGGGTCATTACCACAGACTAGAAAGAAACGAAAAAAAAAGCATAAAGGATACTATGAACAACTGTATTAACTTAAATGAAATGGACTGGATAATTTCTTAGAAACACGAACAATCTACACCAACTTGAGAAGAAACAGAATACCCCAACAAACCAATCACATGCAAAGAGAGTATGTCAGTCATCAAAAACCTCCCAATAAGGGAAAGCCCAGAACCAGATAAGCTCACAAGTGAATTTTACTAAGCATTCCAAGGAGAATTAACACCATTTCCACTCTCAAACTATTCTAAAAACTTGAAGAGGAGGGAACACTACCAAACTCATTCAACGAAGCCAACATCACCCTAATACCAAAGCCTAATAAAGATACTATAAGAAAACTACAAACCAATTTATCTAATGAAGACAGATGTAAAAATCCTCAGCAAAATACCTGCAAATTGAATCCAATCACACATTAAAAGAGCTATACACCAGGACCAATTGAGTTTTTATTACAGGTGTGCAAGGATGTTTTAACAGAAAAAAATCAATTAATGTAATACACCACATTAACAAATCCAAAAGGAAAAAACACATGAACATCTTGATTAATGCAGAAAAGGCATTTGACAAAATTCAGCATCCTTTCTTGATAAAAACACTTCTAAAGGGTAGAAATCAAAGGAAACTTCCTCAACACAATAAACTATAAGACAAACCCACAGCCACAGCTAACATTGTGCTCAACAGTGAGAGACTGAAAGATTTCCCTCTATGATTGGGAATAGGACAAGTATGCCCACTGTCACCACTGTTATTCAACATTGTACAAGAAGTTCTAGCTTGAGCAATTAGGTAAGAAAAATAAATAAAATGCATCCAAATGGTAAAAAATTAAAAATTAAAAAAACATAAAAAAAGGCATCCAAATGGAAAGGAAGAAGTAAAACTTTCATTATTTGCAGATGACATGATCCTATATTTAGAAAACCCTGAAAAAATGTCAAGAAAGCTATCTGAGCCAATAAACAAGTTCTGCAAAATGGCAGAATACAAGATCAACATGCAAAAATCAGTAGGGTTTCTTACACTAGTAAAGAGCTATGTGAGGACATAATCAAGAAAAAAAATTCTATTCAAAATAGCAACTAAAAGAACCTAGCAATAAACTTAACCAAGGATGTAAAGAACCTTTATACAGAAAACTCAAAAACATTGCTAAAAGAAATCAAAGAAGACCTGCATAAATGGAAAGACATTCCATGTCCATGGAGTGGAAGGCTAAATATCATTAAGATGTAAATCCTACCCAAATTGGCCTAAAGATTCAATGCAATACCAATCAAAAGTCCAAAACCCTACTTAGCAGAAAAGGAAATACTACTTATCAAATTTATCTGGAAGGGAAAGGGCCTTAAATAGCCACAAATATCTTGAAAAAGAATAATGAAGTCAAAGGACTCCCACTTCCTGACTTTAAAGCATATTATAAAGCCACACTGGTCAAAACGGCATGGGACTGGCACACAGATAGACATACTGATCAATGGAATTGAACAGAATGTTCAGAAATAGACCCTCAGACTTATGGTTAATTGATTTCTTTCTTTTGTGTGTGTGTGTGTGTGTGGTACGCTATATGGCAGGGGTCACATTTCATTATCTTTCCATGTTAGTATCCCATTATTGCAGCACCATCTGTTGAATTCTTGCACCATTTATTGAATTTTTTGTTTGTTTGTTTTTTGGGAAGGGCATGGGCCAGGAATTGAACCTGGGTCTCCCAAGTGGCAGGTGAGAATTCTACCACTGAACTACCCTGGTTAACTATTTTTTGACAAGGCATCCAGAAACACCTAATAAATGGTGTTTCATATCTAAAAGAATGAAAGAGGAACCATATCTCACATCCTTTACAAAAATTAACTCAAAACGGATCAAAGACCTGAATATAAAAGCCATTACCATAAAATTCCTAGAAGAAAATACAGGGAAACATCTTCAAAGCCTAGTAATAGAAGATAGTTTCTTAGACCTTACACCGAAAGCACAGGCAACAAAAGGAAAAATAGATAAATGGGAATGCTACAAAATTGAATAATTCTGTGCATCAAAGTCCTCTGTCAAAAGAATGAAAAGACAGCCAACTCAATGGAAAAAAATATTTGAAAACCACATGTCTGACAAGGGTTTGATATTCAGAATATAGAAAGAAATCCTACAATTCAACAATAAAAAGACAACCCAGTTTAAAAATGGTCAAAAGACATGAATAGACATTTTTCCAAAGAGGAAATGCAAAAGACCAAAAAGCATATGAAAAGATGCTCAGCTTTCTTTATTAGGTATTAGGGAAATGCAAATTGAAACCACAATGAGATATTTCATACCCACTAGAATGGCTACTATTAAGCAAACAGGACACTACACATGTTGAAAAGGATGTGGAAAAATAGAACACTTATGCACTGCTGGTAGGTATGTAAAATGGTACAGCTGCTGTGGAAGATGATTTGGCAGTTCCTCAGGAACCTAAATATAGAATTGCCTTATGATCTGCAGTCCCACAACTTGGTACATGCCCACAGATCTGAAAGCAGGATCACCAAAAGACACTTGCATACCAATGCTCACAGCCATATTATTCACAACTGCCAAAAGATGAAAACAACCCGTGTCTATCAACACATGAATGGATAAACAAAATATGGAAATACAGACAATGGAATATTATTCAGCAGTAAGAATAAAGTCCTGAAACATGCAACAACATGGATGAACCTTGAGGACATTAAGTTGAATGAAATAAGTCGGGCACAAAAGGACAGATATTGTACCGTCTACTAATATGAAATAATTATAATATGTAAACTCATAGTCATAAAATCTAGAATATAGGTTGCCAGGAGATAGAACGAAGCTAGAGAAAGGGAAGCAGTTGCTTAATATGTGCAGAATGTTTAACTAGGTTCAACTTAAACACTTGGAAATGGACAGAGGTGACTGAAGTGCATTATTCCGAGTATAGTGCTGAATTGTATGGGAATGTGGTTCAAAGAGGTGGTTTTGAGTCATGCATGTTACCAGAAAGAAAGCTAGAGGTTAAAATATGGAAATGCATAACACAGCGATCCTTGAGGTGGATAACGACCATGATCAATACTATAAATATAGATAGATAAATTCTTTCAGGAACCAGAGCAAAAAAGGAGTTATTAATAGAGTGGTATATGGGAAAAAGTATACCCATATAACTACGTTACCAGAATATCTTAATATTCTTTCACCAACAGCAACAAATGTACCACACCAATACTGGGGGTCAACAATAGGTGGGGATAAGAGGTATGGGATGTATTGTGTTTTCTTTTATACTTTTACTTTTTATCTTTCTCTTCGGAGTGATGAAAACATTCTACAATCGACTGGGGTGGTAATCACAAACTATTTGATGATGCTGTGGGCCATTCACTGTATTCTCTAGATGGACTTTTGTTGGTCTGGCATTTGCTTTCAAAAGCATTAAACCTTACATGGTTCAGCTTTTAGTGAAAATTAAGAACAATTCCATTCTGAGTGCATCATGTTAACGATATGGAGATTCAGAACAGAAACGAGCTGAACATGTGGAAAAAAAAGGTTATAAACGGCATGAAATGTTTCACTACTTTACAATAACACACATGATAGAATTTTATTAAACTATAAAAAAATTAATGAAAAATGTAGTGTGACACACATGAACATATTTTATAAAATTTAACAGATGTGATGTTAAAAGCAGGACATGAATATGAACAAATTTATGAAAAGATATTTTCTTTACAACTTTTGTGTTGGCCAATCACCTGCTAGTATAAATAAAGCACTACTCCTTGATGAGAAGTACTAATACCAAAAATTGGGACCAAGTTCGCTCCTTGCTTTTAAATATAAGCTGACAAAAATTCAAACAGATTTGGGGAAATTCAAGAGCATTGTATTTTCCATGAGAATTAGTGATTCTAATGAAAGGAAACATGCTACTTAAAATACATAAAAGACCTGTGCAGAATTGTAGATAGGAGATGAAATCAGCTAGGTGTTATTCTCTGTGTAGACATTACTTTACATTCAAGATGAACCAAGAAACATATATGTCATATTTTGAGATCTCTAAAATTTATAAAATTTTTTAGAAGAAGATTCCCTAAAAATAAAACATCAACTTTGACCAAAAAAAAAAAGTATGGGCAGGCCACGGTGCCTCAGCAGGCAGAGTTCTTGCCTGCTATGCCGGAGACCTGGGTTTGATTTACAATGCTTGCCCATGCAAAAAAAAAAAAGTATATGGGTAGCATCATTGGTCTAAATTTTGAGAAGGTAAAAATCATTTGTTTCATTAGAAAACTCTCAAATTTACATATCTTTATATTATTATTGTAGAAAAAGAATATTTAAAGATTATAAAACATAAAAGTACAGAGGAATCTTTTTAAGGCATATTCCCATAGAAAACTGTTCTGTAGTAGATAGATTATTGTTGCTGATTAGAACATTATTAATTTTATAACTGTTATTGTTATTACTGCCTACCATTTATTAAGCATTAACTACATACAGTAGCACATTTAATCCTTACATTATTCTAGGAGGTATTACACCCTTTTAACAGACACAAAAACTAAGACTCAGAAGTTAACATAAATTTCTTAAAATAACAGTGCGAGGAAACAGTAGTTTCAAATCTAGGTTTCTCTGACTCCAAAGAATTGCTTTTAACTGCTACACATCATATTTCAGGCTTCGAGAGCAACATACTTCTGCATGAATTAATGTGAGATGCACACTTACTAGAAGTAGCATTTCAAATGGATTAAGAGCCAACACAATGTCACAAACGATTGAGGAGTAATGAGTTTGACCTTTGCTGTTTCTTTGCAGGATAAAAGAGAAAAATGAGGTGGTCCTTTGGGTCCTTTAAATGCTCATGCTCCACTAGTTTTCTATGACCCTCAGTCGTCCTAGTCTAAATGATCTTTTCCTCCAAAACCTTCAATCTGCTACCTGGAACCTTAGCATTCCCCAATCAAAAGTGGCAATCCTGCCCTCTCTATGAGGTCCAAATCCCAAATCACACCACTCAGGATGTCTCTCCAGCTCCTCAAATTTATCACATCCCAAACTCCAATTATAACTCTTATCTTTTATTCCTCACCTTAATAAATGCATTGGCTCCCATTTTGTGTGATTTCCTCTTGATCCAGCTGCCCAGACCTGAAATCTGAGACTCCACATCCTCTCTCCCTAGGTCAAACTGATATGGTGACATTTTTTTTTTTTTTTTATATATCTTTCCCCTTCATTTCACTAGGAATCATAATTGGTTATGAATTACTAAAAGAGCCTCCTATTTCCAGTCCAAGTCTCCAACCTATGTCAGAATGATCGTCTTAAAATACAAATCTCATCATGTTGCTCTTCTGATCCTAGCTCCTACAGACAATGGGGAGCTTCAGTCAGGAGAATGTTATGATAGAAGCCCTGAATTCTGCACACAAACCCCTCCAGAGGTTGGCTCTCACTTATCATTCCTTTAGCTTTGACTCTTGCTTTGCCAAGAGTTGCTTTGCCAGTCATCACACCACACTTCATCCATACCAAACAGGTTTCAATAATGTTTCCAATTTTTCTGTCTTAGAACCCTAGCAGCTACCATACATTTTCAATTCCTCAACTATGCAGTAAAAATCTACTTATCTTTTGAGACCTACATCAAACATCTCCACCTCTCTGAAGTCCTCCACCTTCAAGAGAGTAGGATTTAGCTATTACCTCTTTTAAGCTTTCTGTGTTCTCTGTATAGGTGTTATTATAGCATCTACACTGTTTTAATGCTTTTAGAATTTTATACATTGATTATCTTGCTCATCTCTCAACTTCACATTCCATGAGGAAAGAGATCATAGCATGGTGTCTATGTATAGTTGGCTAGAAGACAGAAAACAATCAATAAATGTTTGATATAACATTTTATATGAAACGCTGAGTTGAGTTGAGTATATGAATACATTATAGTTGGATTTCCCAAATGGGCTTCGTTCGTAAAATCTCTGCTTATGAGTTGTTCAACAGAAAAATAGTTCCCATGGTCAACTAAATGTGAGAAATGCCACAGTGAAAATATCCTCTTGGAGATCCACAGTGCACACTGAGCTATCAAAGGTTCCGAGAAATAGTACAAACAGAAACCTATCTCCTTAAAGTTGGTACATCCCAAACTTTTAAACTTGAAACCCTGTTAAGTTATAACCCTATTAATATTCTATAGAAGTAGTATTTTAAGGAACATGCTTTCAGAAACACTGCATTAGCAGATGAAATAGTTCTGAAATGCTTATATATTTATAATACCTGTCTCATAATTCATGAACTATTATATGTTCTAGAGCTTATGTTTTATGTCATTATAGTAAATGTAAGACAAAATAAGTATTCCAACAAAGTAGAAATTCTCAGCTATAATTCTTCATTTAGCTGTTATTGGTAGATCTCGGCCACCACAAAATGGAGCAAAATTTAGAAGGAGACAGAAGCTGGAATTCCACTAAGTAAACAGTGCTGAACTCCTCTGCTAAGACTCAAGTTTAACAAGTAAACAAGATTCTTGCATCAGATATCAATGTTAAAGGGTACTGGATTAGCTGTATCACAGAATGAACAGGCACTCTGATGTAGAATTAATAGGAATATCTTGGGCTGTCTTTGTACATTTGGGGTACCAAACACCTGGGAAAGGGACAAATCACATACTTGCTTAACTAAATGAGAGAACAAATGAGTTCTACATCAGGACAGTTTTAGCCATTGTAATTATGATTTTAGTTTTACAGGAAATCTTTGCTCAATCTAGAGGGTTTCATGATCATTAGCCAGTCACAACACTTTATGAGTAACAGAGGACACAAAAGTCCTACCACCTGGGAAGCACTAATGAATGACTTGCATTTATATTTTGGTAGTGGCACACCTGGCTGTCTTTTTAGTCTTTTATTTCAGTGAATGAAAGAAATTAAGTACAAACTGACTTGTGCATAATTGGTAACATTCAAAGAAACTAATAATTTTCTTTTCCAAAGAATTTAGAATTTCAAATTGCTGACTTTTCATTTTTTAAGAATTCCTTTTCTGATTTGCTTTTTCATACACCAACAAATCATATATCTTTTACCTGAATGCAAATGAGGCCTGTGAATACTTTGAAACCACTGCAAAAATGAGGAATATAAGCTGATCAGAAATAAACATGTTAACCATTTCTGGTAAAATAATGAATGCATGAAAAGATAGGCCATAGAACCTAGAGGAAAAATTTAAACCATATATTTTCTTATCAACAGCAAAAAAATATTGAAAGCCTTCTACCATGTTCAGTATTTCATCTGGGTAAAGGGGTTGAGAAAGTAAATACATCTGGAAAATAAATAAATATATCTGGAACTTACCTAGGCTAGAATTGCCTTTTGCTATAATAATAGTCCTCTCAAAAGATTCTTTGGATATATTTTGGAGCATGATGCATTCAGCAGTAGAGGCCAGGGAGTTTTGTTCAACTAAGTACTCGGAGCCCTGGCAGAAAGAAAACCAAGCCACATGAAAATGAAAACTAGACTTTGGAGTGTGATTTCAACATCACATATGTTCTCTAATTCGCTGTGCTTTTATTTAGCAAGAACTTATGACCAAACAAGTTCACAGGTTATCTTCTGAAAATCTAAGTGTCAAGATGGCTCTGCTTCACTAGGAATAGATTAGCAAGAATCCTCTTACTCTTCACTGCCCTCCACACCGTCAAATACACATCTTGAAAAGGTTACCTGTCCAGCTGAATCTGGCAGTGCAGGAGAAGTAAGTTCTGCACTTGACACAACTTCATTTGGCAGCTGAGAATCAATCCACGCTGTTGTGTTTTCACATTTATATTGCTGCTTGATAGCATCTGCAGATGTATAATCATTTTTAGTAAAGCCAGAAGCTGGTCCCATGCTCAAGTCTACGGGGGGCAGACTCTCATCCTGACTCTGCAGCAGATTCTGAGCATATAGTTCCCCCAAGGACATATGCAGATCAAGTACTGGATCCAAAGAATTTTCAACAACATCCTGATGATCGAGGAATAAAAAAACAAACAAACCAGGAATTGGGAATCACAGTGACATGTATGCAAGGCCATTCAATGAATGGCTATTTGGTGAAAAATAAAATACAGCAAGGCTATTCAATGAACGGCTATTTGGTGAAAAATAAAATATAACACAATTATTCTTTACTCCAAAAGCATTATGAAACATATACCCTCTTTGTTTAGCAGATTTTCCACATATCTTGATGTTCTTGAATGATTTTGAATATATTTCCTGTGACTCATACATCTCATGTTCTACTGAGTAACACTCTGCGTAATACACTGGTCATAAGATCAGCTCGATATACTATGTTTTACCCACAAGTAAAATTATTTAGAGTTCAAATTACATGGGAAAGCAAATAATGTATATTTCCATATCCCCCATAATGTACAGTTCATTTCCAGTTAGCCCTAAGTTCCTATTTAATTTGAGATCAAGAAAATAAAGAGTAGGACATTAATTGATTCAGATTCAGGAGAACCCATAAGATAAGAATATTGTGCAGGTATTTATAAATGGGTAACCAATTGCTCCAATGCAATTTATTACACTCCTCTTTCTCAAGGCAAGTTATCACCTTGGTGGAAGTATCATTCAAAGGATTAAGATAAGTGGGAATATCATACAAACAAGTGACATCCTTAGGATCTTCAGGAACAAATGATACGATAGTATCATCCACACTCCCAAAACCTAAACAATAATTTTTCTTTTTTAATTATCTATTTTTATTGATACATATTACATCTCCACATACCACATAATCATCTAAGGTGTACAATCAATGGTTCACAATATCACCGTATGGCTATGCATGCACCACCACAATCAACTTTTTTTTTCTTTTTTGGTGAAAAACAACATATATACATAAAAAGCAATAAATTTCAAAACACATCACAACAATTAGTTGTGGAACAGATTTCAGAGTTTGTATGGGTTACAAACTCTACAATTTTAGGTTTTTACTTCTAGCTGCTCTATGATACTGGAGACTAAAAGAAATAACTATATAATGATTCAGCAATTATCTCATTTGTTAAACCCCATCTTCTCTATATAATTCTACCATCACTTTTGATCTTTCTCCCACTCCTTAGAGGTATTTGGGCTGTGGCCATTTTGACTTTTTCATATTGGAAGGGGTTGTTGATAATATGGGATAGGGGGATGGAACTAGTTGATGTTCTGGAGAGGCTGGCCCCTCTGCATTTCAGGACCCATCTGGAGGTTGCAGGTTTCCAGAAAGTTACCTTAGTGCATGGAAACTTTGGAGAATCTTATATAATACCCTAGGAATAAACAATAAATTTTTGCCTCATTCATCTAACTTTATTTTATTTTTTTGAAAAATAGCAATGTACTTACCTATAGAATTGGCTAGTTTCTGTATTACTAAACTAATTATAATAATTAGCCCTAAATCATCTCCCCCATGCCTCAAATAAAGATAACAATCAAAAGTGCTTTTCATCAGAAGAGGAGGTCAAACAGCCCTTGTTAGCTAGGGTTTACTGTAAATCATGTAACAGAGATTCCCATGCATTATTCATGAAGGAGTTAACGCAGACACACACAGCAGACAACATATGCCAACTTCAGAAACACTTCTGGTTGCTGAACAACCAACGGAGTTTTATTTTTAAAAATCTTATGGATCTAAAAGAAATGCAGTCTTCCCCCACAAAATGTCCAGAAATAACTACAATTTCCTACTGCAACTTGGTATCTAAACTGAAGTCTTTCAAAATTAAATGTGTGTGACAACCTGATACATTCTTTTCCTCAAGAAAAAAGGGGTAAAAGGCTAAATAAAAATGTCAAATACAATTGAAAAGAGTTCTATTTCTTAACTGTTATGTGCAACTTATAGTTATACTTGGGAGCGTTATTTACCAAGATAATATATATTTACATAGACAAGCTAAATAACACTAACAAGACATAAACCTGCTTGTCTTCAATAAGCAGTCTACCAGAGAATCCTTCTCATACTTTGAAAAATCATACTGTAAGCACAGCTGCTCCGACTTACTATTCATCTTTCTTTGCACTCCTGCACTAAGGGCCACTACATTCATTGTTCATACACTGACTCTACTGAGGGGAAAGCCAACCTCTTCTGCACCTTTGAAAGTATGCAGTTTTGTCATGAAGATTTTCACAATCACTCTTATCATGCTGACTACAGTGATTTAAGTTTGACTCTAACCACTCCTCAAAAATAAAAAACGTACCAACATTTTAAACACAGATGTAAAGCAGCAATATTTTATGCTAGGGAATAACACTAAGTGGGAATTTGTGAAGAAATGCAGACTATCACAGAATCCATTAGCTGTGTTTGATATACAAGGTACTAAAGAGGGGTTCCTATCTTGATAGGTACCAGTTCAAACCTGCACTAAAATAAACAGCATTTTCTAATGGAACAGTATTTAAAAATGAAGGATATACACAAAAATGGTAACAATTTCATCCCTGGTGAGAGAGTGAGAGTACAGGTATATAGGGAATGCAAGGAATGAAGTTGTAAGGAAGGGACAGAAGGAGAGACTTTCGTTACATAGCTCTTAAAGCTTCCACAGTAAGATTATATTTACATGTCAGTTGTATTTTTAAACTAAAATAAATTAAAAAAAAAACAAAAACAAATAAAACATTGCCCTAAAAAACATGTCGAGCATTTAAACAAAACTTTAGAAGCATATAGATTTGGAAAGCCATTGCTTCTGCAATTTGTCATGTCTTTGGAGGTGACAAGGAAAGGGGAGTAAAAATATTAATCAGAAAGGAAAAAGCCCACCGAGTGCAGCCATGTTGTTTTTAACATCTACATTTCAATGGTAATGTTTCTAGTAATCCAAAGGCCATGGAAACGGGCATATTTTTCAGGATCTTAAGTAATACTTATTTTCTCGTCATGAATGATAATTAGTCAAATTAAGCAAGTACATAATCCTTGGCAGAGGTGGGGTAGGGGGGAGAAAAGGCCCTCAAAAAGGGAGAACTTTGTGAACAGGGGCTCCGGCATAGGGTGCACCTTTGGTGGAACTTTGTGAACAGGGAAGGATGAGGCCTCCCTGTCACAAATCCATATGCCAGAAATTAGTCCATACCACTTCTGCCAGCATCCTTGACCGGTACCAAGAGATGTCTCATTATAGGGTCATTTCCAGCCACCATGTAAAAGTACACCATTATTAACTATTTATATTTAGCAAACAAAAACACGAAACACACTGAAATTCTTACACTCTAACCTTGTTTTCAAAAAAAAAATGGAGGCTAGTTTGCTTCTCGTACTATAATATACGGTTTAACTCAATCAGTTAAAAGTCCCGACGTGAACTCCTTCCCACCCCACTTCCTATTTTTTTCCCACCCCCCCCCCAGTTTTTAAAAAGGAAAATGGTTCATTTAAAATTCCATAATCAATCACCCTTCTGTCTTCTTGAAATAATTTTAGTGCAAAAAAACAGAAAGATGAATGTATTATTTTTATTTACATAAAATTTTCAAGTAAAAATCTGGGTACTCAAAGGTGCCAAACAAAAAAGTTGCAGAGATTTACCACAACCCAAGCACAGTCCTACTTTCTAAGAACACTGAAAGCACACAGGAGTTTTCCAATGTGTTTTAGAACACCCTCATTAATGTCTTCTCTGTTGTTTTGTAGTTTAAATATTTCAGTTGATAAACCAGCTTGCCAAAATTTGCTTCAACAAAAGAGTAAATTGCTTGAGAAAAAAAAAAAAAGGAAGCAAACAGACTTCAGTAAGCCAATATGTTGCATACAGCCAGCATTTGCCCTGTAAAATATATGCTTCTCAGTATGCAGAGTGTGTAATCCCTTTAAGTAACAATTACTAAATTAAACAATGCAATCTGTCCCACTGGCAAGGAGAAGTGTGCTGTGCTCTAGATTAGGAGATTTCATCAGGAGATGAACTCTGCTTCCAGCCCTGAGGCCAGTGAAGACTGAACACATTCCAGACAGGACGTAGCCAGCCAACCAGTCTCAGGTGTGGTGACTGAGGAGCAGCTGCTCCGTTCAAGATTACACTTTGCAAACTAATTCAAGGAGATTGCTCAGCATCATTTGCAAGGATAACAGGTGCACCTTGAACATGAAAGAAAATGCTTTGACAATGTTCTGGCCAAAAAATTACTGGCTAATCAAGAAAGGAGGAAAACTGTGCTAGACCTGTGGAAATTCACTTTCCAATTTACTCTGCAATAGAGATCCCCTTCCCACTGAATTCCTTTTACATGGAAAATGCATATTTTATTCTTTTTACATGATGCATTTATATTTACATGATTTATACGACATATTATAAGGTATATTTCCAACATAGAAAAGTACAGAAAACATATCTTCATATAGGTATAATTTCCACCAACTGAATAGATGTTAACATTGTGCCATAAATCCTTCATATCTTTCTTCTAAAAATTATAAAACGTGCTATGTAATTTTCATCCTTGCTTTATCTTCAAGAGTAACTTTTTCCCTGAAGTTGCAAAGTATTGTGCTCACACATTTTTAGATTTTTACTACAAACACATACCCCATATTCATAATACACAATATTCATTTCTTTGTATATCAATTTTCAGAAAATATAAACAATTTCAACAAATCAGTAGAAAGAAAAACAATCTAATCTAAAAGATATGAAGAGGCAACTGACAGAAGGTGAAAATCAAATGGCCAATATATGAAAAAGTATTCAAACCTTACTAGTAATCAGGAAATTCAAATTAAAATAGTAAGATATCATTTCACACTCAAAAGATTGGATAGCTTTTTAAAATTTACTTATTTATTTATTTTTTTGGCATGGGCAGGCACTGGGAATCAAACCTGGGTCTCGGGCATGGCAGGTGAGAACTCTGCCACTGAGCCACCGTGGCACAATGTTTTTTTTTTTTTTTTGGCATGGGCAGGCACTAGGAATCAAACCCAGGTCTCCTGGGTAGCAGGCGAGAATGCTGCCTTCTGAGCCACCATGGCCTGCCTAGATGGCTTTTTAAGTATTACTTATTGAACATTATGGAGTAGGTCATGAGGAAAATACAGTTGGGGCATTTTGTCAACAATTTCTTTATGAAAGTTGGTTTGAAAACCATTTAAAATAGAAGGTTAATGTTGGAATTTTCCCAACGTGGACACTGCTAAATCACAGTTTGAGAAATCCATGTCATTCATTTTTTTTCTTTCTGATAAGCAAGTCTTTCAAGCTCTTTTGTCAGTCACCCTGTCTCGCAATCACTAGATACCAAAAGTTCCTAGTAGTCTGAAAGATTCCCAGGCAACGTGACCTATATGAAATTGCACTTTAATCTGATACTGAAGCCACGACTGGAGTAACATAAGGTCTCTACATGCTCCCCAAAGCTCCTAATAAGCAATGACCTCTGGAAAATTATAACACAAGCTTTACTATAAATAAAATGGCATTTCCTTTGTACCTTGGGGGATGATGGGAGAGAGGGACCATAGTTCAGGCCATCGCTACAAGCACTGCCATGAAGAGATAAAACGGAAGCATGAGTAGAGTAGACACTGTCGTTGTCAGGAGAGTACTGCGATTCAAATGTGGACTCCTCTGCAAAGTCAGCATCATTCATGTCCACCTAGGGAAGAAAAACAGTAATATCAGCTGGGCATTCTGTTCTATTCTATTATATGGAATACACTGGCTTCACTTGAGGATAAAAGACACCCTGGTATAATTCTCTTGTCTCTTCTATATTCCTCTTGCCCTCTTCCCCCTCTCAACACACTGAGATCGACTAATGCAACAGAACAAGGACAGACTGCCCACCTGCAGCAGAGGATGCTGGCATTAAAGGATATTTTATATCAATAAAAACATCAAAGGTAACAATTAACAAAGGTCCTGGACCAATTCTAAGTTTAAACAGTTCCATAAGTTAAGGAAAATACTCACTTTTTTTCCAGTTCACACTATTTTTTTAAACCAAACCTGCCCAACTTGTAGAATTTTAAAACAAAATATATCAAGTCACCACTTTTCTTATTTAACTAAAACTGCTATTCACAGTGGCAGAATGCCTGCCTTCCATGCGAGAGACCTGGTTTCGATTCCCAGACCATGCACCCAAAACAAAAAACAAAAAACTACTATTCAATAAGGCAGCTGGTAATTATTTGTAAAGCTCACTAAAATAATATATTTTGCTTGAATTATCGTTAACCAGACTGTACATCATTCAAGTTGCAGGATACAGAATTTGATACTGATCATCAGAAACCAAAAACATACTTTCAAACTAAGGGCCTAACTATGATTTGTTCATGGTGAAAACTATATTATAAAATCTATTGTTGAAAAACTCACATAGTAAGATAGAAAACTTCACTATATATTGCCTAAAAGTGTTATTACTACCTTCAGAGGCAGAATCAAGTGAAAGAATTAAATAATGATCAGCTTGAAACTCCTCTTGCAATTCACTCACATTTGTACCTCTGAACAGACAGAACTGATACGGATACTATCTTTCTCAGATATTACCAGTACTGTCTTGGTGACAATATCACATATGCTCTATTTCTGTGTGATTTTAACTCACATGTTTAGCCAAGAAAAGTTAGAATCATTATAACATTATACCAGGCCATATTCTTGCAAATAACTGATAAAAATGCAGGTGGGCCATTTTGAAGTGACCCTCTCTTCAAATAAATTTATGGACCTAACAACATATTTTAAATGCATATTCAAATTCACTAAAGAGTCACCACATTTTATGCACAACAATCCAGACAGCAAATACTTTATTAACCGAGCCTTGTGCCATGAATTATGAGAGATAAATATTTAAGTAAAATTAAAGGATATCGCAATAAAATCTGTATACCCATCACTGATGCTTAGAATTTTGGAAGCGATCCTAATGATGAATTCATCTCACTACTGTAGAGATAAAAACAACAGGGCCTAGACAAGTTGAGTGACCAGACCCACAGTCTATGGCTGGTCAGGGAGAAGATCCAGCCATCTACAATCATCATAAGAGGCTGAGCTCAAATGAAAGAGGGACTAATCGTTTTGATTGGCATTCACGTGAGAAGGTTGGAGGAAGCCATTTAAACTCTAGCATGGAAATTGTTTCTCCACTTCAACTGACAATTATATCCTGTTGTAGTCAATGACTACAGTTCACTGTACAAACAGAATGCTCTTCCATGAACTAGAACAAACGTACATCACTATTACAAGGTGCTAATAAAAGGATGGTATATAGGAAAAAAATACAACTAATGCAAACTATGGACTATCTAGTTAACAGTAACATTGTAATATTTCTTCATTCATTGCAACAAAGGTACTATACCAATGCTAAATGTCAATAATCTGGGGGACATTAGTAGTATGGGATTTTTCTTTTTAGAACAATGACAACATTCTCAAATTGACTGTGTGATGAATGCACAACTCTGTGATTATACGGAGAGCCGCTGATTTTACCCTATGGATGGAAGGTATGGTATGCGAATAAAACTACTTTAAAAAAATAACACGCAGAGTTAAAACAAAATAAAAAAACAAACTTTGCCTACATTTCAAAAAAAAGTGCTGGGAAAGAAAGAGACAATAATATATTTGCCTCCTATGACATTTCAAAAAAATTTGCTATGGCTGGGACCAATTTAACATATTTATACATACTACCTTCTGGAGTTCATGGCATTCTAAAACTATCTAGCTTTGAAGTGCTAACATAATGCCCATGGAGACTAGGGCCAAATGTTCTCTGGTATTTTAAGTATTGTACTGTGAAATTATTGCATTTATTATCATCTATACCAAAACTTTCCAGATGACTATTTTAGGTGTTTGCACTTTGATAATATTAATAAAGAGAACTGTCTTCCCTAAAATTAGGATTACTAAAATCATATGTAGGGTCAAAGAATAATTCATACTCTGGTTTAAAGAAAGATGTACACAACCAGTGATAAGCACATAATGAAGAATGTGACAGGCTTTAAATCTCTTTCAAGTCTAATGATACTAAAACAAGTACTTAAAAATCAGGGCATATTCTTTTCTATTGGCAGTGGGTGACAGTTGCCAACAAAACAAACAAAAAACCGTTAACCCAGCAACCTGGGTTTGACAGCTCCTACCATTACTTTGAATAGGATGTATAATTCGTTATATTTATAGTGCCTAAGTATCGTATGTATATTTATATCTGATATTTAATTTTACATTTTAATTATTGAATATTGTTGCCCCTGAAGGGCAGGAATTACTTTTTTCTTTTTTCATCAAAGTGCCTCCCAGTGGCCCCTAAACACATATTCCAGTGAATGGTTTTGCATGTAGATTAAGCAGAAATAAAATTTTAATTAAAATGTTCTAGTAAATGAGATATATATAATCATAGAAAACATGGGTTTTCACCTCTTCTCAAAGCTTTTGTGTTCTTAAAAACTAAACCAACTTATGCGATTTTCACACTATTAATAAATAATGGAAAAAAATATATGCTTGTTCTCTCATTAAAACGTAGACGAAACACTGCCTTATGACTGAATATGGAAAACAGCTCAAGAATGCCTAGAGACACCCCAGTATGAAATCAGAACAAATGAGTTTTCCTGCAATGTCAGGTCATTTCATGTTGACATAATGTGTTGCTAAATTCCATTTTCCCCACAAATCCAACCATTATTTTCCACACTTATTACTGTTTGTTTTGTTCCCATTTTCAACCGTGAGAACCATGGGAATGAGAGAGAACATGCTTAGTTTTCTAAAACATAACGAACAAAAAATACGAAAGGCAAAATCAGAAACATGAGATTTCTGAAAGCTTGACAAGCTGTGGCCACTAACCCGAGCCGAGCCAGCCCCGGAGAGGGCTTTGTCAGCTGAGCCCTCCTCCTGGCGGGGCTGTGGCGGGGGGAGAAAGGAATCCTCCTGAGCAGAAACATAACCTTCCTCTGGTGAAAGCTGCGGGGACAGTGTGAAGCTCAGTGTTGAGGTCACGAAAGGGAGAGAAAACAGAAGGAGAGAAAGAAAGGTGGGAGACAGGGAGGGGGGAAGAAAAAATAGGAAGGCTTTCAAATGATATGACTTTAACAGAGAAGAGTACACAATACGATACATATTCATGCTTCACATTTTATGAGTTCAGGCACAGTGAGGTTGCTTGTTCCATAACTGGCTTTTTCTGGTAGATGAGAATTCCTTCCTAGTAATTTTATCATTCTTCTTCCTATAAAAGACTATCAAAGCCAACAATTTTTCATATTAAAATAATTTTCTGATCATTCTTATCTGTCAAATATTCTGGCAAAACAATGATTTCCTAATATGAAAATAAGGCAGGTTGTATGGGTTAAGGTATAAAAGAAGGTGCAGAAGAACACAAATATTTAAAAGAAGGATATACTTCTCTCTGTCATCCTTACTAGAATATTATTTGAAAGAACGTAATTTACTTGATAAGGAAAGTTACCCTAAAGCAAAGTTTCTTAATTTAGAAGGGCTTTAAAAAAATTCTCTTACATGTACGCGGTTTGCTTAAATTGGAATCCCTAGCTATCATAATATAATTTGGAACATAATCACAGAAAACCTAACATTTTTATTTCAATCTCAGATAAAATGGGCTAAAATATTTAGATAATTGTCTTGCCTATATTATCCTGCATCAGCAATATATACAGAAGATTTATTAATTGGAAAAATTATTTTTCCCTCTTTCTCCATGGGAGTTTAATTCTTATTAGACCTTGCTTTACATAACAGATTTATCTCTGCTATGTTGCAATACATACTGAATTTGAAATACAAGATATTCTCATGAAAGACAGTTACTTTGGAACTAGCTAGTAAAAAATACTGCTGGGCCCAAAATAACTTGTATGGTTTCTCCATAAGGACAGTAAAAACATATATTAACTCATTTTGCCGTTTCCTTTTTTCCAACAGAAAGATCAAAACCGCACCTATGGTCCAGACTTACTAAACATGTAGAGTCAGTCCCTAATGGCTAAGCTCCATTCTTACATTCCCCTTTGTATTGGTCTTTTGCTCTGATATCTACAATCCTGGTTTAACTTTAGGTTGGTTTATGGTACTCATCCTCTTTCCCTCCACTCTCTTTCTTTTTTCTTCCATAAATATATTTTTATGGATTATCTGAAGTTCTTTGTGAAACAAAAAGGACACATAATTTAACACTAAATATATTAACAAAGCTTAGTATTTGAACAAATTCTTGCACAAAGTCAATAAATTCTTATCAATTTTTATGGCAATACATTTATGTACTTTGTTTTCTTAAAGGAAGATACATTTTTCCTTTCTCTTAAAAATGTATTTATGCCCTGAAAACAGCCCACAAGTATTGAAAATATTTTCAAATATTTAAATATTTGAAATATTTAAATGCAATACACTGGTAAGTACCATGTGGTAATCACTACAGCTAATAAAAGATATTGCCATTATGTAGCCTAAATTCATTAGTTGTTTCTAATACTACAATAGTTCATGATATGGGGACTATTTTCTCCTAGCAGGAGAGCCCAGGCTGATGAATTCACTTTGGAAAGTTCAAATTTGTGCTCTGCAGTAATCAGATAGCAAATATGAACCACACAAGAACAGTACATAGACAGAAGCAATATAGAAGCCTAAGCCATTCGGACAGAGATTCTGCCTTATTCCACTGAGATTAAAGATTGCACTCCTAGTTATTAATGCTATTAATTTCTCTAATAGCTCATTACATTGTTATAAATATTATAAGCCATATTTCTTTGGAAATATTTGATTTTGTATTCATCATGACTTTAAAAAAAATACCAAAAGTCAACACAAAGCAATGTTATAAATTTATTTCTGAACTTCCAGTTATTTTCCTTCCCTTGTCCTTCTAAAAATATTACTCAAAATTAACTCTCTATACCATGGAGCCAATAACCACGTTGATGAAAAATACCAGAAGAGACGACTGAATCCTGTCTACACTTGAGCCTAAAAGCAAGTTAACAGATAAAAAAGGAAATCAATAAAATGTGAATTCTTACGGGTAAAGGCTTGGAAACTCCTATTCTCACAGTTCCTGCTGGTGCACCCTTCAGCGCTTGCACAGCCTCTTCAAGACTGCTGTTTTCCAAGTTCACATCATTGACAAACATGAGCCGATCCCCAGGGAGAAGGCGTCCATCCTTTTCAGCCACACCGCCGGGCACCAAGGAACGGATGACAATCACGGTGTTTGCTGGATCAACTGGGTCCTGACAGAATGGAAAGAGGCGTCAGCATGCAAGCAAGTGTTTAAAAGCTATTTACTCTGAAATGTAATGAATAGGTAATTGTTTCAAGTGTTTAAAAATAAATTACACAAAACTTCCATTGAATTATCTGGACAAAGGTTATCCCCATTACAGAGAGCTGAGGAAATAGACACCCTCACTTTCCATTGTTCCTGAGCAGCCCTCTTACATGGTTTAGAACACTTTGGAATGATCATTTTAATTTTTGACAATAATTGTCATAATTTTATAACTAGTACCTGAGGTTAAATGTCAGGTATAGGGAGAAGGATCAAAGGAGAAGGAGGAGTATAGCAGAGAAGATAGCATTTAACAAATGAGCATGGTTGCTGAATCATTAGACTGGCATTTCTTTTAGCCTCTAGTGTTTTCGAACAGCTAGAAGGAAAAACCTAAAATTGTGGAACTGTAACCCATACCAAACTTCAAAATCTGTTCTACAGCTAATTGTTGCAATGTGCTTTGAAATGTATTGCTTCTTGTATGTTATTTTTCACAATAAACAAAAACGTCAGGTATGTGAATTATCAAGAGCAAGCTTTGTCAACTAGGATGCTACCGTGTAGAACATGCACTCCCCACGAGATGAGTGTTCAGAAGAGAGGGCCCGGCTCTCACTTAGTCTCCCAGGTAAGGTTGCTGTATGGCACTGCGCTACTAACTGCATATTTTGCATTTCTATGAGATCACTTTCAAGCACAGTAAACATAATTTATTAAATTCAAAAAGTGTACGAGATTCTCCTTCGCTCTGAATCCGAGGAACAAATACCATTCTTATGTAACATCAGATATTCTGCCTATTACAATTAGTGATTAAATTAAAAAGTCAGATTGGCTCCGCCAACAGAAATAAAATGATTGTGGCCCTTGCTTTTAGTTTAAAGGTACATGTGAATATTTAATTTTGAAATGAAGCAATCTAGTAGACAGGCCATATAGTATCTGGCAATGCAGTATTTTCAGATACATAGTAACCTTCATATTAGAATAAGGTCTGCATCAGGGCCTATGAAGAACACAGCTCCCTGGAGCCACCTGAGATGGATTTTTGGTTGAGTATTAATTAAGGAGGAGCAACAGCTGTGCTTCTCAGACAGCCTTCAGAACCTCCTCAGTTACTCAGCACAGTATACAACAGTGTTGGGTAAAGATGTAGGCAGCACCTGACCAACTTAACACAATATTCATAAGTTTTGTCAAATGATGGGAATACCAGAATTTACTACATATCCAACTTTAAATCTATCATTCACTTCAGACAACAGAAAAAAAATATCTGCTACTTTGTCTTACCATTAAAGTATGACTTGTAAATATTAAGCATAGAAATACAAATAAATATACTCCTTATATGACAAAATAAAGTTACATTTCTATGACATTCTCTAAAATGTGTTCTACTTCTTCTTAAAGTTCCCAAGTTTCAAATATCTTAATGAATTCAATGTTAAAAGAAACTCCTTTAGATAATCAAAAGAACAAATGAATCATATAGATAACTATTTTGGAAGATCACTAGAAATAAGCAAATGTCTGATGACTCTAAAATATTGTCTGCTTTTTCTGTTACCAAAAATATACCTTGAAGGTGTTGTCTTTAAAAAAATATATTGTTGAAAGCAGGTTCTACTTACCTGATAATCTAAAATGCTAAAGCCAAGTCCTCTGCTCTCTTTATCCAGCTCTATGTGTTGAATGTCGGCCTCCCACATGGCCAGAGGTCCCTGCGCCCCCTCGGCATTCTCACCCACATCGGGCACGGCCAGCATGGGATCCTCTGTCTCCGAAGACCCAGTGAATTCTCCTAGGTCTACATGAGGCTGGACAACAGACCCGACAGCTCTTATTTCAGAGGCAACAGATCAGCAGATAAATGTACCAATGTTACAACAGGGAGATTTCCCAGCATTTACCCAGCGTATTTTCTCAGAGCAAAATACTCTGAAATAAAAACAACAGCTGCTTATCTTGAAACCTTTAGGAATTATATTCTAGCAGCAATTATTGAAAGTTGTTACAGAGGAAGAACTACCTAAGCTGTAATAAGTATTAGAAAGATAAGGCTCAAAGATTTCCTTTAAAAATACATTATGGTTACAACTTAGTAGGATTGTAGATTATATTCATTTTTTTCACAAGTGTATGAATCACCTCTACAATCAAAAAAAAAAGCAAAGCTATTTTGAAACTAAATGAAAATAATTCTTATGAGAAATATAAAAAAAAAAACAAGAAAAATGGATATGTACAGAAGTGACATACTTCACACAATCAAGGGTTCCAGAATGCTGTGACTTGTGATTATTTTATTAATAAGTCAATGAGCACAGTGACAAGACATAAGATTTGAAGTCAGACTGGCCTGGACATGGAGTCTGTCTCCGTGATTTCCTATCTGTGTTGTCTAGAGTAATATTCTTAACCTGAGCTTCATAGTTACCCATTCTTATAGAATGTTTTGAGGATAAAATGAAGCAATATATATAAAGAACCCAGCAAAAAGTATCAAAACTTTAGCTTCTTTCCATAAAAAAAAAACATGACAGTGAATCTAGATTAATTCAACTTTGTTCATCTCTAGGAACGTTAAATTTAAGAAGGCTGTGTCCACAAAGAAGAAATTTAAATTTGCTTATTAACTTTTTCTTTAATCCATTATTTCACAGCCTCGGACTCCGGATGCAAGTCTGTCCACGTGCTTGATTATAATAATCTCATTTATAGCACATACAAATCTGCATGGATAGACACGGTGCTGGCCTTTGAGTTCACACAAGTTGGAATTACGTTTCTGATCCTATCCTGCCCTAATCGTCCGGAACATTAGACTTTGTACCTTACTCTTCAAAGAAAGCTTGCAACATTATCCCATTGTTTGAGCCTTTCATTATAGTACTCAAGCATACTCAAATCCAAGTTATCTTCTCTCACTGTACCTTAAATGAAATTTGACTAGACTGCAAATCATGTGAAATGTAAATCTTAGCACTAGATATCTATCACATGTCTTAGAAAAGCACATCTATTCCATTTCTTGGCATTTTGATCATAATGGAAAGGAAAGAATAGGAAAATGGGTATTTCTGTATTTCACAGTAAACCATGATATATACTATGTGCTCAAATTTCTCACGTTATAAAAGTATGCACAGTATGCAAATAAGATCTACATAAACAGAAATGATGTACCCAATATGTGGCCAGTCACTGAGCACTATGTGCCAATAGTGAGTAGGAAATAAATATGTATCTCTTACTATACACTACAGATATACTATTTACATATTTCATAATAGGGACAATGTCTATTTCCTAGGAAAACTGTGAATAAATTATACAAGCACATACTGTGCAATAAATTACCTTATTTAGCCTTCAGAGCAACCCTCTGAGGCCAGCACTTACACTTTACAGAAGAGAAAAGTAAGGTTCAAAAATGTGAAGTGATTTGCCCAAAGTGGAACAGCTAGTAAGCATCAGGTCTGCTTAAAATCCAGGTCTGCCTCCGAGGCCAGCTGACTACAAACCATGTGCTATGTCGGGAAATCAAATACCAGCTCGTCCCCACCCCTATCCCCAAGAAAAAAAGAGACTTAAAAAATGTTAAGTCCTTCTATTATAGATCCCAACTGGACATTATCAGATGTCTGAAACCTGATACCTTTTCCATTAGCTGGATATCCCCTAAGTCCAGGCTGTCTGATCCCGGCTGGGCAGCAGGCGGAACAGTTCGGCGACAGCACACCATTATCACTTCTATGGGCAGGTCTTTTAAAATAGTCACCACATCTTGGTGATTTTCCCCGAGCAAAGTTATGCCGTTAACCTGTTCGAAAGAAAAAAAAGTTCCAAAAAAGAACAGGGTCTTGTAACACGAATATTCCTTCAAAAATGGTTTTCATTTAATAAAATTTAACATTACAATGGTTGTTACTATAATCCAGCCAGACCTAGAACTATAAATGGACTTGTAGTAACACTACCTAAAACAATTTACAGTCAAGTTTAGAGTTTTTTTGGAACTGGATCTTATTAAAAAACCTCTCAGAAAAATCATTGGCTTTCACCCAGATTTGATGTGCCAGGATAGGAGTTTGGGATGGAGCGTTTATACAAATATTCCCAAAGAATGAAGGGGACAAGGAAAAGGTTATTTAAAAATTGGTATTTTATGTAATTATTAAGTGAAAAAATCTAAATGGAAATTGGCACATACTGTATGAAATCACAGTAGCTGTCTGCTGAAGGGTGATGGGAACTGGGTAGAAGGGAGATAAGAAGGATACTTTTCACTGTATATCTTTGTGATTTTTGAAACATACAAACCATTATCTTTTCTAAAAACTGAGTTTTAAATGTTTTTTGAAAAATGTTAAAGAAAATTTTTATAGTTCTATGGACCTAATAAAAAACGAAAACATAGAATTGGGTACATAGATCATTATATATACAGACTGGATATTTCTTCTTAGGGTGGATTTTTATTTGCAGATCTCTCAAAAGGATATTCACCATGTTCACTTCCCTGCATTCTCTGATCCTTGTTCAAGGAGAACTCGTGGCTAGCTCCTTACCTCCAATAGCTCGTCTCCACTGAACAGCTGCCCACTGTGCCCAACAGGACCCTCTGGTAGAACAGATCGGATAAAATGATGTCCCACTGTTGCTTCCAAACTTATCCCCAGCCCACTGTTCTCACTGAACTTGCTCACTTGGGCCACCTGAAAGGAGAAAGATCACTGATAATTATAACATCCTTTTGTTTGTTTTCCTACTTATACACATATTCATGTTCACCCAAAGATGAACAAACCTTACCGTAAAGCTTCAAAAATTTTTACTGTAAAGCGGCAAAGCTTTGCCTCTGAAAGAGTACAAATGTCCATCTGTTTCCTCAACCAACAGAAGTTGAAAGGAAGCAGCCAGCTGCAGGGACCCAGAACAATTTTCAGAGCCTATACATGCTTGTAAAAGATGGCAGGAAGTAAAAACCATCATGGATAAGATAAAAAACCTGAGCTCAAACAACAGTACAGAAAAGATACACATTTACTTAGCAATCACTATGTGCCAGGGATTGTGCTTAACCTTTTACTTTCACATAGATGATCTCATTTGCTATTTATGAGTGAGTACGACATCTGTCCTTGTTTCAAAAATTAGGAAAATGAAGTGCAGAGAGGGTACCCTGACCCAGCATCCCAGACTAGAACAGAGCTCTGAACCTAAGCCCACTGAATCTAGAGCCCACACTCCTGACCTTATACCACAACAGGGAACAATTGGTCTTTAAAAGTGTATTAAAGCTTAAAACAAGAGAATAAAATTCTTTTTTTTCTCCTATTACACTAAAATAATGAACAATGCTAGGAAATCAACCACTTTTACACAGAATCCAATAATTGAAATATCAAAATCAGAAGGCACACTAAAGATCATCTACCTAATTCTCTTTATTTTATAGTTAAGGAAACTAAGTCATAGAAAAACACTCTCATTAAAAGAGACCTCTTTCAGATGGAAACAGCCGAAATCTCCATCAACAGAAGAGTGGCTAAACAAACTGTGGTATATACATACGATGGAATACTATGCAGCTTTAAGACAGGATAAACTTATGAAGCATGTAATAACATGGATGGACCTAGAGAACATTATGCTGAGTGAGTCTAGCCAAAAACTAAAGGACAAATACTGTATGGTCCCACTGATGTGAACAGACACTCGAGAATAAATTTGGAATATGTCATTGGTAACAGAGTCCAGCAGGAGGTAGAAACAGGGTAAGATAATGGGCAATTGGAGTTGAAGGGATATAGACTGTGCAACAAGACTAGATACAAAAACTCAAAAATGGACAGCACAATAATACCTAATTGTAAAGTAATCTTGTTAAAACACTGAATGAAGCTGCATCTGAGCTATAGGTTTTTGTTTTGTTTTGTTTTGTTTTGTTTTGACTTTACTATTATTACTTTTAATTTTGTCTCTATATTAACATTCTATATCTTTTTCGGTTATGTTGCTAGTTTTTCTAAACCGATGCAAATGTACTAAGAAATGATGATCATGCATCTATGTGATGATGTTAAGAATTACTGATTGCATATGTAGAATGGTATGATTTCTAAATGTTGGGTTAATTTCTTTTTTTCCGTTAATTAAAAAAAAAAAAAAAAGAGAAGGGGTAATTGGAGCTGAAGGGATACAGACTGTACAACGGGACTGGATATAAAAACTCAGAAATGGACAGCACAATACTACCCAACTGTAATGCAAT
Organism: Tamandua tetradactyla; assembly: GCF_023851605.1. Classification (NCBI taxonomy): domain Eukaryota; kingdom Metazoa; phylum Chordata; class Mammalia; order Pilosa; family Myrmecophagidae; genus Tamandua; species Tamandua tetradactyla. The sequence continues at coordinate 84,328,797 of NC_135328.1, read as the reverse complement.
TATGTTAAAACACTGAATGAAGCTGCATGTGAGGTATAGGTTTTTTGTTTTTTTTTTCTTTCTATTAATGTTTTAATTCTTATTCTGTTGTCTTTTTATTTTTTTATTTCTTTTTCTAAATCGATGCAAATGTACTAAGAGATGATGAATATGCAACTATGTGATGTTATTAAGAATTACTGATTGCACATGTAGAATGGAATGATTTCTAATTGTTTTGTTAATTCTTTTTTTAATTAATAAAAAAAAAGGAAAAAAAAAAAAGAGAGACCTCTTTCGGTCTCGCGCTGCCTGACTTTAAGGCATATTATGAAGCCACAGTGGTCAAAACAGCATGGTATTGGCATAAAGATAGATATATCGACCAATGGAATTGAATAGAGTGCTCAGATATAGACCCTCTCATCTATGGACTTTTGATCTTTGATAAGGCAGTCAAGCCAACTCACCTGGGACAGAACAGTCTCTTCAATAAATGGTGCCTAGAGAACTGGATATCCATATGCAAAAGAATGAAAGAAGACCCGTATCTCACACCCTATACAAAAGTTAACTCAAAATGGATCAAAGATCTAAACATTAGGTCTAAGACCATAAAACAGTTAGAGGAAAATGTAGGGAGATATCTTATGAAACTTACAATTGGAGGCGGTTTTATGAACCTTAAACCTAAAGCAAGAGCGCTGAAGAAAGAAAGAAAGAAATGGGAGCTCCTCAAAATTAAACACTTTTGTGCATCAAAGAACTTCATCAAGAAAGTAGAAAGACAGCCTTCACAATGGGAGACAATATTTGGAAACGACATATCAGATAATGTTCTAGTATCCAGAATTTATAAAGAGATTTTCCAACTCAACAACAAAAAGACAGCCAACCCAATTACAAAATGGGAAAAAGACTTGAACAGACACCTATCAGAAGAGGAAATACAAATGGCCAAAAGGCACATGAAGAGATGCTCAATGTCCCTGGCCATTAGAGAAATGCAAATCAAAACCACAATAAGATATCATCTCACATGCACCAGAATGGCCATTATCAACAAAACAAAAAATGACAAGTGCTGGAGAGGATGCGGAGAAAGAGGCACACTTATCCACTGCTGGTGGGAATGTCAAATGGTGCAACCACTGTGGAAGGCAGTTTGGCGGTTCCTCAAAAAACTGAATATAGAATGGCCATACAACCCAGCAATACCATTGCTAGGTATCTACTCAAAGGGCTTAAGGGTAAAGACACAAACGGACATTTGCACACCAATGTTTATAGCAGCGTTATTTACAATTGCAAAGAGATGGAAACAGCCAAAATGTCCATCAGCAGACGAGTGGCTAAACAAACTGTGGTATATACATACGATGGAATATTATGCAGCTTTAAGACAAGATAAACTTATGAAGCATGTAATAACATGGATGGACCTAGAGAACATTATGCTGAGTGAGTCTAGTCAGAAACTAAAGGACAAATACTGTATGGTCCCACTGATGTGAACTGACATTCGAGAATAAACTTGGAATATGTCATTGGTAGCAGAGACCAACAGGACTTAGAAACAGGGTAAGATAATGGGTAATTGGAGCTGAAGGGATACAGACTGTGCAACAGGACTAGATACAAAAACTCGAAAATGGACAGCAGAATAATACCTAATTGTAAAGTAATCATGTTAAAACACTGAATGAAGCGGCATCTGAGCTATAGGTTTATTTTTGTTTGTTTGTCTGTTTGTTTGTTTGTGTCTTTTTTTTAACTATTATTATTATTTTTATTTTTTTCTCTATATTAACATTCTATATCTTTTTCTGTTGTTTTGCTAGTTCTTTTCCTAAATCAATGCAAATGTACTAAGAAATGATGATCATGCATCTATGTGATGATGTTAAGAATTACTGATTGCATATGTAGAATGGAATGATTTCTAAATGTTGGGTTAATTTTTTTTTTCTTTAATTAATAAAAAAACACAATATAGATTTACAATAACTTTGTTTCATGCAAAATTCAGTAACAAAATTTTTCCTTTGAGTGAAATAAAATGTGCGTGAATATAGAAAAAAAAAAGATACCTCTTTCATATCTCAACGATAATATGTGCAGGCTTAATATCAGAAACTACATTATCTGGCTTTGAAACTACCGCTGGATGAATTCCTTCCTAGTCCTGAAAGCCCAATTTTTGTGATAAAGGAGGGTGGTGATGTTAGCACATTATGAATGTAATTAATGCCACCGAATTGTAATGTAAATTTGATGTTTCATATACATATATGTATATATACATAATACACATTTTTTAAAGTCAGTAAACAAATATAATCAATTTAGATATCACTTCCTCTTGGAACCTTCCAGGTCCACAGTAATAATGTCAATCAGTCCTTCCTTCTACACTGCTCCTTCTGTGATTTCATTTATACTCTATAACTAGATAGCTAATGATCTGAAATTAGATCTCTATTTGTCTTTGATCAGGGCCAATAAATAACTTAGTGCTTTCTAATTTATAGCACACTTCTGCCATCGACAGATTACTGGGAGTGTCAACAAGAGAGCATGTACGGAAAGGGCAATAAAGTTCAATCTCTGGTCTGACCTTCTGTGACCAAATGGCTAGTCCAAGGACCACCTTCACTATTCATTTGCAAACTGAAGAGCTATTCATTCAAGCCACGCTGATGTCTACCCAACAGAAGAAATATCTGAACTTTCTTTTCATGTTAAATTAACCACAGTTAAGCTGGACCTTACTGTATTTTTCCTTGACTCGAAAGAAAATGGCAACAACAGCTGTATTCACCTAATTTTTATTTGATGGTTAATCATCTTTAATGTCATTGTCATGAGAATTAAACGGAACACTAGAACCCAGCTTGGCAACAAGCGCACAATAAATGCTTGCTATTAATATTAGAAATTATTATCCATTGTCTTTCATCTCTTCTAATCTAAGGTACATGAATATTATAAGCAAATAAGTTTGACCCAACATGGTATTTTATTTTTCCTTTCAAAATCCTTGAAATTTGCTGGCATTCATCTAAAGATTGACAATTTGTGTCAACTTTGCTAAAACTCTTTTTAGAAAATTTAGATCACAATTGCTATATTAGATTTATAAACTGTTAAGCTAGTATTCACGACTGCATGAAAACAATGATAGGTAAAAAAGCACGCAGAATTAAACTTCTCAAAGAAAGTAAATATACAGAATGAAAAAAGAATGGGAAAGAGTCACTTTGCAATTCTGTACACAGTTCATGATAAATTTTGCTTTATTTTTAAGTAAACTCTGCCATTTTATTTGTATTCTTTCTACAAATCACAAGTTTAAGAATCAGAAAAATCCCTCCTTGCATATGTTATTTATACTACTTCCAGAAATATTAAAATATTGATAAATTATGAATTCTAAATTTCCATCCCATTTATTTTAGTTCATTGGTCACTATCCAACTTTCTCTAACCTGAACTTTTAATATCCATATTAGCACTTAGAGGCCTTCCAAAAAAGCCTCAGACATTTGCTACTTCTCTGGGACAGATTCTGATGTTCATTTTTATTATGGCAAGGACTTCCTCCTGAAATACAGCTATAAGCTAGGAATGGTAAGCTAACCTACCACTATTTCATAATTAATTCCCATAATCCGTTGCCACTTTGTCAGCAAGGCAGTCTCTGGTTGCATATCTTCTATTTCTCCAGTCTCAGCAGCTAGTAATGGATACTCTGAAATAGACAACACAATGAAGCCAGTGAGACAAATGACAACTATCTCTGCATCTTAATAGTCTGCACAAAGAATCCATCTGTTGGACCAAGTCAGGTTCCTCACAAAAAATATGGGTTATTTTTATTTCCATACATATTTTAATAATTTAATTTAGAGCCTTATCATTTGTATATTCAACATCATACTATTTTAAGAGATTTCTCTTAAATCTTAACCATATTTCCAGCAAAGTATCCAGACAATATTTAGCTTTCATTTCCTATTACTCCAGGATTCACTTGATGTCCTTTAATGGCACCTGTATAAAAAGCCATATAGGTCTCTAAGTTATCTCATCTCTCATTTTTATTTGGTTCAAAACATATAAAAAGACCCATGCCGTGCCTTAGCAAAACCATCACACACAAGCAAGAAATTAATAGATAACTATTTAAGTACATGGACACTGAGAAGATGTAATTAAAAAATTTTTACACTATAAAAAATAAATATTGTGCATTAAAATAAACCCTACAATTAGAATCCCAGTAAAAACAAAAAAAAGAAATAAAAATCACTGAACAATTATGTAAACAATATTGAAGTCAAAATGCTGTTAAAACAACACACTGGTTGAGAAGAATGTTAAAGTCAGAGTCAAAGATTTCCATATTTCATCACAGTTCCTACTCATAAAAAATCCTACTAGAGAGAACTAAGTTAATTTTCTTATGCCCTTTTACCACTCAAATTTCAAACTTAAAGAGTATTCCAAAATTATGTGGTAAAAGGCAGAATCAGACAAAGGAAATCAGGTTTGAACTCTGTCCAGCAGATTTAAGTTATCAAAATATCTAGGGCAATCTTGACAAGTAAAGATAGCACACAGCCTAAAAAGATGGCAGTAACACACCAGCATAATTGCATATAAAAATAATACTGATCTAAAAAAATTTTAAACAGCTTGATGGACTCTGGGCTTGTGCTTAAATAAATCTCAGAAAGGTTTAATAATTTCTTTGTAAAATTCCTTTCCAAACCCACTTTCCAATATGAAAAATTAGAATGTCTTTAAAATTAAGAAGTGAGGAAAAGCCTTCCAGTATTGGATAGTTTCATTCCTAAAAGCTTATATTTCTCTAGTGTTTATTTTTCAATATATTATAATTCTATTATCATTTGCTCACTAAAGAAACATGTTGGCTATATAGAAACAAGGGGGTTCAATTAAAACCACATGCACAACTGATGGATTCCAAAAGGGTTCTGGGTAAATAAAAATAAATGTCAGGGGATGGTGGGGGTGGGGGAGTGGGAGAAAGAATGATTCAGCAAGAAAATGAATGAGATATAATTGAACTACCACTACATATTAAACATCAACAAAGCCATTCACCACATCTTCAAATAGGGACTTACGAACATTTCTTTTATGAAAAATATTTTTTAGCAATTTACAATTTGCTGTATCCACAGAGAAATAATCTCGTTTCTAAAAAGAATCTCTCTTAAAAAAAGAATAAAGAAGGGCATAATAACCTGGTTCCAGGTGTTTACCTTCTTCTTCAATCGGTATTATGTTGGTGTTTCTCCTCAAAGATAAAGAATCTTCATGATCTTTTTCATAGTTTTCTTAAAGATAAGAACATTTTAGTAGTTATGCCTTTCATATAATGATTTCAATTTGTTTAACCTCATAGTATTTGCTAGTTGCTTCTTTTAGTTCTAATTTTAACTTTTTATTATGGTAACATATGGAACTCAAAATTTCTTCTTTTAGTCACTTTCAAGTGTACGATTCAGTGGTATTCATTACTTTCACAAAGGTATAAAGGTATGCTACCATTCATTACTGAATTGTTTCCATCATTTCAAACAGAAACTCTGTATCCATTAAACACTCCTGCCCTCCAACCGTGGAAACCTATATCTACTTTCTGTCGATATGAATCTGCATATTCTAATTATTTCATATAAGTGAGATCATACAGTATTTGCCCTTTTTTCTGCTTTATTTCATTCGAAAATGATGTCTTTATGGTTCGTATATTGTAGCAAATATCAAAACTTCATTCTCTTTTACGGCTGAATGATATTTCATTGTATGAATATACAATACTTTGTTTATCTATTCATCAGTTGATGAACACTTGGACTCTTTCCAACTTTTGGCAGTTGTGAATAATGTACTATGAACACTGGTGGATGAATAACTGTTCAAGTCTGCATTTTCAATTTTGGGGGGTATATAGCTAGAATCGTAATCTCTAGAACACAATTTATTTTTAGAAGGTAAACTATTCAATAAACATGTGTACATATAGGAACAAAGAAGCAAAAAATGTCTCCACTGATATGCCTCCCTTTCTCCTAATACTGAAGTCACACATGGTGTAAATAACAGAATGGTTTTAGCAATAAAACAGCAATTTTCAGCTAACAACCTACCTTCTAATAACAAACTTCTACATCACTGAGCTACATGGGAATTTCAGTAATTTGCTTACTAGAAAGGGTGAACATATAGACATCATGAGACCACATAAATAATCAGGTTAAAACTGGTTCCTTTCACCAAAAATAGAGCATTGCCATCACATCCAAAGATAAGGAAAAGCAGGGGGCAGAAAGGTAAATGGCATGCATGTTTCTACTTGAGAAATGATGACTGAACGAATAGGAAAGAAATGTGCTTTATTCAGAAGCTCATTCTCTAGTTAATGGGCACATCCCCAGTTCTAATTAATCCCAACTTTATTAAACGTCCTTTTCAGTTGGCTCTTAATGAATACTTGAAGGCAGAAACCATTCTTCAAATTATTTTAGAATCAGAAAAAATATAATGATATAAAATTCTAATGGGAAACCAGACCAATTTGATATTACCTTTGCTGATGTTGGCATTAGGAGGTGACAAAACCACATCTTTTGTGATGTCCTCTGTAGACGTGAGCTCAGATTCCTGCTTCACTCCTCTCCTCATTAGGGTCAGGTGCACAGTTTGTCCTGTATGTCGCAACACCTCTACTGCTTGTTGATTGGTAAAACCTTGAAGGTTTGTGCCATCTACCTGTGAGAACAATAACACATGTTAAACATCAAACGGACATTCGTATTACCCATTTGTAACATGAAAATGTATTACCTGTTCATATGAAAAGGCTGGGAACAAGCAGTGATATCCTAACACCTGTTTGGAGACCAGGGGACCTGTACTACCTCAGATACACTGGACCACTTGGGAAGGTTTTGCTTATTTTGGTTAATATAGATTTGGGGGCCTCATTTCTCCAAATAATGAGTCAACAGTTCTAGAGTGGATGTCAGACTTCAATACTTTCTTATATATTCCAGGCAATCCTCAGGCACAGTCAAGTTTGGGAACAATTTCTACACAGACTATAGAGATAAACAAGACCATGATGACAGTGGTCACTGAGAGTGCTGAGGTATTCCAAAATCATATTTATACTAGCTTAACTGAAAATAAAAACAACAAAACTGTCTTATTTTTTATTTTTATTTTTTTGCCTCTTTAAAAAATATAAATGACCACTCTTTTCTAGTTCATAAATAGCAAAAAATTAGAAAAGGCTGCTGTGATCTTTCCAAACTACAAATATGACCACACGTGACCTGAAAGCTGTCTTCTACAGAACACTCTTTCGGACAGTGCTTCAAATCCTCTACATGAGCTAGAATGACCTGTGACAACTGCTCCTACCTCTCATCACTACCACCACCTACCACTGTTAACCTCACTTGGAATGATGCTGCCTATTTCACATGCTTGCTTCAGTGGCTCGTTTTCACTCCTCCAAGTTGCAGTGTTCCCTCAACCATGGGGTCTCTGAAAATCCTGCTCCCTCAACTTGGACTCTGGACAGCCCACTCCAGCCCATGCTCTTTCTCATTAGTTCACTTAGAAAGCACCTTGATGAATTAGATCACTTGGGAGGATTTTGTTTATTTGGGTTCACACAGATTCTGGGGCCTGACTTCTTGAAATTATGAGCCAAGAGTTTTGCGATGGAGCTCAGACTTCTATAACTTCTTTTATATTCTTTTCTAACTACTTCAGATTTCAGTTCAACAGTTAATTCCACAATTAAGTTATCTTCACCTCCTGACCATGGTCAAATTCCCCTCTTCCTTACCTGAGTTTTTGAGAATTTTAATTTTACTTATCTGTCAGTACAGTATTTGATTTATGATTCTATGCCATGAGAACAGGCACTGTGTCAATTTTGCTTACATCTGCACCTCCAAAACACAGCACTATCCGCACAGATATTCATCCTAGATGAAAGTACAATAACTATCGGCTCATATGCCAAAGATGTATTTGTAAAGAAAATCACCTTTTGACTAGATAAATGCAAATGATAACACTCTATTAGGATCTCTGGGAAGAAGGCAGAGTGGGGTGGATTGAGTTCACCCTTACTCAGTGGGACAAGATAAGGGATGGGGAGGGAATAATTGGGACATTGGTTGGGGTGAGGGTGCATCATTGTAGAGGGTCTTCAGAGATTCCTGGGGAGAAAAGAAGCAGGGAGATAGGAATGGTGGGACTAAGGGGGTCAGAGCAGCAGTGATCCCTGCCAGGGAAAGACGCAGTATGCAGGAAGGTGCTGATAGGCAGGAACTGACCACAGCACCACTCAGCCTGCCCAGCTGCTGACTTGGGAAACTTCCCTAGGTGGTTCATGGCTGGAAGCACTCATGGAGGACTTGGAGACATGACTGGCCATTGACCACAAAGAGCTGTGCCCCGGGACACAAGGAGTGGTTGCCGGGCTGGGTGCCGCAAATAGCTGGTCCACTGGGCATGAGTATGGCAGATTTGTCTGGGTCCAGGTATGTTCCCGCATCCAGCACAAGGACCAGCTATGCCACCACCACAAGTCAGGAGTAGTTGCCCTGCCGCATACGCCATCTCTCCAGCCACCACTGCCTCAGGAGGGAGGGCCTGAGGGGAGAGGTGCCTCAAGAGCATCATCTGCTAGTGAGAAGTGGTAGGGGCAGACTGGCAAACTCCCTACCTGCCTAGGATGTTTTACACCTTTTTTCTAGTTTTTTTCTTTTTCTGCACTTTTTAGTATTTTTTCCTCTATATTTTTATTAGTATTATTGGTATTTTTATTCTTATACATATTTATATTTCTTTTATATGTGCACTTTTTATTAATTTCTATTTTTTATTATTAATTTTTTATGTTTTAAAAATATATATTTTCTTTTCCTTCTGTGGGCACCAATCTAAATTCATTCCAAATATGTCTCGGGGGGCCTCCTTCTGACTTTGGGGCCTACCACTGTTGAGACGCAGGGTTTTTTTTTTTTTTCTTTTCTTTCATATTTTTATTTTTATTTTATTTTATTTGCACGGACTGGGAATAGTGCCCAGGTCTCACACATGGTGGATGGGCATTCTGTCACGGAACCACCCATGCACCCATGCCTAGCTTTTAATAGCCCCTCAAGTAGAATTATACTGCTACATGAGCTATGAGCCTTTCTTTGGTAGGGAATTACTGACAAACCAAGTGCAAAAGGAAACATTCAATGCACAACCAAGTAAATATAAAACTGTAGACGAGTGAAACAAACCTATTTGCAAAATTACCTTACTAAGATAATCAAATGTTCCAAATACAACAGAAAATCACAAAGCACATGAAGAACCAAACAAAAATGGCTCAACCAAATGACAAAATCAAAACTCCAAAGGAGACAAAGAGTATGGAACAACTACTTAAGAATATTTATAAAGAATTAAATAATATCAGGAAGACACCAGAAGAGCACAAAGAAATTGGATGGTTAAATAGGAAAATGGCCGATCTCACAGAAATGAAAGCTATAGTAGACCAAATTAAAAATATACTAGAGATACATGATAGCAGATTCAAAGAAGTAGAAGGAGGAATAAGTGAGCTAGAAGACAGAACAATTGAACTAGAGCTCAAAAAAGAACAAATAGCAAGAAAGATGAAAAAAACACAACTGGATCTTAGGGAAATGATGGACAACAAGAGGTGTACAAATAAAATATGCAAATCAAAGAGGCCCTCAAAATCCATATAGAATAAATGCAAACAGGCCTATTCAAGACATATACTAATCAGCCTGTCAAGTATTGAAGAGGAAACAGAAAGTCCTGAAAGCATTGCGAAAAAAGATCTACTACATACAAGGGGAAGTACATAAGACTGAGTTTGGATATGCTAATGCTTATTTCAGAAAATACTTCTAAGAAAACTAGAGCCTAGATTGTAAGCCCTTGTAGCAACCACACTTAGTTTGAAGTTGTAAATGTATTTCCAGATTTTGAGACACTGAACTATATGTGTATCAGCTGGTATTTTCCTTGAACTCTGAGTAACTCTGTGACATCTAAGACCCAGAAATGAAGTACTACAACCCTGAAAGTTAGCATAGCTATACATATAACAGTTAAAGTAACTGAAAAAGAGATAAGGCCTCCTCTCTCTCCAGCCAACACAACAAGCAGTCTCACCACCCTACCCCTCTCTACCCCTCTGGGACATGACTCCCAGGGGTATGGCCTTCCTGGCAACATGGGACAGAGATCTTGGAATGAGCTGAGACTCAGCATCAAGGGATTGAGAAAAACCCTAGAATGAGCTGAGACTTAGGATCAAGGGATTGAGAAAACCTTCTCGACCAAAAGGGGGAAGAGGGAAATGAGACAAAGTGTCAATGGCTGAGAGATTCCAAACAGAGTTGAGAGGTTATCCTGGAGGCTATTCTTATGCATCAAGTAGATATAATTTTGTTATTCAAGATGTAATGAAGAGGCTGGAGGGAACTGCCTGAAAATGTAGAGCTGTGTTCCAGTAGCCATGTTTCTTGAGGATGATTGAATAACGATACAGCTGGCACAATGTGACTGTGTGATTGTTAAAACCTTGTGTCTGATGCTCCTTTTATCTACCTTGTCAACAAAGGAGTAGAACATATGGAATAAAAATAAATAATAGGGGGAACAAATGCTAAATTAAATTTAGTTTGAAATGCTAGTGATCAATGAAAGCAAGGGGTAAGGGACATGGTAGGTATAATCTTTTTTTTTTCTTTCCTGTGCTCATTTTATTTCTTTTTCTATTGTCCTTTTATTTCTTTTTCTGAAGTAATGCAAGTGTTCTAAGAAATGATGAATATGCAACTAAGTGATGATATTGTGAATTACTGATTATGTATGTTGATGTTTTATTTTGTTTCTTTATTTTTTAATTAATAAATCTAAAAAAAAAGAAATGAGGCCTCAATTAAAGTTAAAAATGAAGACAATCTGGCTGTGTTTAAGGTAAATCAGAATACAGGTAAAAGATGATAGTGTAGGTATGCGAACTCACTGCCCTCCCCCTTTCTACATGAAACATGACTCCCAGGGGTGCAAACCTTCCTAGCAACGTGGGACAAAAATCCTAGAATGAATTGGGACTCAGCATCAAGGGATTGAGAAAACCTTCTCGACTGAAAAGGGGAAGAGGGAAATAAGACAAAATAAAGTGTTAGTGGCTGAGAGATTTCAAACAGAGTCAAGAGGTTATTCTGGAGGTTATTTTTATGCATTATATAGATATTCCATTTTTAGCTTGAGATGTATAAAGAGTGGCTAGAGGGAAGTGCCTGAAACTGTAGAGCTGTGTTCCAGTAGCCAGGTTTCTTTAAGATAATTGTGTAATGATATAGTTTTCACAATGTGACTGTGTGATTGTGAAAACCTTGTGTCTGATGCTTCTTTTATCTACAGTATGGACAGATGAGTAAAAAATATGGATAATAAATAAATAAATAATAAGGGGAAAAAGGTTAAAATAAATTGAGTGGATTGAAATACTAGTGGTCAATGAAAGGGAGTGGTAAGGGGTACGGCATGTATGAGTTTTTCCTTTTCTCTCTTTTTTTTTTTTTTTGCTGGAGAGTTGCAAATGTTCAAAAAAATGATCATAGTGATGAATATACAACTATGTGATGATATTGTGAGCCACTGAGAGTAACCATGTCAAGAATGTTTGTATGTCACAAATGTTAAAAAAAAAAAAATGGTAGCATATATACTCTAGACCTTCATCTGCTCTATGACACCAAAGGCAGAGAGGTTTACTATGCCTAGAATCTAAATTTTTAGTAACACATAATTTAATCAACCTGTTTGGAAAGCATATTTCAACAACCCAAAGTCTTGGAACTAGAATGGGAATGAGGCCTTGTGATTCTCTATGGCTTAATGGAATACCAGGATACATTTCAGACCATGGTGGGATGCTAATTAAAAAGTATTTGTAGGGTGCACAGGTGGTTCAGTGGTAGAATTCTCGCCTTCCATGCGGTAGACCCGGGTTCAAATCCTGAACCACACACTCAAAACAAAACAAAAAAAGTATTTGGCGAGTCCCTTGAGCGGCCAAAGGGGGGAAATAAATAAATACATTTATATATATGGAACTATTAAGCTTTCCCATCTAGAAAAATCTCAGGTACCCTCTCCACCATTGGAAATGCCAAAGAAAAGAGGGCAAGCCCTTGATTTTGAGGCTTGCCCTTATGAAATGTATCTCTGTAGGAGATAAGCTAAGACTACCCATCAAGAGCCCTAAGAGTTGCATCCAGGAAACCTGTTTTGTTGCTCTGCAAGGAAAATCATTAGCCTCCCTGGGACGTGACAGTCAGAGGTGAAAATCTCCCTGATAACATGGGACATGGAGTCACGGGATGAGTTTGGTACTGGCACTGTGGGACTGACAATGCTTCCTGACCAAAAGGGGAAAAGAAATGTAATAAATAAGGCATCAATGGCCAAGAGAGATCAAATAGTTAAGATTATTCTGGAAGCTACTCTTATACAAGCTTCAGTAAGTTAGTACTAATTGCCATGGTTTGATAAACCCCAACTCTTGACTTTTTTTTTTAATTTATTTTATTTTTTTTATTAATTAAGGAAAAAAAAGAAATTAACACAACATTTAGAAATCATTCCATTCTACATATGCAATCAGTAATTCTTAACATCAACACATAGATGCATGATCATCATTTCTTAGTACATTTGCATTGATTTAGGAAAAGAACTAGCAAAACAACAGAAAAAGATATAGAATGTTAATATAGAGAAAAAAATAAAAATAATAATAATAGTAAAAAAAAAGACACAAACAAACAAACAGACAAACAAACAAAAAAAAACCTATAGCTCAGATGCCGCTTCATTCAGTGTTTTAACATGATTACTTTACAATTAGGTATTATTCTGCTGTCCATTTTCGAGTTTTTGTATCTAGTCCTGTTGCACAGTCTGTATCCCTTCAGCTCCAATTACCCATTATCTTACCCTGTTTCTAAGTCCTGTTGGTCTCTGCTACCAATGACATATTCCAAGTTTATTCTCGAATGTCGGTTCACATCAGTGGGACCATACAGTATTTGTCCTTTAGTTTCTGACTAGACTCACTCAGCATAATGTTCTCTAGGTCCATCCATGTTATTACATGCTTCATAAGTTTATCTTGTCTTAAAGCTGCATAATATTCCATCGTATGTATATACCACAGTTTGTTTAGCCACTCGTCTGCTGATGGACATTTTGGCTGTTTCCATCTCTTTGCAATTGTAAATAATGCTGCTATAAACATTGGTGTGCAAATGTCCGTTTGTGTCTTTGCCCTTAAGCCCTTTGAGTAGATACCTAGCAATGGCATTGCTGGGTTGTATGGCCATTCTATATTCAGTTTTTTGAGGAACCGCCAAACTGCCTTCCACAGTGGTTGCACCATTTGACATTCCCACCAACAGTGGATAAGTGTGCCTCTTTCTCCGCATCCTCTCCAGCACTTGTCATTTTTTGTTTTGTTGATAATGGCCATTCTGGTGCGTGTGAGATGATATCTTATTGTGGTTTTGATTTGCATTTCTCTAATGGCCAGGGACATTGAGCATCTCTTCATGCGCCTTTTGGCCATTTGTATTTCCTCTTCTGAGAGGTGTCTGTTCAAGTCTTTTTCCCATTTTGTAATTGGGTTGGCTGTCTTTTTGTTGTTGAGTTGGACAATCTCTTTATAAATTCTGGATACTAGAACATTATCTGATATGTCGTTTCCAAATATTGTCTCCCATTGTGTAGGCTGTCTTTCTACTTTCTTGATGAAGTTCTTTGATGCACAAAAGTGTTTAATTTTGAGGAGCTCCCATTTATTTATTTCTTTCTTCAGCACTCTTGCTTTAGGTTTAAGGTCCATAAAACCGCCTCCAATTGTAAGTTTCATAAGATATCTCCCTACATTTTCCTCTAACTGTTCTATGGTCTTAGACCTAATGTTTAGATCTTTGATTCATTTTGAGTTAACTTTTGTGTAGGGTGTGAGATATGGGTCTTCTTTCATTCTTTTGCATATGGATATCCAGTTCTCTAGGCACCATTTATTGAAGAGACTGTTCTGTCCCAGGTGAGTTGGCTTGACTGCCTTATCAAAGATCAAATGTCCATAGATGAGAGGGTCTATATCTGAGCACTCTATTCGATTCCATTGGTCGATATATCTATCTTTATGCCAGTACCATGCTGTTTTGACCACTGTGGCTTCCTAATATGCCTTAAAGTCAGGCAGCATGAGACCTCCAGCTTCGTTTTTTTTCCTCAAGATACTTTTAGCAATTTGGGGCACCCTGCCCTTCCAGATAAATTTGCTTATTGGTTTTTCTATTTCTGAAAAATAAGCTGTTGGGATTTTGATTGGTATTGCATTGATTCTGTAAATCAATTTAGGTAGGATTGACATCTTAACTATATTTAGTCTTTCAATCCATGAACACGGTATGCCCTTCCATCTATTTAGGTCTTCTGTGATTTCTTTTAACAGTTTTTTGTAGTTTTCTTTGTATAGGTTTTTTGTCTCTTTAGTTAAATTTATTCCTAGGTATTTTATTCTTTTAGTTGCAATTGTAAATGGGATTCGTTTCTTGATTTCCCCCTCAGCTTGTTCATTACTAGTGTATAGAAATGCTACAGATTTTTGAATGTTGATCTTGTAACCTGCTACTTTGCTGTACTCATTTATTAGCTCTAGTAGTTTTGTTGTGGATTTTTCCGGGTTTTTGACGTATAGTATCATATCGTCTGCAAACAGTGATAGTTTTACTTCTTCCTTTCCAATTTTGAAGCCTTGTATTTTTTTTTCTTGTCTAATTGCTCTGGCTAGAACCTCCAACACAATGTTGAATAATAGTGGTGATAATGGACATCCTTGTCTTGTTCCTGATCTTAGGGGGAAAGTTTTCAATTTTTCCCCATTGAGGATGATATTAGCTGTGGGTTTTTCATATATTCCCTCTATCATTTTAAGGAAGTTCCCTTGTATTCCTATCTTTTGAAGTGTTTTCAACAGGAAAGGATGTTGAATCTTGTCAAATGCCTTCTCTGCATCAATTGAGATGATCATGTGATTTTTCTGCTTTGATTTGTTGATATGGTGCATTACATTAATTGATTTTCTTATGTTGAACCATCCTTGCATACTTGGGATGAATCCTACTTGGTCATGATGTATAATTCTTTTAATGTGTTGTTGGATTCGATTTGCTAGAATTTTGTTGAGTTGAGGATTTTTGCACCTATATTCATTAGAGAGATTGGCCTGTAGTTTTCTTTTTTTGAAATATCTTTGCCTGGTTTTGGTATGAGGGTGATGTTGGCTTCATAGAATGAATTAAGTAGCTTTCCCTCTGCTTCGATTTTTTTGAAGAGTTTGAGGAGAGTTGGTACTAATTCTTTCTGGAATGTTTGATAGAATTCACATGTGAAGCCGTCTGGTCCTGGACTTTTCTTTTTAGGAAACTTTTGAATGACTGATTCAATTTCTTTACTTGTGATTGGTTTGTTGAGGTCATCTATTTCTTCTTGAGTCAAAGTTGGTTGTTCATGTCTTTTCAGGAACCCGTCCATTTCATCTAAATTGTTGTATTTATTAGCGTAAAGTTGTTCATAGTATCCTGTCATTACCTCCTTTATTTCTGTGAGGTCAGTGGTTATGTCTCCTCTTCCATTTCTCATCTTATTTATTTGCATCCTCTCTCTTCTTTTTGTCAATCTTGCTAAGGGCCCATCAATCTTATTGATTTTCTCATAGAACCAACTTCGGGTCTTATTGATTTTCTCTATTGTTTTCATGTTTTCAATTTCATTTATTTCTGCTCTAATCTTTGTTATTTCTTTCCTTTTGCTTGCTTTGGGATTAGTTTGCTGTTCTTTCTCTACTTCTTCCAAGTGGACAGTTAATTCCTGAATTTTTGCCTTTTCTTCTTTTCTGATATAGGCATTTAGGGCAATAAATTTCCCTCTTAGCACTGCCTTTGCTGCGTCCCATAGGTTTTGGTATGTTGTGTTTTTGTTTTCATTCGCCTTGAAGTATTTACTAATTTCTCTAGCAATTTCTTCTTTGACCCACTCGTTGTTTAAGAGTGTGTTGTTGAGCCTCCACGTATTTGTGAATTTTATGGCACTCCGTCTATTATTGATTTCCAACTTCATTCCTTTATGATCTGAGAAAGTGTTGTGTATGATTTCAATCTTTTTAAATTTGTTAAGACTTGCTTTGTGACCCAGCATATGGTCTATCTTTGATAATGATCCATGAGCACTTGAGAAATAGGTGTATCCTGCTGTTGTGGGATGTAATGTCCTATAAATGTCTGTTAAGTCTAGCTCATTTATAGTAATATTCAGATTCTCTATTTCTTTATCGATCCTCTGTCTAGATGTTCTGTCCATTGATGAGAGTGGTGAATTGAAGTCTCCAGCTATTATGGTATATGTGTCTATTTCCCTTTTCAGTGTTCGCAGTGTATTCCTCATGTATTTTGGGGCATTCTGGTTTGGTGCATAAATATTTATGATTGTTATGTCTTCTTGTTTAATTGTTCCTTTTATTAGTAGATTCTTTGTCTCTTTTAACTGTTTTACATTTGAAGTCTAATTTGTTGGATATTAGTATAGCCACTCCTGCTCTTTTCTGGTTGTTATTTGCATGAAATATCTTTTCCCAACCTTTCACTTTCAACCTATGTTTATCTTTGGGTCTAAGATGTGTTTCCTGTAGACAGTATATAGAAGGATCCTGTTTTTTTAATCCATTCTGCCAGTCTATGTCTTTTGATTGGGGAATTCAGTCCATTAACATTTAGTGTTATTACTGTTTGGATAATATTTTCCTCTACCATTTTGCCTTTTGTATTATATATATCATATCTGACTTTCCTTCTTTCTACACTCTTCTCCATACCTCTCTCTTCTGTTTTTTCATATCTGACACTAGTGCTCCCTTTAGTATTTCTTGCAGAGCTGGCCTCTTGGTCACAAATTCTCTCAGTGACTTTTTGTCTGAGAATGTTTTAATTTCTCCCTCATTTTTGAAGGACAATTTTGCTGGATATAGGAGTCTTGGTTGGCAGTTTTTCTCTTTTAGTAATTTAAATATATCATCCCACTGTCTTCTAGCTTCCATGGTTTCTGCTGAGAAATCTACACATAGTCTTATTGGGTTTCCTTTGTATGTGATGGATTGTTTTTCTCTTGCTGCTTTCAAGATTCTCTCTTTCTCTTTGACCTCTGACATTCTAACTAGTAAGTGTCTTGGAGAACGCCTATTTGGGTCTATTCTCTTTGGGGTGTGCTGCGCTTCTTGGATCTGTCATTTTAAGTCTTTCATAAGAGTTGGGAAATTTTCAGTGATAATTTCTTCCATTGGTTTTTCTTCTCCTTTTCCCTTCTCTTCTCCTTCTGGGACACCCACAACACGTATATTTGTGCGCTTCATATTGTCATTCAGTTCCCTGATACCCTGTTCAAATTTTTCCATTCTTTTCCCTATAGTTTCTGTTTCTTTTTGGAATTCAGATGTTCCATCCTCCAATTCACTAATTCTAGCTTCTGTCTCTTTAAATCTACCATTGTAGGTATCCATTGTTTTTTCCAGCTTTTCTACTTTGTCCTTCACTCCCATAAGTTCTGTGATTTGTTTTTTCAGATTTTCTATTTCTTCTTTTTGTTCAGCCCGTGTCTTCTTCATGTCCTCCCTCAATTTATCGATTTGGTTTTTGAAGAGGTTTTCCATTTCTGTTCGTATATTCAGCATTAGTTGTCTCAGCTCCTGTATCTCATTTGAACTATTGGTTTGTTCCTTTGAGTGGGCCATATTTTCAATTATTTGAGCGTGATCCATTATCTTCTGCTGGTGTCTGGGCATTTAATCAGATTTCCCTGGGTGTAAGACCCCGCAGGTTGAAAGATTTTTCTGTGAAATCTCTGGGCTCTGTTTTTCTTATCCTGCCCAGTAGGTGGCGCTCGTGGCGCTCATCTGTCTGCGGGTCCCACCAGTAAAAGATGCTGTGGCTCCTTTAACTTTGGAAAACTCTCGCTGAAGTGGGGGGTCGCCAGCCGAAGCGGCTTGGGGGAGTGCCAATCCGAATCTCCCAGCCGGCCCGGGTATCCGCGCGCGGGGAGGGTCGCCGGCCTCTGCGCCTTGGGGGAGCGCCTGTCCAAATTTCCCAGCTGGCCCGGGGCGCCAAGCGTGGCGGGGGGTGCTAGCCGCCACGGCTTGGGGAAGTGTCTGTCCACCGTTCCCAGCCGGACCGGGAAGCCACGTGTTTGGAAGGGACCCTGGTCGCCATTCTCCGTGGCTTGGGGATCTCCGATCCAATTCTCCCAGCTGGTCCAGGGGGCCGTGCGTGGGGAGGGGGGGCGCCAGCCGCCGCGGCTTGAGGGGACCGCCTGTCCAATTCTCCCAGCCGGCCCGGGAAGGAGGGAGGGAGGGACTCCAGCCGCCTGCCGCCCTGGCCCGGGGAAGCCCATGCCCCTCGGCGATCTCTGCGGAGCAGGTTCTCCCAGCCAGTCAGCTGTTCCAGAATGGGGTACGCTGTCTTCTTGGTCTCTGTCGTGGCTCCGGGAGCTGTTCTGTATCGTTTCTACTTCTCTAGTAGCTATTCTGGAGGAGGAACTAAGACCCGCGCATTTTACTAAGCCGCCATCTTCTCCGGAAACTCATTCCCAACTCTTGACTTTTAAAAACATCTCAAGCTCAAATTGAGACACTATAAAAGTTTCATGCACTGGATTCACTTTCCTGGAACATATCCTTCCCAGAGGGCTCCCAGTTCAGATAAATCTTGAAACCCAGAGGGATCAGCTTCTCTGGGTTGATTGATTACATCCCCCTATCCTTCAGTGTCAACACACTTTCTCAATATGAAAAAGTCAGAACAGGCATTGCCTAAAGATCCTTATAGATTGGGAGAGGGAACAGAGGAGAAGGAAGAGCTATAAGAGAGAAAATAGGATTTAACAATTGGTATAACTGGTGAATCACTATATTAATACTCCTTCCAAACGCCAGTGTTTTGCTGCAGCTAGAAGGGAAAATCTGAGATGATGGAATGGTAGCACATCACAGATTCTGGGATCTGTTAAGTAACAACATGTTGAAGTGTGCTTTGAAAATTATTGTTTTTTCTTTCTTTGCTTTGCATATATGTTTATATTTTACAATCTCAAAATGTTAAAAAATAATAATACCATATGTGCTGGCTTGAAAGGATTATATACCCTAGAAAAGCCATATTTTAATCCTGAGCCAATCTTGTGGGAGCAGCCTTTTTTTTTAAACCCTGCTCACTACTGGATGTTGGAAGTGTGATTAGATTATTTCCAAGGAGATGTGACACATCCAATTGCAGGTATTAACTTTTGATTAGATGGAGATGTGAATCCACCTATTCCATGTAGGCCTTGATTAGTTTACGAGAATCCTTTAAAAGAGGAAACATTTTGGAGAGAGCCCCTTTTAGAGCCATGAGAGAGACACGATAACCATGGGAGCCCACGCAGCCAGAGATCATTGGAGATGAAGAAGGAAAATACCCGTGGGGGAGCTTCATGAAATAAGAAAACTAGAGAGAAAGCTAGCAGACTTTGCCATGTTCACCATGCGCCTTTCCAGTTGAGAAAGAAACCCTGAATTTCATCAGCCTTTCTTGAGTGACGGTAACCTCTTGTTGCCTTAATTTGGACATTCTTATAGACTTGCTTTAAACTGGGACATTATTACAGCTTTAGAACTGTAAACCTGCAACTTAATAAATTTCTCTTTTTTAAAGCCCTTCCAGTTCTGGTATATTGCATCCAGCAGCTAGCAAACTAGAAGACCATATTTAAAAAAACATAAAATCAGTGAAAACAGTTAGGAAAAGTGGCACAATAAATTTTTTTGATAATCCTTTTGAATGTCTATAAAATTGATTAGCTATAAAATGGCTGCATGAGTGTCATGCCTTTCTAAGCATGATAATGGTCACTGTAGGGTACTCAAATATTTACTAAATGAATGAAACTTAAATAAGGCCTAGCTGGGTGGTCTCCAAGATGGAATAACCTTACGTCAGAGCTTTCTGGAAGAAAATATTAGAACATTTAATTAATACATTTTTCAATTTCATTTATGTTTTATATATGATACACAAATAATGTATTCAATATATTAATTAGAAGTATACATTATATAGGAATAGGTATATTCATATGAATATATATATTATATATATAGGAGGGATGAGGAGGAGGGAAAAAGCAGCCATTTTTTTAAAATGATAGATATTCAATAAAAAATGGAGCCTTCTGATTTGGTTGATACTCTGATATTTAATGGGTTCCTTAAATCTCATGAAACTTCTGAGCATACTTATATCTAATTCTATCTTCTTTCCTACTACCCCCACACTGCTAATTTCCTTTTTGAAAGTCTAACAAAATATTATAATAGAGGAAACACTGCAACAAAACTGGAAATTAAGAAAAGAGAAAAAGCCCTATACCAGTAACTTGCAAGAACTTCTACTAGAAGTAGTATGAATGGGAACATATTAAAGGCAGGTCAGCTGAAGGAATAGCTTGTTTGTTGTGTATGAATTTTCAGAAAATCCCACAATTCACTAAATCTCTCTTATTAAAAGAAGGCAGGCAAATAGGATCCTGCAACCCCATTGTGAGGTATAGACCTGGAGGAATTGAGTGTGGGGACAGGAATGGACATTTGTACACTGGTGTTTATGGTGGCAGTGCTCGTGATTCACAATGGATGGAGGTGGCTTAAGGGTACAATGACTGAGGGATGGAATGGGTAACTGTGGTGTTTACATATAATGGCCTACTGAGAGACTGCAAGAAGGAATGAAGTTGTGAGGCATGGAATTACATGAATGAATTTTGAGGACAGTATGTTGAATGAAATATTGGAAACAAAAAGACAAATATTACCATGCCTGACTCATATGGATTAACTATAATATACAAACTTGGAGAACTGAAGTCTAGAGCATGGGTTATCAGGTTGGGGCCTATTGTAAAGGGTCCTAGATTGTAAACTCTCACAGCAGTCACATCTTATTCTGGAGTTGTAACTGTTCTTAAATTCTGAGACACTGAGCTATTTGTGTACAACCTGGTTGTTCCCTGAAACTTCGGTATTTATGTGACATTTGAGAATCAGAGTTAAGAGCTCTGAAGCTATGAAAGTCAGCATTACCCCATAATGCAATGATTAAAAAAGATGAAAAAATAATCCGACTTCAACTAGTGATATGAATGAAGTTCATCTGGATAGGACAAGGTAAACAAGAACACAGGGTGAAGGATGATATGGTCCATATTTTAAAGCTGAGACTTCTGCATAAGACCAAAGGAAGAGATGTTTATTCCATGCAAAATTTATATTTTAGGTAGCACATTATCTAATTTAACTTGCATGGTCACCTTATTCAAAAACATAATTACAAGAAATCTTGAATAGGGAGTGACATCTTGTTGCTTTGTACAGGTTAGTGTGATGCCCTGATACATGCCAGAGTAATTAGGGCAGAGAATAAAAAAGTATTTGCAAAGTCCATTGGGGGACTGGGGAGAAAGGAAGAAATATTAAACTTCCTATGTGGGGAATTTCTGATATTCTCCTAAGCAATGGGGACAACCAATTCAATAGGCTGAGCCCTTGATATCGGGGCTTGCCCCTATGAAACTTATTCCTGCAAAGGAGAAGCTAACCTACTTATAATTATGCCAAAGTGTTACCTCCAGAGAACTTCTTTTGTTACTCAGATGTGGCCTCTCTCTAAGCCAACTTGGTAGGTTGAACTCACTCCCCTCCCCACAGGGACATGACTCCTAGGGGTGTAAATCTCCCTGGCAACATGGGACAGGACTCCTGAGATGAGTCGTAACCTGGCATCATGGAATAGAGAAAGCCTTCCTCCAAAAGGAGGAAGAGAGAAATGAGACAAAATAAAGTTTCAGTGGCTAAGAGATTTCAAACAGAGTCAGGAGGTTATCTTGGAGGTTATTCTTATGCATTATACAGATATTACTTTTTAGATTTGCAGTGTATTAGAGTGGCTAGAGGGAAATACCTTAAATTGTTGACCTGCATTCCAGTAGCCTTGATTCTTGAATACTTTCAAGAATCACATTCTTGAATCACAATGTGACCATGTGATTGTGAAAATCTCGAGTCTAATGCTCCTTTTATCCAGGGTATGGACAGATAAGCAAAAAAGTAAGGATAAAAAATAAACAAATAATGGGGGAGAAGGGGATAAGGGGTAAAAAAAAAAATTGGGTAGATTGCAATATTAGTGGTCAATAACAGGGAGGGTAAGGGGTATGGGATCTATGGGGTTCTCTTTTTTCTTTTTTATTTCTTTCTGGAGTGATGCGAATGTTCTAAAAATGATCATGGTGATGAATACACAACAATGTGATGATATTGTAAGCCAATGATTATATACTTTTTTTTTTTAATTTTCAAAGCATACTTCAATAAGCAGCTACAGATTGACTGTCTACTTTTGATGGACTGCATGTATGTGAAGATTTCTCAATAAAAATATATTTTTAAAAATCGCTGTCTACTTCTAGAGTTAAAAATTACACTGGCCATTAAGCCACCCATAACTGACATTCTGCTAATGTCAAAAAAAAGAGTACACATCTCATGTTAAGATTCAAGTACACTAAAAGCTATGACATCAAAGTTAATTGAAGAAAGAAACTTCAAAGTTTAAAAGTACCATGCTGTACTTTACCTCTAGAAAATAATAAAAATGGGCAATTGTAGTGACAGCTTCAAGTCACCAAAGGAAGCTTAAATTAGTACTGAGCTAAACATAACACTCTAAACTGGGTAAACTAGGAGAACGCATTTCTCAACAAGAAAATTAGCAAAGCTATTATTAAATGTGTTACTTACTGCTATAATTTGGTCTCCAATTTGGATTCTTCCATCATGTTCAACGGCACTGCTTTTTGTAATGCTCTTCACAAAGATTCCTGAAGGTTCTAGAATTTAAAACAGGTTGTCACTATTTACAAAGCACCCATAAAGAATACCCATCCCCCATTCTCCAAATATAAAGTCCTAATTTTGCATAGACATGTATCAAAAAGCCACACAAACAAAATCACTAGTAGAAATTTAAACTAGAGAATAAGACAAATTGTTTTGTCTGTGTTAAATGCAATATCAAAGTCATTCACATTAAATTATTACTAAGAAGGTTTTCAATTTATCCAACAGTCTGAAAACATACAATGCTGATTCAATATGTCATAAGACAAATATATTAAAGGCAATTGCTAAATTCACAGAACAAAATATTTGACATTTATAACTACCTAGTTTTTTATCTCCAATGTAACCAGCAATGGTAATTCCTAATCCTTGGACATTTTTAGTCAGTTCCACATCAAATGTTTCACTTTCCTCATTTTTCTGAGTAGCAGCATCAACCTACAATAATAATTAATAAATAAATATACAGAGAAATAAACACATAATCAAGCAAAACAAGCTCAAAAAGTGCAGCCTTTATTTAGGAATAATATGACATAGTTAGGTGTCAGAGAATTACAATAGAGATTACTCTTTCAATCATAGGAACGTGGACTCAGCCTCACTTTTTCACTCAGAAAGGAGTGGTATAATGCAAAACTTGGCTGGTTTTTTCCCTCAGTTCCTGGAAAAGCAATCTCTGAATCTTTGGAATTTCCTGTGATAAGAGTGTCTTTTGTTCTTCATGATGGGGCCCAGGACCACACCTTACAGGTGCAAGGAGGGCCAATTAGATCTGCAGTCTAAGCGTGGGAGGCTGGCCACACCAGAAAGACCAAACACATGAGTAGAAGGTGGTGACTTGGAGCCCAGGTCACATCAGTCCACGTCAGCCCATGTCAATGCAAGATTTGGGCTGAGGACTGCATTCAACCACATGAATCTAAACTTCATCAATCATGCCTGTGTAATGAGACCCCATATAAACTTGAGACACTCAAAGTCCAAAAGGGTTTCCCTGATTGATGATGACATCACTGTGCCAGGAGGATGACACATTCAGACTCCATGAGGACACAGAAACTTGCACCTGAGACCCTCCAAGACCTG
This sequence comes from Tamandua tetradactyla, assembly GCF_023851605.1. Lineage (NCBI taxonomy): Eukaryota > Metazoa > Chordata > Mammalia > Pilosa > Myrmecophagidae > Tamandua > Tamandua tetradactyla. Next base: position 84,304,580 of record NC_135328.1, on the reverse strand, counting down.
AGCTTCATGCATCTCTTTTGGCTTCTTATTTGTATCCTTTTACCATAATAAAACAACAATCGTAAGTATAGTGCTGTCTGTGACCTCTGTGAGTCAATCTAGCAAATTATCAAGGCTGAGAAAGCAGTGAGATCCCTTCAAATTTATAACCAGTTGGTCAGAAGCGCATGTGTTCAGGAATTCCAAACTTGCGACTGCCACCTGAAAGACAGTTTTTTAGAGGACTGCTCTAAATCTGTGGACCCTGGCCTAATGCTGGGTATTCAGTGTTAAAATTGAAGCAACTGACTTACTATAGTCTTTGCAGTTTCAGATTGAACTTTGCTATCTCATATATTCACATTAACATAAAGATACACTATTTTTTTGTGTTTTAAATTTAAAAATCAAATATTTTCTTATTAATAAAATTCTATTTTCAGAGATGGCTTGTCTTCATTTCTGAAGGACAAGACAGTACAGTGAAAAGAGCTCATGTTTTGAATCTAGATCGACCTAGCTTTGCCACAATCTTTCTAAGCATCGCTTTGCTCAACTATATATCAGGAATAATAATAATACCAACAACTAATCCATCTAATATTTATTGTAACGTGCATTTGTTGCATATAAATTCATTTGGTCTTTAGACAAAACCATGAGGTAAATACAATTACTATGTTACTTTTTTCTAGGGAAAATGTGGCACAGAAACTTTTTAAGGACAAACAGCTAGCAACCTAGTAAAGGCAGGAAGCAAACTGAGATAATCTAGTTGTAGATTATCTCTTAAATGCTATACAGTATGTAAAGTCTCTAACAGAGTGCAGGGGCCATAGCATCCACTCAGGAAATGTCACTTGCAACTACTACCTTTAGTTGCTACTTTATTCTAACAACATGATAAGTTATTCTATCCTCCAGATATGATACTAATCAACTGATGACTTATTTTGAATACTAGTGAAATGCATCAGTGAACTATTTAAAACTATTTGTGTTGTAATTTCAGATTTTACTATGAAAAGCTATTTATGAGGAAAGTATGCAATTCTGCATTGGCACCCTTCATTCCTGGAATGACAGCTGTGAGCATCAGCTTTCTCAAACATCAGCTTTCTCTAACATATAGATTTGTTAATGTATATTGGCTGAAGGGTAAAGGTGCCCCTAAATTAAGGACTAGTGGACTGGCATAATAGGTCATCAGTAAGCCACTGGCATTATGTACAAGTATAGTGTCAGAAGATCATAGAGAATCCTTAGAAACACACAACAGAATCAAGACTTTGGGCTCTTAATGGACATACAGTCCAAAGTCTGGGCTGCTAATGTTTTCTGATTTTCCTTAAACTGATGGTATCTCACTGATGATCCATCTAAAGGAGATATAATTTTATATTAAAGTTTGATTTATTTTTTTCTTTGCACATAATTATCTGCACAAACTTAGCAAAAGTTTAAAGTTTAGATAATTACAAGAAAATGACAGGATGAAATCTGCTTCAATGGAAACAAATGTGTTTTCTATTTTTAATAAGACTTATGCAAGTGCTATTTTAGAGGGTGGCAATTTGACTATCGAATGGTTTTTAAAAGGGGCACAAGCTTCAGAAATGATGATATGCACAGAATAGATATTTTTCTAGGCTTTCAATTACATCAAGTGGTTTTCGGTATTGCATTCATTTATGTATTGCTGAATAAAATGTTTTGTTTACCACAAAAGAATGCCATTTAAATACTTCCATAAACAAGCTTTCTTTCTTTACTTCTTTCTCTTTGCAAAAAATAGCAACTAAACTCAATTCCAAAAACAACAGAATCATGGAAATTTCAAGTGTTCTAATAAAGTTTTAAAGGGCTTGTGGAGGAGGTTAGGATATGAAAAAATACATATTTGTACAAACTGGTTAGAGAAAAACTTCAGTAGAAAAAAATATATAGATGATTTGACATCTACAGGAAAGGAATGTAGAACTTGCATTTGCTATAAAGCTTGAGTAGAAATTTGGCATAATTTTCTTCTTAAATATTTAAGCACTCCCTGGGTAAAATTACTTTGTTGATATTTTATCTACCATAGGCTTGTGAACTGCAAACTGTCTGAGATAACTACCACATTCCAATAATTTTGACATTTTCCAGCTTTTCAGTTTTTTACATATCAAGTCAAGGACAATGATGGAATGCTATACCCTTGAATAAGGCTTTTGTTACAACCTCAAACTTAAAACTTTTGTTTAAAAGCTTATATAACTAAGCCAATAAAATTGACTTATTACAAATCTGATAACAGTTCTATCACATACCTTAAAACAAATAACTTTGAAAGATTGTGGTAAACCTTATTCACCCCACCAAGCCTGTCTCCATGCCACAACTTTCACACATGAAAAAAAAAAAAAAGAACTAAAAAGAAAGTAGTTGAAAGGAAATGATTAGGGCATATGACCTACCTCCATTGGACCTTTTAACTAAGAGAGATCACTAATAAACATTTTGGTATAAGTAGCAAATAATCCTTTACAATTTCACCCATATTTCAAAACATTATGCTTAATGTTTTAAGCATTAAAACATGTTTTAATTAATGCTTAATTAATGCTTAATTAAATTCACTTAAATGCTTTTGTCTCTGACTTTCACATTAACTTTGTCACCTACTTACTCGTGTCTCTGATGTAGAAGATGGGGATGAAGAAACGGTGATGCCCAGAGAGGTGGGTGCTGCTGGTTCTTCTATGGCACCTCTTGCAATCATCAACTTAACTGTGTTTCCACACTGCCTGAGGACTTGTGCTACTTGCTCACTACTCATTCCTGCCAGATCTGTGTCACCAATCTTTAAAATGTGGTCTCCACTACATAATCGGCCATGCTGAATGGAAAGAGGTTGAATAATCAAGTAGGTGTTATTTTAACTGCATTACAGAAATCCTAAATGAGGGAAAGAGAATAATAAAATTGGCAATGACATGAATTATGAATCAAGGGACATTAAAATGTGGCTGTAATATTAACTGCCTTTTGAAGCATTCTTGCATTATCCAATATGATATAGGTAACACAAATTTATGAATCCCCCTTAAATCAATGGTTGCTATAAGCTTTACAATTTGATTTTGACCCACCTGATACAAGAAAATATTAAGCCTTTTTGAGATTTTTTCTTTTGAGGGACAGAAAAGCCATTAGGCATGGATAAAAAATGAAGTCAATAGGCAAATACATATTACTCTAAATGTGGAAAGGGCCACAAGAAATTATGGGACTAATACCACAACAATTTTCTGCTGGCCATTTCAATTACAAATGTTCCTGATGAGCCTGATAAAGTTCTAGCAAGATGGAAATTCAGACAGATGAGTGGAGTGAAAAGCAGTTTTGTAAGCCTTCATCTAAGCTATGTCCATTAGAACTTTCTGTGATGATGGACATGTTCTGCACTGTCCAGTATGGCAGCCACTGGCGACATGGAGCTGTGGATCATTTGAAATGTGGCTAGTCTAACCAAGAAACTAAATTTTAACCTAATTTAATTTTAATGAATTTAAATTTAAAAAGTGACATGATGAGAGGCTAAAATATTGTACAGTACACTCTGTACTGAAGACAGAGTTATGTATCACAAAGTCAACTGTGGTCATTTCATTTGATAATGGCTAAGATGCTGATAAATGTTTAAGAGAAAGAAAAATCTACTAACATGAAAAATTATGCTACTGTGAAAACTTCTGCTGACAAGGTTGTTATTTAATGTCTTCTTTTATGAATGTGAGAAATGTTTCACGAACCTGGCATTCTAGTGCGATATCCATATACACATGCAAAATCAAGCAGGTTTTAAGCAAATGGAACTTAAACTAAAAGAACTTACCAAAATAAAATATAAATCATAACTAATAAATAGTGTTTTCACATATGTTATGAAAAAGTCCCATGCCACAAATAGCAATGCTTCAATGAATCACTCTAAAATAACAAGCTATGCTTCAATACAAAGATGACATCAATGAACATCACTAAAGGGACAAGTTAAATTTTTTTTCCCTTCAGTAATAAAATAAGTATTTTTTTTAACTTATGTGTGAAACTAAAGCAAAAAAAATGTTTATTTGGTGCAAAATTTATGTTTTGTATTTATATTTATATTTTGACTAGTGCAGTTCCTTATATAACTTATGTGGACAGCTTAATTGAACACCATAAGTACATGGAATCTTGAGTAGGGCATAAGATTTTGTAGTTTTGTCCAGAGTGATGCCCCAATAAATCCAGAGTGGTTTAAACAGTGAGTAAAAACGTATTTGCCAAGTCCCCTTGGGGGAATGGTGAGAAGGGGGAAAATTCAACTTCCCCAAGTTGCAAATTCTTGATATTCTCACAAGCAGTGGGGACAACTAAAGCAATAGGCTGAGCCCCCAATCTTGGGGTTTGTTCATATGAAACTTAACCCTACAAAGGATAGGTCAAGCCTATTTAAAATTAGGCCTAAAAGTCACCCCCAAGAGAACCTCTTTTGTTGCTCAGATGTGGCTTCTCTCTTCAGTCAACACAACAAGCAAACTCACCACCCTTCCCCTCTTTACATGGGACATGACTCCCAGGGGTGTGGACCTTCCTGGCAACATGGGACAGAAATCCTAGAATAAACTGAGACTCAGCATCAAGGGATTGAGAAAACCTTCTCTACCAACAAAATTAAGAGACAAAATAAAGTGTCAATGGCTGAGAGACTCTAAACAGAGTTGAGAGGCTATTCTGGTGGTTATTCTTACGAATTAAAAAGATATCACCTTGTTAGTCAAGATGTAATGGAGAGGCTGGAGGGAACTGCCTGAAAATGTACAGCTGTGTTCCAGTAGCCATGTTTCTTGAAGATGACTGTATAATGATATAGTTTTCACAATGTAACTGTGTGACTGTGAAAACCTTGTGTCTGACGCTCCTTTCATCTACCTTATCAACAGACAAGTAAAGCATACGGAATAAAAATAAATAATAGGGGGAACAAATGTTAAAATAAATTTAGTAGATTGAAATGCTAGTGATCAATGAAAGGGAGGGGTAAGGGGTATGATATATATAATTTTTTTTCTGTTGTCTTTTTATTTCTTTTTCTGAATTGATGCAAATGTTCTAAGAAATGATCATGATGATGAATATGCAATCTTGTGATGATATTGTGAATTACTGATTATATATGTAGAACAGAATGATCATATGTTTAGAATGTTTGTTTTTATATTTAAAAAAATATTAAAGGATTGTTTTCTGTAATACTGTATCTCGTGGCTATAAAGTAGCTGATTCAATATTCAAATACAAAACAAAGGGAAGCCATGCCCCCAGTGATCAAAAACCATAACCTTGGCTTTAGTCTTCAGTTCTAAAATGTCTTAAGATCATTGCTTATGACTAAGATGAATGTGCCTCCTCAAAGGTACTTCCCCCAAGGTCTAAGAGAACATTTCAAGGACAGCCCAACAAAATTCTGTTTCAACATTATCTAAGGCTAAAGTTTCTTCTTTCTAACAGAAGAGATAAAAGGTAAGGCCATATTATTTGATAAGGCGGCATAAAAGACCAGTTGCAGTAGGTTACCTGATCAGCTACTCCACCAGGCAGAATGGTTTTTACTATCACGCCAGTTGCTTTACCTCCGACAATGCCGAATCCCAAACCAGATCCATCATTCACCAACTCAATAGTCTCCACATGCTGCCAGTGAACCTGAAAACAAAGCTCCTATATCAATTTGCAAAAAATTTTAAGACTTAAAATTTTATATTAGAGTTGAGATTTTTATAATTATTATCATTTTGTGATTGATATTAAACAACTGAATTCAGACATAAGAGCCCTAACCATGTTCTTTTACCCCTTTATTTAGTATACTTCACCTCCAACAGATTGTTACTGCTATTGCTAGAATCATTCTTGACATTATGAATACATTACGATGGTGATTACATTTAACCAGTTAACAGACACTGATTTACAAAATCCTACTTTGTAGAACTTCTAAAAGAAAAAAAAAAACAGATCAAGGAAAAAATTGTCACATCTTAAGAATGTCTCCCACATAATGTTGCCTCAAGGCAGGACTTCAAATTAGATGAGTCCTAAAAGTCACTGACAGACTGTAACAATAATTTACAAAGCCAATTCAAGATTATATGTCTACAGAAAAAGTCAATTTTGTTAAAGGACTAATTTTTTTTTTTTTTGAGGAACTCTGCCAAACAAAAAATCTATACAAAGAAAGGTAAATGTGTTTTAGAAGTTAGAAACATAATCATTATTAAATAATAAATATTCAGGCTAGGGAGAAATAAAAGAATAAAGAGAAAAAGTCAAGAAATTCGAAGAACCTACAGGATTTGGAAACCTGTGAACAACCAAAAAAAAAAACACCTACAAAAATATGTTCTTTCCCTTTTGAAAATCACACGTCCTCACCGGATTAGAGTGAGCTGAAATTGTGCTGGCTGCAGATGGAGAGCGGGACACTATGGGGCTGATGACCTGGGGCAAGGAGCCTCTGGCAATAACTAGCTGGACATTATCCTTGGCTTTTTGCAGGATGCTGATGGCCTGCTGATGGGTAATTGTCTGATCAAGTGCCTGCCCATTGATTGCAAGGATTTGATCCGTTTCCTTTAGTCTTCCATCTCTATTAAGGAAAAAGGAGGGAAATGATACCTGATAGCTCAGCTTCTTTGGCACATATTTTCAGGTTGATTTTAATCCTATCTTCTAATTTCCACACTTTTTAATCTTTTCCTTGCAATTCTAATTTTTAAGAAATAATGTTTTGGTTCCAGGTGATCAACTGTCACCCCTAACCAACCTCTCCCATCAGGAGAGTGCTCTTCCTTCAGCCATCTACTCAGTCTACACATTATATCTTGGGCGTTCCTATGTTCTAAAAAGGAAAGCATCAGTGCTTAGTATTTCCTTGTTACTTTAAGCATATTGATCAAATATAGCTCTAAATATTATGAGACATTGGACTACCTTTCTGTATAATAATTTAAAAATCTAATCAGTAGCCCATTTAATAATAGTTCAAATAATGTTCTACTTAGATGCAAATATTCCAAGAAATAATCATGATGATGAATATGCAACTATGTGATGATATTGTGAATTACTGATTATATATGTAGACTGGAAAGATCAAAAGTTACGAATGTTTGTGTTTGGAGTTTTTTGGTATTTTAAAGGAAATTTAAAAATTAATAAAAAAATGTTCTACTTAAATACATCTTTCCTTTCTAAAAAGCAATTAAGTTATGACTATACATCTACTCTCATTTCAAAGAACTTGCTTTTTTACCACAATGACTTCTAGAAACTAGTAAATGACAGGTAACATTCAGTTTTTGTTGTTTTTTTTAATTATTTTTTTTTCCAATCCTCCAGTGATGAATACCTTCTAAATGTGTTATCCAAAACAAAAAAGCCACTGAAGCAGTCTCACCTGTGAGCCACACTGCCCTCTTGAATCTCCTGCACAAATATTCCCAGTTCTCCCCTATTTTCACTTCTTAGTCCCACAACACTAAACCCCAGGCCTCCACTTAGAGGTTTGAGGAGCTCAAAAACTTCTACATGGCGACCCTGTTCAGAAAACAAACCAAGAAAGAAATCAAAAAGCCAACTGATGTAGTGACAGTCATCCTATTGGGGGGCCTTATTTATTTTAAAACAAAGAAATAAAAGAAAAAAAGTTTTCTAAGAACATCTTTACCACACATCACCTAGAACAGGGCATATTATTTATCCTGGAGAATATTTCTGCGACACAACAGACAACACGCAATTTAAAATCTGGTAATAATAAAATAATGGAAAAATCTCTGAAGGAATCAAAGTCTCACAAAATATACTTTTTTCATTCCAAATTGTTCATGTTATAAAAGTCACCATATTCTTCAAATTATCCAGGGGCATGATTACACTCCTAAGACATTACACTTCCCAGCATAACAGGAGAAAGTGCTCTTACCTGGGCCATATTTTTGATCAGTTGATCAAATTCCTCACAAGCAGGCTTCCCATTGATGTACGGAGGACATGATTCCATAAGTGAGTCCAGATTCCCATTACTTGGAGACAATAAAAATGATTCCTTTTGTAGAGTAGGAATCACAGCCGAACTGAGATGTGGAATGTGGGCATATTCAACATTTGAAGTTGTGGCAGTTGCAATGTTTACCTAAGGGTAATAAGTAAATTATTACCAATTTTAAACTAGTTCATAGAAAACAAACCAAAATAGGTAATAATGAAGAGCATATGAAATTCCAAAATGTCCATACCCTGTGATCCGGCAATTCTACTTCAGGTAATTTATTTCAAGGAGAAAAAATTAGAATAATACACAAAGATATATATAGCAAGGATATTCAACATAGGACTTTTTATTAGATGGGGAGGAAAAAAAAAGATATCCCTAGTATTCAATTTCAGGGTACTCATTAAAACGCAAAGATAAACATACACATCCATAAACACACACACTCTCTAGTAAAAAAGGAAAATCACTGAACAATAGGTATAGTATGGTCCTATGAACATTAAAAAAAAAGCAGGGTTACATATGCATTAAATACTTGGAAGAACACATACCAAGCGGCCAATATAACACTAGTCATCCCTGAGAGATGCTATTCTAGAGGGTCATTCACTTTCTGCATTGCTTAAATTTTTATAACGTTAACATAAATGTCAAAAATAAAAAAGGATAAGTCAATTTAGGAAAAACATGTATAATGGCCTGTGTGTCCCGATTCTGAACAGCTTAAGGTAAAGCTGAATAATGTATAAAACAGTGCAAACAGAAAATCTTAATTTTATGTTTCATAAGGTACCTGGAATATGGCTTTTAATCTGCAACTATTTATCAACAGAGGTACCTCAGTGACATTTCTGGATCACTCCGACCTCCTTTCCTAGCATTCTGACACTTACCCACGTCACTGAAGCCATACTGACTACCTTGCTGTTTCTCAGATGGCTAAGCCCTCTGCCAGCCAGGTATATCCTTCTCCAAGACAGCCACGTGACTTGCTTTTTTATTTCATTATATCATTCAGGTGTGCTCAACATCCCCCTCAAAGACTCCCTGATGACCCTGTCCAAGCTGGCACCCTACAACACATGCCATGAATTTACCCTACTCTACTTTAACCTTATAACAATTATCACCACCTCATCAGTTCTCTGTCGTCATGGGGCTTCCATCCCAGTCAATGCAGGCAGACTAGAATGTCATAGTTCCAGAGAATTTAACTGTTATATTCTGCACAATAGCCTCAATCACCAGCCGACTGTTTTATATACAGTTGGCACTCAATATATATTTGAGGAATGAATATCCATTTTTAAAGAACCTACACTGATCTAATCTTCCCTAGAGCCCAACATGTAACATTAACTCCATTTTATGGATAGCAAAAATGCCAAATTCATACACCTAAAAAAAGTACTTTGTGATCTAGATTTTTTCATTATGGCTTCCCTATCATGTTACACATCCATATAGTCATTTCAGATATCATTTCTGGATCAAACATTAGGTAAAGAGCTCCCTTTGACATAAACCATCAAAACATTTCATACTACATCAGCAATCCATACTTAAGAGTGTGCTAACTATCCATAAAAACCAAAAAGAAAACTCCTTAGGTTACCAATATAACCAATAATTCAACACATTATATTGGCGATGTATAATCACGAATGGAAGAGAGATCAATTTGTGGAGAATGGGCATTTGGGAATCCTTTTAAATGCTTATTTAAAAATCTGCAGCAGACATGATCAATTACTATTTTTCAAAAGCAAGTATCTTCTGCCAAGCCTGATTTTTTTTTTAATCCTGAGCCATGGCAACTTCAATAAAGTCTGCCAGCAGAAAATACACTACTCAGGTTGAAGCAGATGGCATAATGAAATCTGTGACAGGCTGAGGATCCCACACACCAGGACCTAATGCCTATGGTATGCTTGCATAGGGAAAAAAACATTTTCACTTCTGCTACAGAAAGCCAGAATGAACAAAATCACCTTTCAAGAACAGAGAGTCCATCGATACGAAGTTAACTCATGACGTAGAAGCTACCATAACCTGGAAGGCACTCCCAAACCAACGTTTCAGGACCAAACTATCTACAATATTACAATATGAGAATCTTATAAAGGTATTTAGTATCAATTGCCTTCTCCTAATTTACTAGAGGTCTGACCAATGTCAATGGTTCCTCCTACCTCCTCTCAGTCTGAGGTCTGAATAAATGTAAAAGCAAAGGTCGGAGTTTTAAAAGTTATCATTTAATTAATACCACCATACAAAGGGTTTCTTCTTATTTAAAAAATTATACTCACAGGAAAAAACACCAAAGCACCTTCTGATTCTGCTATATTAGTTGTTTATTAAAATGACTTTCTGAACTATAACCTTCTTGAAGAAAATGAATGAATTTTGTCTTAATTAATAGGCCTGTTCATAGCAGACATATTACAAATGTTAATAAAAAGGACTTGACTTCCATACTTGGTTTACAGGGTATAAAATAAACAGAAGAAAACACACATATCTGGTGATTTTATATACAGATAAACAATCTGTATAATTTATGGAAGTTGCTAATAAATGAGTAAAAGTCACAAATAATTATCTGTTCTCTATTTAACTTCTGGCCAAGTATTTTAGTCTAAAAAGGGCATACATGGTTGTTTAGTAAATAAACATATTAATCTAATATATTGATTTTAATTAGTGATAATACCTAATACATAACTTAAGACATTGTTTCAATTACTCATTTAAAATTTTTACAAATTCTTTGTGAAAGAGCAGAAAACATTTTACTTATTTTAATTTTTTTTTTTTTGTCTATACACATATCTTTTCACCACCACTTTATACTTACTTCTCATGGCATTTAGAAGCCATCTTACCTGATGCAGTCAGGATCAATAACTGGCTGTAAAACAGCAATAGAATAGAAATCACCACAACTTATAACTTTATTTTAACTTAAAACATATGTGCATTAATTCACAAATAACTTGCTATAAGGATAACATATTTTCCTTGAGTACGGCTCCACAAATGGGAGGTCCACCCATTCTTTTTTACATAAACCACACTCATAATATTTTCTATTTCAGTTACTTTAAAGTAGAGCATGAATTCAGACACTTATGAAATAATTTAAGTGAAGAAGTCTTCTAGACTTTCATGAGATCTTTCCTAAATGTTTTACAATTTGTTTGAAAACAAAAATTTTACCCATAATTATTTTATCAATTCACATAATCTTTCAAAAGAATTTAAATTATCTTTCATTGAATCAACTCTCCTTTGTCCTGAGTCACATAGTTATAAAAAGTATAAATAGCTTTTAGATATAACTGACTTTTGATAAATCTCTGTTCCATGGATGGAAGTAGAAGCAGCACACAAACAACAGTACTTGAACTAGACGAGTATTTAGACCTGAGCTTCATTTGGAAGAAAAATGGACAGTGCGTTTTCACCCAGCAAGTCACTTATTTGGAAGAGGACTAAGAGAACTGCTTCTAAAAGCATTTCAAGAGAACAAAAATTCTCTTTTAGTTTTAGATACAATTAAACTCATCTTGCAGATGTATCAGACTAACTCTTTCTCATTGAACAATTAGAAAATTTCCATAAAGAACTATTTTTAAAAGTACAAAAAAGAAAAGAAGGCAGCCAGACCATGAAGAGACAAATCTCGAAGAAAAGAGGAAATCCAATGAGTAAAGTCACTGATTTTTGCCACGTTTGCTATTGATTTTTCTCTTTGGGGGATGTGCTGGTTATCTATAGCTTAAGCTAGCAACCTTCTGGGCTTACAGAGATAGAAGTTGGAGTTTGGTACCATCAAGGCTGTTGCGACATTGGGGTCTGAGATCCTGGAGAAAAGAAAACTGCATCAATGTATAACTTCCCTTAAAGGCATTGGGAGTCTCCCAGTTTGCAGATGCAAGGCAAGTTAGTAAGGAACAAAATGGAAAGCTGCTGAAAGGCTAAAGAATTGCGCAAGATTTGTGGACATCTCGAAAACTGGAAAGACACAGATTGGAGTTCAGGTTCCAACAAGGCAGAAAATCTTTGAAAAATGCCCCAGGCTTTCAGTTGAGATCCCTGAAAGGCAACATCCAAGTAAGAGCAAAATAGAAATAGACCAGCACAATGAGGAGCTTTAAAATCAAACAAAGGATGAAGCAAGGTGATTTGCTCATATCCCATCTTCCTGTCAAAATGAGAAAAAGAGTCTCAACAATGTTTTTCATAAACAATATTTGGCATCAAATTTTGCCAGAATATGGAACACCAGAATCAAATGACAGAAAGCAAGAAAAAAAAAAAAAAAAAAGATGATGTAAACAGATCCATCCTACGAAGACTGAGGTTAGCAGAAAAAGACTTTTTCTAAAACCATAATTTACATGTGCAAAAAACTGGAGAAAAATAAGGAGAAAACAGAGGAAATGTCAGAGACATTCACCAGAGAATCAGAATTCATAAAAGAAGCATCAAATAGAAAGTCTAGAAGTGAATAAAGCAACGTTAGAAATGATAATTCCAAGAACTGGAGTCTACTAAAAAAAAATGAATCAAAAGGAAACTCTAGGGTAGAATAAAACAGTATAAGAAATTAAGGCTGTATTAGATACAATTAGCAGGAGAATGGACAAAGCAGAAGACAGAATTAAGAGTTAGTGAACTGGAAGATAGGTCACTAAAAATCATTCATGGTCAAAAAGATACAGATTTAAAAAAATGAAAAATATTAAAAAAAACAAAAAAACTGAAGACACAGGTAAGGAAGAGTGCTAATAATTAACACATGCACAACTGGAGTCCCAAAACTAAAGAAGAGTGGGACTAGGCATAAAACAATATATTAAGGAATAAATGTCTGAGTTTGCCAAAATTGATAAAAGGTATCACCTAGAGATTCAAGAAAATCTGTGAATATGTGGCAGAGTAAAAACAAAGAAAATCACACCTGGGCATATGCATTAGTAACATATTGCTGTGTAACAAATTAGCCTAACTTTTTCCAGAAAGTGATAAAAGCATTAATTAAAGTAGAATCAAGTAAGTCAAGAATACACACGTCTGATAAAGGACTCATATAGAGAATATATTAAAAATATTTAAAAATAATTGATACAATTACAAAATGAGCAAAAGGAATGAAAAGTCGTTTTATCAAATGAATATATAAATGCCAAATAAGTACATAAAAGATGTTCAGCATCATTAGCCATTAGAGAAATGGCAATTAAAAGCACAATGAGATGTCACTATACTTCTATTAGAATAACTAAAACAAAAGTAACATATAATACAACCATTTTTTGAAGAAATTTATAATAAAATTAAAGTAGAATAAAACTTTTAAAAACCATAAGAGTGTACAACACAAACCATGAACCTCAATGTAAACTAAGGACTATAGATAATAATGTAATTATAATAATACTGTTACATCAATTTTAGCAAAGGTAATTAATGCAAAGTATTAATAATAGGGAAAACTGTTTATGGAGATGGTAAATGGAAACTCTTTATTTTCTACATGCTGTTCTGTAAACCAACAACTTCTCTAATAAAATAAAAATTAGAAGTATAAATAATGACAACACTAAATACTGATGAAGATGTGGAGAAATTTAATTATTCATGCATTGTTGGTGAGGATGAAAAATGGTATAGTCTCTCTGAAAACAGTTTGGCAGTTTCTTAAAATATTAATCATGCACTCACTATGACCCATAAATTGCATTTCCGGACAGTTGTAGAGAAATGAAATTCCATGTCCACACAAAAACCTGTACACAATTGTTAACAGCAGCTTTTTCTGTAATAACCAAAAGCAAAATCCCTCAATAGATAAATCCACACCATAGAATACAACTCAGAAAAAAAAGAAATGAATGATCAATACACAACAACTTGGATGGATCTCAAGGGCATTATGCTGAATGAAAAGAGCGAATCTCAAAAGCCCACATACTTTATGATTTCATTTTTATAAAATCCTGAAAAATGACAAAGTTATTAGAGGTGGGAAACAGATCAGTGATGACCAGGGATTAGGGATTATGAGGGCAGAGGGTTGGGTAGGACCATAAAGGGGTAGCGTGGGGAGAGATTTTTAAGGTAATGAGCTAGTCCTGTATCCTGTCATGGTAGATTCAGAGCTATAAACGTGATAAAAATGATGCACAATTGTACACACATAATGTACCAGTGTCAATTCCCTGGCTTTGATATTTTACTGTAATTACGTAAAATGTACCTAATGGGGGACACCGTGTGAAGGATATACAGGACTTCTTTGTACTATCTTTAAAACTCCCTGTTAATCTATAATTATTTCCAAATAAAAAGTCTTAGAAAAGGTAGAATCAAACAGGTCAAGGATACAAGGTGTAATCCTTAGGGTGAACATTAAATAACAATAAAACAAAGCATAAATAACATGGCAATAGAGGAAGAAAATGAAATAAAAATATTTAAAAGGCAATAAAAGAAAAAAAATAAATTGGATAAAAACAGAACATAAGTAAGATGGTATATGTAAATACAAACTTACTGATAATTACCTTAAATATAAAGAGTTAAATCCTTCAAGACTAGAATTGTCGGACTGGATAACCAAAAAAAACCTAAACACACACTGCTTGGCAAAGATTCAAGTTAAAGAAAAAGATGCAAGTAAAAATATGGAAAAAAAAGATATACCACATACAATGAACCAAAAGAAGCTTGGTAATGGCTAAATTAATATCAGATAAATGGACTTTAAGGTAAGAAGCATTGCTAGAGATCAAAAGTGACAATTTAGTTCAATAGTCTAACAGGTTTAGTAATCTAAGAGTGTGACTTCAAAATATGTTAAGGCAAAAAGACTCAGAACCCAATGAAAAACAGACAAATATACAATCAATTAAAACATAACAAACCTTTCTCTAGAACTGATGGAATAGAAAAAAAAAATCAATAAAGATAGGGAAAATTTGAACAGCATTCTAAATAAAGTTGACCTAATTGACACATACAGAACATTGCACTCAACTTCTGCAAAATGCACATTCTTTTCAAGGACCATTCATCCAAATAAACCCTATGCAGCGTCATAAAGCAAGTCTCAGTAAATTTCAAGAATAGAGAAAATGTTCTCTCAGTACAGTAGAATTAGGCTAGAAATCAATAACAGAAAGATAAAAAGAAAACTTCAAAACGTTGGACAAACAATACAGCTCTAAATAACCAATAGGTAAAAAAAGAAATCATAATTAAAAATTAAAAATAAATTCGGAATTGAATAATAATGAGGATATAACAAATCAAAATTGTGGGATACACTTAAACAAGGCTTCTATTAGAAGGAAGTTTATAGATTTATATTAATATATAGAAAAGAAGAAATACCAAATATCAATGAGCTAGGCATCCAAATCAAAAAGATAAAACAAAACAGAAACCAAACCAAAAGAAGGAATAAAATAACACAGGTTAGAGCAAAATCAGTGAAGCAGAAAAAATACAGTAAAGAAAATTTTAAAATCCACTGGTTTTTGCAAAGAAAAGATTAACGAGAATGATATACATCTAGCACTACTGGTCAAGGAAAAAAATACAAAAGATACAAATACCCAATATCAGAAATGAAAAGAGGGTCATAAGTATACTTTACAGGTAGGCTCTAATGAACAATCTCATGCCAAAAAAAAATTGGAAAAATTAGACAAAATGAACAAATTCCCTAAAAAGCAAATTTACCAAAATGTGAACAGTCTTGTATCTATCAATGAAACTGAATCCACTATTAGAGATCTACAAACACAGTTGATAGTTCTACAAAAAGTTAATATAGAATTAGCAAATGACTCAGCAATTCCTTTCCTTGGTATACAGGCAAAAGAATTGAAAGAAAGGACTCAAACATATACTTGCACACCAATGTTCATAGCAGCATTATTCACAATAACCAAAAGATATAAACAACTGTCCATCAACAAATGAATGGATAAACAATATAGGGTATAGTCACACAGTAGAATATTATTCAGACGTAAGAAAGGAAAGAAACTCTGATACATGTTGCAACATACATGAACCTTGAAAATACTGTACTTACTGAAAGTAAGTCAACATGAGAGGACAAAAATTGTGTGATTCACTGACATGAAATACCTAGAATAAGCGAATTCATAATGATTAGATTACAGGTTACTAAAGGCTGGGGGAAGAGGAGAGGAGAAAGAGGAAATTATTGCTTATCGGCTACAGAGTTTCTGTCTTGTGTGATGAAAAAGTTTTGGTAGCAGAGGGTATTGATGGTAGTACAACATTGTAAATGTAATTAATGACACTGAATTGTGCATTTAAACATGGTAAAATGGCAAAATTTATGTGTGTGTGTCTCAATTAAAGAAAGAAAAAAGAGCAGGGGAGGGGAGGGGAAGGAAGGAAGGAAATCTCACCATAAAGAAAATCCCAAGTCCAAATGGTTTCACTAGAAAATTCTTCCAAACATTCAAAAACTAAATCTAACACTAATCGTACACAAATTCTTTCAGTAAGAAAAGAATTATTCTCAACTTTTTCTATGAGGTCAGTATAACTTTGATGCCAAAATCTAACAAGGACATTGTTATACTGGAAAGCTATAGACGAATCTCTCCTAAACTCAGATACAAAAATGCTAAGCAAGAATATTAACACATCGAATCCAAAGTTATATAAAGAGAATAATGATTATAACCAACTTGGGCATTCCAGGAATGCAAGCTTGAATTAACATTTGAAAACTGTTCAATTCAATTCACCACATTAACAGAGTTGAAGAGAAAAACATAGGACCAGCTCAATAGATGCAGGAAAAAAAACCACTGGATACAATTCATACTAGATTGGCAAATAATGAAAGTTTTAACCCTAAGATTTAGAATGAAATAACAGCATCTACTACCACCACTTCTATTTAACATTAGACTCAAGGTTATAGGTAGTACAATATGGCAAGAAAAAGATATGATGATTGGAATTAAAGAAATAAAAACTGTAATTATTTTCAGACTACATAATTGTGTACATTGAAAATACAGATGAATCTACAGATAATCTCTTAGGATTAATAAATTAATTTATTAAGTTTGGGGGCTGTAAAGTAAACATAAAAAACCCAGCTATAATTCTTAGCAACAGCCAATTAGAAACTAGAACTTAAAAAAAAAGCAAAACAAAACTAGTCTATCTAAAATACAATGAAATAAATTTGAAAAAAATAGAACATAACAGAGTTCAGAAACTGACCCACATATATATAACCACCTGATTTACCAGGGTAAGGGGGGAAAGATGGTCTTTTCAATAAATGGTGTTTGCACAAATGGATATTCACAGAGAAAATTATACACAAACATGCTCATACACACTTTACCTCACACCATATCCAAACTTTAGAATAAAGCTTCTAAAGGAAAATCTCTAGTCTTGGCATAATCAAAGATTTCTTAAATACAACAAAAAGGCAATACCTATAAAGGGAAAGTTTGATAAATTGGACTTGATTAAAATAAAATCCCGTGTCCACCCAAAGATACCATTAAGGCAATAAAAGGCAGAACACAATACAGGAGATGATTGCAATAAAAATGTCAAACAAAAAACTCATATCCAGATATATAAAGAACTCTTATAAATCAATAGGAAAAAGACTGCCATATCAATAGAAAAATGGCAAAAAACTTAAACAGAAACTTCATAAAGGAGGATATCCAAATGCCCAATAAGCATATGAAAACGTGCCCAACATCACTGGTCATTAAGAAAATGCAAGCCAAAGCAACCATGTCTTCTCAGCCCATGAACCCATCCAAAAAATGTGAACAAAATTCCTCATGACATGCATACCACGTATCTGCCTCTGTGTGTGCATATATAGATATCGAAATACATATATGTAGGAAGACATTTTAAAAATGCAACAGTGTCATACTACAACATACACATCAGAATGACTAAAATTGGAAAAAGTGAAAGTTAAAGCAGACAATTTCAAATGGAAGCAATGATATGAGCAATGAGAATTTTTACACACTATGGTGGGAACATAGACTGGTACAATTACTTAGGAAAACAGTTTGTCAGAATCAACTGAAACTGAGCATTTACTTAAGTCTCGGAAATGAAGTAAATACCCATCAGAAATGCATCCTTAGGTGCATCAAAAGACATGTACCAGAGTGTTTACAGAATCTTTATTTATAATAGCCCAAAACTGGAAACAATACAATCACAAAAAGGACAAAAAAATTCTAGTATATTTATACAATGGAAAATGACAATCACAGCTGCATGCAACAAGAAAGAATCTCACAGACATAATGTTAAGACAAGCCAGACACAGACATGTATACTCTATGACTGCATTTACATAAAATTCAAATATTTATCAACGGGATAAAAGCCTAAACAGTGATACCTTTTGAGGAGAGCTGGTAAGAACTGACTGAGAAGAGGCACAAGTGAGGAATCTGGAATGCTGGTAACTCTATATCTTGACGTAAGTGGGGTTACACATGCTTATTCAATTTGTAAAAAAATCCTTTAATTATACATTTTTTGCCTCTTACTGTATGTTTTCCCTCAACTTTTTAAAGGTTTCAAAATAAGAGATCTAATCAGCGCACTGAACCTAGGACATTTCAATGAATTACCTAAAAAAACACTTCTCTTAAAGAAAGTAGGTTAAGAACAGCCTGTATGCATCAAGCTAAACGTCCTCTTACTGCAATTCTGAGTTTAAAATTCAATGACTAGAGTGCACGGGTGGTTCAGTGGTAGAATGCTCACCTGCCATGCAGGATACTGGGGTTCAACTCCTGGCTCACAGACAAAAAAAAAAAAAAAAAAAAATTTCAATGACCAGGCATTCACCTTCAAAGAAAGGAGAATACAGAAATTGGACACCTGATGATGAAGCTTAGTTTATTACCGTGACAGATGATCCTTTTTAGGCTTGATAGGGATTCAGCTGGCTAATTCCCATTCACAGATGAATCCTTTACCAAGTGCTCAAGATGAATCCTGAGCAAATGTTCTTTAATCTTCATAGATACCTTCAGATATTTCTTCTTTAAGGAGTATAAAATATTTTAAAATTATAATAATTTAATTGTACACCAAATTAAAGGAGAAAAAATAATCATTATGTTATCTTAAACTTTTACTCTATAGTATTCTGACCCCTTCTGGTACAAGGCTGATGTAATTGTGAGATTTCAAAATTATATATTGGCTTTATCTTTCTCAAAAATAATATCTAACAATATCTTAGAGCAGCTAGAAGAAAAAAACCTAAAATTGTGGAATTGTAACCTGCACCAAACTCTGAAATCTAATAGTTGTGATGTGCTTTGAAATTTATTGGTTTTTTTGTATACATAATTTTTCACAAAAAAGAAAACAAAAAGTCCATTTTGATGGTTTTAAAATATATACCATTATTTTAAATATAAATACCATTTTAAATATATAAAATATATATTTAAAATATATATATTATATTTTAAAATATATATATTCCTTCTAGCCTCCAGTGTTCTGGAGTAGCTAAAAGGAAAAATCTGAGATGATGGAATGGTAGCCCATGACAAACTCTGGGATCTATCTGTACCTACTTCTTGAAAATTATTGCTTTTTTCTTTCTTTCCTCTGTATATCTGTTCTATTACACAATTTTTTAAAAATTTTAATGAAAAAAATACCTATTCTGTAAAATTAATACCATCAAAAAATACTTGAAGAGATCATTGTCTTTAATATTCTGACCATACAAATATGATCTAGATGCACGTCAGTTTAACTAACATAAGGATTTAAAATATGTAGATTCCCTTAACTAAATCTGCTACAGAATACTGAAAGATTGACCACTTATGCTTTGTTTGTCCCTTTTAGGTCTTTAACTGAAAAGGAAGTTAATATCATTAGCTCTATTTTAGTGGTGAGCATTAATCTTCACAGACATACTTGTATAACTGTGTCTTCTATAAAATGACTGCATAGGATAAATCTTAAGCATTTTTACGTAGTTTATCAAAATCTGTTTTTCAGTCCTAGCATTTTAACTTACACTGCATGCATACTATGGCAGTAAATATAAAATGACCCACATACTTTTGATGGATATTTCTATCATTTAAAAGCTAAAATATATGTAAGTAGCTGAATTAAGTAAGAAAAATTAGCCACTGCTTTTGCAATTCCTCATGTCCGGTAATTTTAAATAATTTTACAGACCTACTACTAGATCAATTTCTCAACTTTGTGTGTATTTGTTGCCCCTTAATATAATGAGAAATAAGAAAAAAGGCACTCTCTGGGGAATCTGCCGTAACAGGTGCACCTCTTAGAAATGCAGATTTTTTTTTTTTTAATCTGCATCTTGTCTTTTCTTTTTGCAAAGCAAGGAGCTTCTCGCAGTGCTTATTTTTGTGTGAATTGACAAAAAATGCTATAAAACACCCTCTGGAACTGATCCCAAATATAAAATGCAAAGACGGATAGGATGCTGAGAGTATTCAATGAAATACAGCACACAAAATGTTAGCAATCACAGAAAAATTTTTGATACATAATAGGACTCTGTTTCAAGTTTAGAACCTAGGGAGGTCTCCTCTTCCATAAATCTTTCAGTGAAATACTGATTACAGCACAACTCTGATGCATTATTGAAAAGGCAAACCCTTGCACAGTAATTGATGGTGGCACTCTGATTTAATGATCCTTATTTTTAAAACTAATTAAAGAAATTGAGGTGTATGTTCAAAGGGGATTAGCTTAATGTGTCAAGACTATTTTTAACAATATTGTTCCTAGTTCTTAAATTAAGCATGATAAAAAATGGAACAGAAGTTACCGGGGAGCAGGAAGGTGGGAGGGAGGACATAACATTATCAGATGGAATAAGCATAATTTTATATTTTCTAAAAGGCCTTCTTTTTATTTTCAAATATGTATCAAGCACCTAAAATGTCCAAGACACTGTGCTCTAGGTGATAGGAACAGTAATCATAAAGGAAAAATTACTGCCACAATCATTAATATATTAGATATCCTATAAAATTACTCCACCAGGCTTAGTTAGTTTACACACCTACTAACCCAGAATACCTTTCTTTCCATAGCTATGAATTCCTGAATAGGAAAGCAGATAGTGGTCTGGTACTCATGTTATAATTTGTAGATATTTTTAAAGTAGCCTTTGACTATTATCGGCTGACAAATTTAAAAGGAAGGGTAGTTCTTGCCTGCCATGCCAGAGACCTGGGTTGAATTCCCGATGCTTGCCCATGTTAAAAAAAAAAAAAAGGAAAGGGTACTGAACTTAGGAAGTCTTTCCTAAACCTAAGACTGTTTACTGGGCTATTCTGAGTAAACAAAATACATATTTTCCACACCAACCCCTCTGTAGAAACAAATGCATAGTTTCAGACACTAGTGGCATATTTTCATCTTAAAATTTCCAAGTGCTAAAAGGATCAGCTATCATCTGTGAAACTCAAAATGGAAGGCAAAAAATAAGTATAAATTAAAGAAGGAAAAGAAATAAAGACTATCTAGGACTTCTGATTTCTCCCTTTTGATATTTAAGAAGATATACATGGGATGATCAATAATTCACCTAAAGCAATGGTGATGGCTGTAGCCTATTAAATGACAAGGTCAAGTACAAAACTATACCTTTGTGCTTTTATACAATGCTGCTCATTTAAAGGAATGGCCTATTTAGAGGCTATGCTATTTTATAATTTTCTAGTTTTCACTCAAAGCTACTTCTATGAACATTTTATTCATTTTTGAAACTACACAATAAAAACCACTTGCTAAAATCAATCCACAACTACACTAAAATGTTGGACTGAGACAGCATAATGCTCTGTATTCTATTAACTAATTTTTAAGGAAGGCCTACAAATGACACTAAAACTTTCAAAAACGCTGTTAAGTGAATATATTCAGACTTACTTTTTCCAATTGCATAAAATATATGAACACTGGGTAAAGATTTAAATAATAGTTAAAGCAGTGACAAGTTTTACTTTAAACATTTTTCATTATTGTTATAAAATAAATTTTAATTTTATTATTAAAAGAAAATTAGGTCCAATAATAAAATAAAACACTATTCTTTAAATCAATCCTCTGAGTTTCCACCAAGATTACAACTTCAATAATAACTGGATCTTTTACATACTTATTTTATCTTTTCTTTCAGTATCTTTATATTTTATAATTGTAAAATGGAGGGAGCCTGTTGTACATTTCAAAAAGAAAAGACTACAAATTTTTTTAAGTTCCCATCATCAAGAGCAATAATTCTAATTCTTCACCATTTGAATCACTTAGCAAAGACCTTGATGAAGTAGTAAAAATTATTAATCTCATTAAATCATCATCTTTGTATATATATCTTGAGTATTCTGTGTTTCAGAATGGGAAAAAGACAGAAAGCACTTCTGTTGTGTAATAAAGTACAATAGTTGTCTCAAGGAAAATTACTTGCGTTATTTTTTGAGTTGCAAGCTAAACTAACCACTTTTTTTCATGAATACCACATTACTTGAAAAAAATAACAGAAAATTAAACTTTGATTATTTAGACATGGGCATTTTTGGCAGAAGTATTCTCAAAAATGAACAAGATAAGCTTGTCACTTCAACACAAACTACCAGTTGACAATGACTGTTGCCAATTTTAAAAGCTGAACTTTCAAGTGAAAGGTAAAATTTTGGAAAACCTGTATCTATCAACCTAAGCTTGATACCTTTTCATAATTTAAAGATCATGTTGATTAGATCAGAATTGATATTAGCAAATTTAATTTTTTATTATACAATGAAGTAGAAATACACCAAAATTTTGGAAGATCTACATAACACACTGAACCAGTATTTTCCAAAAAGACCAAGGCCATATAAAATTATGCATGGGTGAAAAAACAAAAATTCAAAGAGCAAAATAAACAAATTTTACTCTGAGTATAAAATATCCATTAATTTGGTTTCAGATTCCAGATTGCAATGAAGCCTTAAGAAGTAACCACACATTTTGATATACTAAGAAAGAATAGCCACAGTTATCAGAAATGCTTTATAACTCCCATTTCCCCCTATATCAACTACAACAATAAGTTCAAACACATCAAATACAGAAGCAAATATGAGTCCAGTAGTCTTTTTTTAAGCCAGACATTTAAGAGATGTGCAAAACTGTAAAATAATGTCATTCTCCTCACTAATTTTTGAAACATGTAATGTGTTTATTACTACTATTTTTAAATAAACGGACAAATATTTTAAATATTTTTCAATTTTAATTATAACATGGTAAGTATTGATGGATAAAACCAACATAAACAAAAGCTCTTTGAAATCCTTAATAATTTTTAAGAGTGTAAAGGGGTTGTAAGAATAAAATATTTGTGAACTATTACCTTAAAATATTAAATTGCAATAATAGGGGACAACAATAAGAATGAGAAATAATATTTAGTGCTTAGTAAGACCAGTTTACACTTTTTAGATTCACGTTATTCAGTTCCCATTTTACCAGTAAAGAAAGAGCAAAAAAAAAAAAAAAAGAGACTCAGTGAAGATTAAAAAAAAAAAAGTATTCATTTTAAGAAATAAACATTTGCTTCAGATCATCTATTCACAAATATCAGTCCAGAAAACAAATTTGGTTTGTGCCTGTCTCCAAATCCCACTAGTTCACACTGCCACAGTATGAGAGCACATAATCATAGCAAAGACCCCTAATCACCAGGAAATCTTTAAATTATGTTCATCATGCTGTTTAAGAAGACAATGACATGAAAAACAACAGAGCTCGATGATTAAGACCTGGGCTACAGCACCAGCCTGCTTGCATTCAAATACTAGCTCTACTACTTTAACCTCTCTGCCTCCATTTCCCTATCTGAAAAATAAAGAAAATAATATCTACTTTAGAGTATTGTAATGATGAAATGGTTAGCTACATGCAGAATAGTTCCTGGCACACAGAAAGAATTCAATACATGTGAATTACTATAAAGATGATGTTGATATGATTACTAAGAGAAAAATGTGGAGTCTCCAAAGTAACTTCAGGTATTTGGCTAATTTATTTATGTT
This sequence comes from Tamandua tetradactyla, assembly GCF_023851605.1. NCBI lineage: Eukaryota > Metazoa > Chordata > Mammalia > Pilosa > Myrmecophagidae > Tamandua > Tamandua tetradactyla. Next base: position 84,280,355 of record NC_135328.1, on the reverse strand, counting down.
AAAATTTAGTTCTATGGTAAGGAAAGATAGACTATTGATGCACAGTAGTTCTGAATGTTTTACTTAATAATATTTGCATATTAATTTATTAGATAATAATTTACTGAGCTGGAATAAAGTATCATGTTAAGTACAAGGTATTCAAAAATGAACATGCCATGGATTTTATTCCAAAAGTAGAAAATAGATTCCAATCAAATCTGATATACAATTAATTCTAAAGCTCCTTTTTTATGCTTGTTAAGAACAAATGGCAAGTGGAGCAAAGCATATACACTGCAGTCTAGGCATGTGTGTTTATATGTATTTGCAGAATGTCGTTTCTTTATTTAAATCTCAGCCCTTCTGTGTTTTCTTAGCCAAACTTCCAAGGGAAAAAATTTAAAGAATGCAGTTTGACCGAAGATAATATTCTTATCCAAGTATGCTGTGATTTCTAAATCAAAGAGGATAAGGTAACAAAATTGACTAAATTAATTTATTTTAAATGCCAAAACAAAACAAACTTTGATAAACAACATCTTAGAATTTTTGTAGTGTTATTACTGTCAGTTCCACATTTCCAGAAGACCAATAAAACCGACTCACTATTCAATCAGCTTAGAGAAAAATCAAAATAACACAAAACCCAAACCTTACAGACAAGTATGACTAAATGGAAACAGGCTCATGAAATTGATGTCATTCTGCCATATTGCCTCTGCATTACATACTATATTTATCCACTTCATTTATTTTACCTTGAAAATCTGACATAATTATAAACAAAATGAGAAGGAAGTTATGATTAATATTTAAAAGGCTCTACGACTAAAATTTGGAAGAATTAAGTAAGGAGAAGTGGTGAATCTTAACAAATTTGAATTTACAAGACGGCTCGCTTATGTGCCTTTCTCTTCAGGAATGTTATTAACTGCCTTCTCCACCGACTTGTCTCTTTTACCTTAGAGAATTAAGGGCTTAGAAACAATGTAAAAGTAAAAAAGCGCTGGCTTTGTAGGTCAGAGAGACCTGTGATCTCCTAAGTCTACCACTATATAATTGTGTGGTCCAAGTTAAAATACATAACCTTTCTAAATCCCAATTTCCTCAACAGAACAAATGGGGAAAAATCTACTCATAAAGCTGACAGACAGATTAAACGAGACAATGTCCTTAACACATTAGGGCTTCTTAAAACGTCAGTGTTGGGCAGTGTGATGGTGGCTCAGAGGCAGAGTTCTCGCCTGCCATGCCGGAGACCCAGGTTGGAGTTCCGGTGCCTGCCCATGCACAGAGGAAAAATAAATAAATAAAAGGTCAGTGTTGCTGTAGTTATGGCTTCTCTATCATTCTTAAATTTCTGCATTAAAAAACTCATTTAGGTTATACCCTATAAATTTCACATTTTTCTTTCTTCTCCAAAGACCACTTAACTTTGAACACCATACAATTAGCACCATTTGCTGTTTTAGACACACATGCATATCCGACAGCAAGATGGTCTTGCATTTTAATCCAGCACTGTATAAAAAGCTCGAACAGTGCCTTCTTGCCCAGGATAAAACATGAATTTAAGTCCCTTCAAGGGCTCTATATTTACAAACTTTTAGTTAAAGGAACAAACATTTAAAAGCTGTTATTGCACCAAAAATAAAGTATTTGAAATTCCTACAGTAAATAAACTTTATGGTAAATATAAAAACAGAAGAATCCCTCTTTCTCTTCTAACTTCTCCTAGATAATGTACATTAAACTCTCAAGAAATAGCACTTCACTATTTGGCAAACTGCAACGCCTTACTATAAAAGCAGAATCATTTGGGGGTTCAAAAGACTGTTTTTTTCATTTTCACAATCAACAGAAATGGTAAATTTTTTTACAATGGAATCAAGAAACATTTCTTTATTTCTGGTCTGCTCTTCCCACACCATAACCCAGACATTCTTGGGTGATATTAGTCATGGACCCTTTATTGATAGCAAGCCTAAGATGAATCACTTCATTTCAGTCTCAAATTAGAAACTGTTTTAGGGAAGGGTTCTACTTTGTCCTTTATTTAAGTAAGAACATAAAGCTGGGGAAACAGGCATTTCTGCCCTTTTAGACATGAATTGTATAAAACAGCATTTTTCTGATAACCAAAATCAAAACAGAGTAGCAAAATGCTCAGTGATCAAAATTTCTCATCTTTCCAATAATCTCAAAAATAAAAATAAAAGAAATTATCAGAGCTGATGACGCACCCTAAATAATTGAGCCACAGACTTGATTTAACTGTCTTACAAGTCTGTGAAGCTACAGAACACAGACTCTCAAGTGGACCCCAGCTTACTCTGCATTCCACCTGAGGTCCCCTGGTGACATCAGGTATCTGAAAGTGACCCTCTGGAGCACACAGGGACTATCTATTTCTTTATTTACATCCTCTAAAATCTGCTCCTGCTTTTAAATAAATTATGATGTCATGCCTATCCTTAGCATTAGTAAGAAGAAAGAAGTATTCCTTTGAAGAATAATTTTCTGTATTTTTGCAATATCATAACTGAAGGTTTTATCTATCAAAATGTCATTAAAACCCTCATCTTAAAAGTCCTTCATACTTTGGCTCCCAACTTTTCTCTCCTGCCAATACTCCACACATAACTACTGATCTGATAATATGGGTTTTTATGTGGCTCTATACCAGGGTTTCTCAGCATTGGCACTACTAACATTATGGACCTGGCAATTCTTTCTTTTGGAGGGGGAGAGGGGGTGTGCTGTGCATTGTAGGATGTTTTAGCAGCATCCCTGGACCTTATTTATTAGATGTCACTAACAAACTCTCCCCCACCCCAAGTCATTACAACAAAAAATATCTAAGGACACATTGATTAAAGTCCCCTTGGGAAGGAGGGGAGAAAATCATCCCTGTTGAGAAATGCTCACTGTGCCTTCCGCCTGGAATAATTTCTCTCTGCAGACAATTCTGACTCATTTTTTAAGAGCTAACTTATATCTTACCCCCAATGTGAAGTTTTCCTTTAGTCAAAGTTAGTAACTCATATTACCGGTAGTTCAGTGGTTAGAATGCCCGCCTTCCATGCCGGAGACCCGGGTTTGATTCTCCCCCCCTCTGCCAAAAAAAGTTCGTAATTCATAATTCAGAGAAACTATAACAAAAGATAAAAAATAAATGCTAGAAATCAACACTGTAATGGAAATGAAGAATGCCTCTAATAGGTTCATTAGTAGACAGATAAGAAAAGAATCAGTAAGCTCAAAGATAAATCAGTAGAAACTTCCCAAATTGAAAAGCAAGGGGAAAAAATGACTTACAGAAAAGGGGGAACAGAATATCCAAGACTGAGGGACAATTACAAAACGTTTAACAAATCTACAATAGGAATACCAGAAAGAAAAGAAATTATTTGAAGTAATAATGGTTGAGAATTTTCAAAAATCACTGACAGACATTAAACCACAAATCCAGGAAGTTCAGAGATCACAAGCAGAAGAAATATACATGTAGGTGTATCATAATCAAGGTGTAGAAAATCAAAGACAAAGAGAAAATTTTGAAAGAAGTCAGAGGAAAAAAATCACATTACCTTAAAAGGAACAAGAATAAGAATTATATCAGTATTCTCTTCAGAAACCATACAAGCAAGAAGAAAGTGGACTGAAATACTTAGTGTTGGAAGAAGAAAAAAAGAACAAAAACCTACAAACCTAGAATTCTGTATCTAGCAAACATTATCCACCAAATTGACAGAGCAGATGTGGCCTCTCTCTCTAAGTCAGCTCATCAGGTGAACTCACTGCCCTCCCTTCTACATGGGACATGACTCCCAAGGGTGTAAATCTCCCCGGCAACATGGGACAGGACTACCCGGATGAACAGGAACCCAGCATGAAGGGATTGAGAAAGACTTCTTGAACAGAAGGGGGAAGAGAAGTGAGACAAAATAAAGTTTCAGTGGCTGAGAGATTTCAGAGTCGAGCAGTCATTATGGCAGTTATTTTTATGCATTGCATAGATATCCTTCTTTAGTTTATGGTGTATTGGAGAGGCTAGAGGGAAATACCGGAAACTACTGAGTTATGTTACAGTAACCTGGACTCCTGAAGATAACCGTATAAGATACAACATTTACAATATGACTGTGTGATTGTGAAAACCTTGTGTCTTGTTCTTTTTTTTATTCATAGTATGGACACATAAGTAAAAAAAAATATGGATGAAAATAAATAGATAATATGGGGAACAAAGGGTAAAATAAATTGGGTAGATGGAAACACAAGTGGTCAATGAAAAGAGGGGTAAAGTGTATAGTATGTATGAGTTCTTTTCTTTTTTTATTTCTTTTTCTGGAGTGATGTAAATGTTCTAAAAAAGGATCATCATAATAAATATACAACTATGTGATGAAACTGTAAGTCAGCGATTGTACACCATGTATAGAATGTATGTGTGTGATGATTTCTCAATCAAAAAAAAAAGTTAAAGAAAAAAATGTGACTGAGAAATACAGATATCCTCAGACACACAAAAAGTTGAGGGAATTTGTTACCAGAGAGCCTGCCATGCCAGAAATGTTAAAAGAAATTCTTCAAAGAGAAGGAAAACAATGTTGGTCAGAAATTCAAATCTAATAAAGAAAGGAAGAGCATTTAAGAAGGAGTAAATAAAGGTAATATAAAATATTTTATTATTTTTATTCTTAACTGATAGACCTGGTAAAAGTGTGTTAAAACATTAGTAGCAACAATATACTGGATGATTATAATTAATGGATTGGTAAAATTTATGACAGCAATACTATAAAGGATAGAAGGGAGGAATTGGAATATACTATTTATATCAACACTACAGGAAGTGATATAGTGTTATCAGAAAGTGAACTTAGATCAGAAGTAAATGTCTACTGTATACTCTATGACAACCACTAAAAAAAAATTTAAAGAGACATAATTGATATGCGAAGAGAGATGAGCCAACTGAATCACATAAAATGTTCAATTAAAACCAGAGAAGGCAAAAAGAAAAAAACAAAAGAAACGAAGAAGGGAAATGAATAGAAAATAATTTCAAATACGGTAGAAAATAATGCAACTACTGTCAATAATTACTTTAAATATGAATGGTCTAAACATCCCAATTAAAAGTCAGAGACTATTACAGTGAATAAAAAACAAGCTGTAAATACATACTGTTTTAAGAAATCTACTTTAATTATAAAGGCACAGATAGCTGAAAAGTAAAGGAATGAGGAAAGCTATATCATGCTAACATGAATCAAAAGAAAGCAGAAGTAGTTATACTAATTTCAGACAAAGCAGATTTCAGAGAAAGGAAAATTTTCAGGAATAAGGAGGAACATTACATAATGATAAGGGGGTTACTTATCCAAGAAGACATAATAATCCTGAATGTCTATGCACCTAACAACAGATCCTCAAAATACATGAGGCAAAACTGATAGACTACAAGGAGAAACAGACAAATCTACCAACATAGGTGGAGACTTCAACACTCCTCTAACAGTAATTGACAGATCCAGTAGTCAGGAAATCAGTTAGGATATTGTTGAACTGAACAACAATATCAATCAACTAAAGGTAATTGATGTTAATGAAATACTTCATTCAACAACACAAGAATACATTCTTCTCAAGTTCACATGGAATCGAGAGAGAGAGAGAGAGAGAGAGAGAGATCACATTCTGAGCCATAAAACACACTTTAACAAATGTAAAAGAATAGAATTCATACAAATGATGCTCTCAGGCTATACTGGAATTAAGCTAGAAACAGACAGCATTAAGATAGCCTAAAAATTCCAAAATATTTGGAAATTAAACAACACATTCTTACATAACAATGGGTCAAAAAAGAAGTTTCAAGAGAAAAATATAAATATTTGAATTACATTAAAATGGAAATGCAAGTTATCAAAAGTTCTGTATATATCAAAATAAGTGCTTAGAAGGAATTTATAGCATTGAATGCATATATTAGAAAAGAAGAAAGATCTAAAAGCAATAATCAAAGTTTTCACCAAGGAAGGAAACTCAAAAAAGAAGAGCAAATTTTGAATTCAAAGCAAGCAGGAGAAAAGAAATAATAAAAATTCGAACAGATATCAATGAAATTGAAAATAAGAAAATGATAGAGAAAATCAACGAATTCAAAAGCTGGTTCTCTGAAAAGATCAAAAACATTAACTAATCCCTGGTCAAGTATGCCAAGGTAAAAAGAGAGGAGACACAAATTGCAACTATCAGAAATGAAAGAGGAGCTATCACAGCAGATTCCATGCACATTAAAAGGAATAATACGAACTTTATGCCCACAAGTTTTACAACTTAGATGAAATGTAACAATTCCTTGAAGCAATCTACCAAAACCATACAAGGAGAAACCGATGATCTGAACAGCCTATATGTATTAAAGAAACTGAATAAACAATTAATAATCTTCCAATAGAGACAGCACCAGGTTCACATGGTTTCAGGGATGAATTCAACCAAGTATCTAAAGAAGAAATGATACCAATTATCTATAATCTCTTCCACAAAATAGAAGCAGATAGAACAATCCCTAACTCATTCTACGATGCAAGCATTACCCTAATACCAGATATTATTAGGAAGGAAAATTACAGATCAATAGTTCTCATGAGTAGAGATGCAAAAATTCTCAAAAAAAATATTAGCAAATCAAATTCAATAACATAGAAGAAGAATTATACACCATGGCCAACTGGGATTTATTGCAGGAATATAAGACTAGTTCTACATTCAATATCTGTTAATACAATCTACCACTAGCAACAGGTTCAAGAAGAAAAATCTTATGATTGTATGAAGAGGTGCAGAAAACACATTCAACAAAACCCTTTTATCATAAAACTCTTAGTAAGCTAAGAATGGGGAGAATTTCCTCAACTTCATAAAGAATATCTTCAAAAAACCTTACAGCTAGCATTATATTTAATGTGAGAAACTAGATGTTTTCCCCTTAAGATCAGAAACAAGGATGTCCCCTCTCACCGCTCGTACTAGAAGTTCTAGTTAATGCAATCATTCAAGAAAAGGCATAATAATTGGGAAAGAAGAAATAAAATGGTCTGTTCTCAGTTAAAGTGATAGTCTATGTAAAAAAATCCCAGAGTCTAATCAATTACTCCCCCCACCCCATTCCCCCAAAAAACCTCATCTGGAACTAATAAGCAATTGCAGCAAGAGTGCAGGATACAAGGCCTTATACAAAAGTCAATTCTTTTCCCATTTACCAACAATGAATGATTAGAATCTGCTCTCCCACAATGATTAGAATTTCAATTTCAAATGAGTTGAAAACTTAAGTCCACACAAAAATATGCACACAAATTTTATAGCAGCTTTTTCCCCTGGGTTCCGAAAACTGGAAGCAACCAAATCAGACCCTGTAATTGAATGGATTAACAAACTGTGGTACATCCATTCAGCAAAATATATTTCAGTGATAACAAGAAATGAGCTATCAAGCTATGAAAAGACATGGAGGAACCCTAAATGCACACTGCTATGTGAAAGAAGCCAATCTGAAAAAGCTACACACTGTTTGATCCCAACTACAGGACACTATAGGGAGACTTAAATAATCAGCGGCCACTGGGGATTTGGACGGAGGGAGAAGGATGAGTAGGTGAAGCACAGAGCATTTTCAGGGCACTAAACTACTCAGTACCATACTGTAATGCTAGATCCATGACTGTGCATTTGTCAAAACCCACAGAATTGCAAACACAAAAGAACTATGGGTTTAGTGAATAATAATGTATCAATATTGGTTCATCCATAGTAACAAATGTATCACATTCATGCTAGATGTAAATGCGGAGGCAGGGAGTGGATTTCCAAGGGGGAGTTAAATGGACTGTGTACAAAATTCAGCACAAGTTTTCTATAAACCTAAAACTGCTCTACAAAATAAAGCCCATTAAAAAAAAGTTAATAATTCCTTCCTTTTATAGCACTTTCCTTATTGTTTTTTGATTTGATAACATAGGAATATATATGTTCCATTTTCTACTCTAGAGAGGGAGAACTTGTCTTATCAACCATTTTATCATATTGATTTTAGGTATTAAATAAATGCTTATTAATGTATGAATTATGAGCCTTTTATAAAAGCATACCTGAGATAACATTCCCATTGCAAAGGGAAAGTCTCATTCACTGAATGAGAAATATATAACCCTCCAGGCCTTTTTTTTTTTTTTTTTTGCCTTTGCTTCTTTCTGGTAAACTGAAGTTAAATGATATACTCAATGTTAGTAACTCAAAGTTCCAAGTATATCTAGTTCTCTGATATTAGAAATTGGTCCTTATTTAGGTTTAACTTTGTGCCATTCATTATTTAAACTATTTTGCAATCATTAGTTGTTTCAAATTACTTTTGAAGTGTGAACAGGTAAAAATAGCAAGAACAAGAACATAAAAGCCAACATTTTACAACATAACAATCCATTTCAAGAATAAAAATGAAAAATTACACTAGTTAACACTGAACACGTGATTTCCAATTCTTATTCTATATTATCCTGGCATCTTTCCAACTACGTCAAGAGATGTGAAAATTTCCATAGAAAAATTTGGCTAAGATTTGCATGCATATATATTATACATTTAGATGATATGTGAGTAAGCCAGGCTGCCATACCATACTTTTCTGGGAGGAAGGTAAACTAGGAACCTGAAAAGACCAAACAAACAACAACCACAAATAATAATGTGTCACACTGTAAAACAGCTGGAGGTCACTGACAAGGAAGAGGTCTCCCGAATATTCTATGCCCCAAGACTCATAAACTATATAAGCAGCTTTTGTAACTTGAATTATCCACATCATTTCTTCAATTTTGAATTTGTCTCTGTTGACACAGCTTTAAAAACAATCTTAGCAATGCTACTTTTTATATATCAGTCCTAAATTTCTATTGAAATTAATCATTTTAATTCATAGTTTTGCTAAAAATAACTCAGGTTAAAAAGACATTTAATTTAGTGCCTGTGTTCAATTCATAAGGCAAGGCAATTAATTAATCAGGAAAAGTAGCGCCTGCTTATACTGGACTGGAGAAACTCCATGGAATGAATATGCAAATACTACATCCTCAACGCTGATGAGTTTCTATTATTAAACTGCTAACGTGTTTATTTCCCCCACAATAGCTGGATTTTTGTCATGAGTACACATTAAAGCCGTGTAGTTATTAGCTGTGATGACTAGGTGACAGTGAGGACGCTATTTGAGAATTTGCATTTGACAGATCATTGACACACACAGTTCTTTTTCTCTCTCTCTCTCTTCACTTAAACAGGAATCCTGCAATAGGAAATGAACTGGAGCTATTAGAGATTATTCAGGTTTAATAGCACACATCCTTTTAGCTGGCGGTTAGAACAATGTACAATGTGGCAGAGTTAAACAGAGGCATCAATTATACTCTCAGACCTGTTAATATTTTTGACAATATTTAAATAGCACATCCCTTCAGGGCATGTCTTTTTTGGCCTCTCAGTTACACACCTGTCAAGTGTTTAACACGCCAAAGGGAAACAGTTTGATTTCTAAGGGCAGTCTTAATACTGAAGAAGCAAAGTTGAAAAATTAAACATTATTAAACAGAAGTAAAGAGAAAGATCTGAGGAAGGAAAAATAATAGTATAATTCAATATGGCATGTCAGCATCTATCATTAATGCAACAATATAATCATGTTGTCTAACATGCTGCCTGTAGTTCAGGCATTTAATTATTCACTTTCTTGTTTCTCTAAAAGACAGGAGAATGCTGGAAGAGGAGAACTGAAGGGGTCAAATTTTCGAGTAATACCAAATAAGATGGAAACAGTAATTTGTACCTGTCATACACACAAAATTATACATGTAAAGAAAACACAAGCTAGGCATAAGATAATAAATAAAGGTTAGCCACTGATTAGATTTGTATGTTCACCGGTTTAAAAGCACAAGACAAAATTCATTCTTTAGTTACATTAATTATCAATAATAAGAATAAATTAGAAATGGATATACTATATAGAATATTTTAAGCTAACGTGATGAAGTCCAGAATATTTATATTTAAATTTTAAGTGACAATAACAAGAGTTTTACATATATTTTCCTCTATTCATAGAAGAAAAACAAGAATTGTTTTCATGAAAGAGAATTAGTAAAGAATACAGACTAAAAGTACAGAGCCACAGAAATGGTGAGAAGTAATCAATGGTTTTCACAGAAATGAAACATCTCATATCTAGGGACCAAGTCTCTACCCTTGAAGAACAAGAAGTAGGGCTGGAAACTCAAAAAGGAAAAGAGTCGTACCTTGAAAGCCAAAAAAACCAAGTTCCAGCTATGGCTCTATTTTATAAACAAGTCACTTAACCTCCCTAAGATACTGTAATTAGCAGGGTTTGGGCTTGATGTTTTCCATCACTCCATTCAGTATCAGTTTTCTCTCTATACGAAAAGGTGACCAAGGAGCCAAAAATCCAAAGGGATGTAAGACATACCTACAGAATTCACAAACCTCACAACTTAGTCTTGAAATATATCAGCATCCATCAGTAATAAAACAATAAGATCAAACTGTACTTAGTTGCAGAATCTGAGGCTTGGCAATATTATGGTCAGTTTGTTTCCAAGTAAGTTTAAATTGAATCACAAGAGACCCAGATAGACTTACAACCCATATCAATTTTTTTTGTGAATCCTATTTCCACTCGGAAATGGTGAAACAAGCTCAACAACAAGTAGGCCTATTTGTTTCCCTCCTTGAGGTAGGAGGAGCCACACAAATGCTTTGTCCCTTACATAGGGCTGGTTGGATGGGAGCTTTCAACCGGGATCTCTCTCTGGGCTAGTGGTTTTTCCTAAAATACCCGCTAATACTTTTTTGGTATCAATTCTTCCTCTTATTCTAATTGCATTTTTACATAATACAGTAAGAGAAGAAAGCATCTGTTCAACTTCTGTATACTCTCTGGAAAAAACAAATAATATTCCACATCATAATTATGCTCATGTTTAGAATATTGATTTCTCCCAAAACTTGCCAACTCATTCTGAAAATTATTCTCCAAAATGAATCTTTTCAATAGCTTGCAAAGGGGACAAATATAATTACATATAACAAAAACACCTGTTTTTCTTAATTTATGATTATGACTTTCAAAATCACATAGTAGAAATCCAGTATAAAAGAAATATTTTTAAAGATCCTTCTTTATTCACTTTTTTTGCTACCAAAACATCTACATTAAAAAGTTACATGGCATTAAACATTTTATTAGTTTTGCTAGTATTTACTTTTTTGCATTTAGCACATGTTGAGTTTTATAAATTGGAACTGTTCTTTCACTGAATTATAAAACTAGTCTTCAAGTTTCTTTTTTGACCTTTTAAGGCAGAATATTTACTAGCATGTCATCCATAACGATTAAATTAAAATTAATGCTAGAAACATTAGAATGAGTATTAACTTGGCACTAAGGCATAATTAGATTGGCTTCAAACCTTTCAAAAATATTAAAAAAAAAAAACCTGAGAAATGGTGATTAAATTAAGTAAATTCAGAAAACATCTGACTTCAGGTTTCATTCTGTCATTGTGATATGTTTCAATTTTAATATAAATGCTAGGACTGCTAATGCTCATAATTTTTTTCAGAAAAAAGAACACTGTGTTACATTTAGAAGTTCTTATGTTTATCACCATCTGATGCTGTCATGGAAGCGATTGCAACTTACACTCTTCTAAGAAGTGAGAATTTACAATTCCTCTAACTGATGACAATGTAATTATTCCTTTTACTGTCAAAATAGAGGTGATTTCCCTTCCTCGCACGCACGATTGCACATGTAAATCCAAGCTTATCTGAAATCTTGTAAGTACTGAATGTCTGAATCTCAATGAGCAAAAAAATCACATGAACAATGAGCCCTAGCGATGAAGGAAACCAAGTCTACAACCATCTACCCTGAACATATTTTTATCATCCCCTTCTGTAATAGCTCATTCTTCGGCATCCACACAGCTTTCAACACGATGTCATATCATCTACAACATACAGCAACAACCATTACAAAAATAACTAGGGGGGAAAAAGCCAGAGAGAATCTGAATGTCTTGTTTGGAGGTTCAAATGACTTCATTAACTATTCATTAACACATACAAAATTCAGCCTTTCAGAAAAACACGAGCCTTTCACAAGATCTATGCCACACTGTGAATGCTTGCCTGGGTGGATTATGCCCTACCTGGTCTCTCAGCTGCTGCACAGAAGTCTGCCAGTCCAGGATCTGGCTGAAGAGTGGGCTCTGCAGGACTGACTTCAGAAGGTTTAGTTTGTCTTCATTTGCTACATCTCCACGTTCTCTCAGCTTGGCCTGTAAGCGCTCGGCAGCCTGCAGGGCCCGACTTTTGTCTATAGCAAAGAACAGTGTGAGTCAATAATGAGATTCAAAGACACATGTCAATCCAATCATTACCTATGGCCATGCTGGGAAAAACCCAAAAATGTTTCCTATCAAGAGCACAAAACTGACTGGAGAAGGAAGGGGAATTGTAACATGTTACTATATAAGTATGCCCTTCAAACCTTGGACTTTCTTGTTAGAAAGTGCATTTGAAAGCAGGGTATTGAGTACAGGTATATAGTATATGCGACTAATTGTTTGTAAAGTACAGAACCTAATTCAGATAGCATATATTTGAATTCCAATGCCAGTTACTTCAACTCTTTTTAAATCAAAAAGTTCTGTCATCATGCAAATACTGATATTTCCCCCTTTTCAAAAAAATTTATTTATACATGAGAAAAAGTTCAAATTTATTCAACTCTTCAATAGACAGATGTGGCTACTGTCACTAATAGACACAGCACCAAAAATATAACAGTTTCATATAACATGTGGCAAAACATTTTATAATCGAGATCGTGCATATTGTTTCAAAAACACTAAATTTTAATACTTTAAATGTGTTTCCCCCAAATTAAATAGCATATTAACACATACCATCAAATCAATCCAACTTATTTATTGAGCCTCTTAGGTATCAGGCACAGAGTTGCAAAAATAAATATTTTGAATGCGGTTGTCCCTTATATACACGCTTTTACCAGACAGCTTTTCATCACAAACAACAGATTAAAACATCTACCTAGAACATACACACATGTATATACACACATACACACTTGAAAGTGAAGCCAAATTTGGCATTTTCAGATGTGTCCTAACAGATTCATGATAGTAACAAGTGTACTAAAATATATTCGCCATATCACAGTCATTAAAAGAGTGGGAATTGTCACCAGAGACACTTTTTTTAGCACCAAATCTTGAACTACACAGAAATGGTGAAATTAAAATATGTATCGATGCTGACAATGAGTTCACACACACATACAAATTAAAACAAATAATATTTACTCCTACATGGAATTTTAAAAGCAAATAACAATTAAGGTATATATGAGAATTCTATTCAGGGTTCTATTTCCCATAGCATCTCAGAATATAAACTTAGTATTAATTCCCATGCCAAGTTTTGGAAGGTGTGCAGCTCCTTACAGAGTAAATAGCAGAAAGCAGTTGTTTAAATAATTCTATTTTTCCCTTTTGTTTTGCTGCTTACGGTAACTTTCCTATGTAGACCAGCAGTCTTTTTGTTGTGTGATGTAGAAAACAGGTGATGAAGGAAATGGACATCCATCCACTTTCACTATCACCACAGTATTAGGAACAAAGTCACAAAATGAGCCCCATGATCACAAAAACAGCTCCTCCCCCTTTTGCTGCCACCTACTCTCACCCTATCCACATTACCCACAGATGACAACCATGATGCTCACAGCTGAGAAATGCCAGAAACAAATCCAGACACATTGCAGTGGACATATCCAAAGTGTCGTCTATGGGAGGTTAGGGCCCCGGGGGTCAGGCAGTTGCAAATGGGTACATACCTGGGATTAGCTCTGTAAACTAGTGCCTCAAAAACTAGAGTGCAGTGTAAAAACAGACCAACACATGAGCCTGTGAGATTTGGGGATTTCAACCTAAACTATCTCATGTGGAAATCAAAGAGCCTTAAATTTTCACTGAAGCTTTGATGCCTGGATTTGGCTTCTTCATTACTCTATCAATTAAAAGCTACGAGTCGGAAGAGGGAACTCCGTACTTTCCACACGACTTTTCTGTAAACCTCCAACTGCTCTAAAAAATTTTTTTAAAAAGGCAAGAGCCTGAACAGATAAAGAAAAACTTAAGACACAGGCAATTATTTTCTTTCAGAATTAAAAATACTGCTAAAATTTCTGGTGCTATCTAGAAATAAGCATTAACCAGAATTGCATTCACAGATCAGAACTAGGTTTATATTAAACCTCATTGAAACCCAGATTGAGTAGACTATTTCACGTCTTTATCTTTTGCTTAGAAATGGCATATTTTTGACAGAATCTCAGAAGAAATTGTCCAGATACAGAAACATATTACCCTAGCAAAGTGCTGGTAGATAAAAAGTCTTACAACTAAGTTACTACAGGCAGCATCCTGATATCTAGAATTATATACTGTATTTCAAAGGTTCTTATGGAAGAAATTTCAATTCTCACAAAAAGTAGGCTGGATATAATAGGCCTTACCTATGGGTTCCAGCATTTTTTTTCAAAGTTCAATGTTCTTCTTACCAAGGATTAAGAACTGCAATTAAGATAGACCCCTGGAAAGAAAAGAAATAAAATGGAATGGTGATTTATTGGAAATTTAAGATTGTATTCAAAATCTAAATACTCTAAAACATACTGTAATACTTTGACCATTAAAATCTTGCTGACTTAAGATAATTTCCAGTTTTTGTATGCCCGAGGCTTTGGAACACACTGTCAGTCTGACCTCTGGGGTGCTGCAGACTGAGTAGCTAAGGCCAGTTAAGCAGGTGCCATATGCTAGGTGACAGGCCCCAATGACCACCCCACCCCTCACCCCACCCATCCCCATCTCCCTAACCCCCCACCCCACCCCCACTCCCCGCCCCAGAAACCAAGGCTCAGGTGAGATTCCGTGTCTGGCAACACTTCACACATGTGGTCACACATAGTTGACGGGAAAATTAAGCGCTGTCCATGGGACTTCCCTGGGAGAGAACAAATGGAAGCTCATGCCTGCTTTATCTTAGACCTTTACTCATGCGTTTTTTCCCTTTGCTGATCTTAACCAGTATCCTTTCACTGTAATAAAATAGAACTGTGGATAAAACAGTTTTTCTGAGTTCTGTGAGTCTTTCTAACAAATTATTGAGCTAAGGATGGTCTTAGAGACCCCCACCATGGCATCCTTTATTTTATCTGGCAATTCTTCTTATGCATGTATTAGCTTAGAAAAAAATTAAACTTAAAGCCCTTTTTATTTAAGGCCTTTATGTTTTATGCAAACCCTTAACATGATGACAGAGCAGCCAGATCTTTAATAAATCTCTAAAGAATTTAGCTGTGACCATATAATTCCCCAATAACTGGCTGGTGCTACCAATTTAGTAGGAGATAAAAATCAAACATGATATTGAGATTTATTTAGAAACAGAAACTGATTGACTAATCATTTTACTTTTCAACAAGTTGGACTGGTAATGTGTAGGCACAGCTTTTATGCAGTAGATCAGTGTTTAGAACATAAAAACAAGTCATTCTACCCAATGCAGATTATATGGCAACTAACAAGTGAAAATATGTCTATGCTAAAAATAGCTCTACTAAGAGAAACTGTCCTAAATACATATAATTTTCTAGTTATCTCAAACAATTCTGACTGAAAAAGGAATGCAACATTAAAAAAGCTTGCTGCAATGGTTTGCAGCTTGTCAAAGCTGCTCAGCATCTGTTATTGCATTTAAATTTAGCATTTGTGTCTTTGATAGTGCCTCAGCACTACCTGCAGTTAGCAGACAAATGCAAGGTTGTGGTCATTTGCAGGAAGTCTGTCACAAAGCCAACTGGCCATGACAGCAATTCTTACACTTTCAATCATAATTCGTTCTCTAGAGTAATGTTACTGAATCTTATTCCAAAAGCACAGAAACATCACATTGCCAAACAACATCATGCAATCATCCAACAGAAAATACTCAGCCTCTTCTTAACATCTGTTCTTTTGAACTTCTCCCTCATTTTTACAAGCTTGATCAAAAAAGCATTCTTGAACAAAATATTTATCTCCAAGTTGACATTTTTAAATATTCCCGATTCTTTCAATAATACTAGAATCTATTCAGCACTGATTTCTTCCCCAAATCAGAGAAAACCAAAAATCAGGGACCCTTACGTGTACAACATAATCAACTACTGACTGATATTTCTTGGAAAAAAGCAACCAGTCCAGTGATGTGATCATTCTAGAAATAAAGAGCTCTCCTCATTAAGAGTTAGATGGCTGGGTTATTACATCTTCTGATGCCAACTTTCCCATAGCCCCTGCTCCAAAAAACATCCTATTATTCATTAGGATACCCCCTCTCTTCCAACTATTACCAAGTGAACCAGGGTTGGGCTCTTCACTCAAGGCAAGCCACTCTAATTGCTGAACTGAAAGGTGGAACAGGGCCAGTCTCTTAGGAACTTCAGGAGAAAAATATTAAGAGAATAAGCCAATCAGTAGTAGAGCAGGAGTTGAAAAGATAAAGGTGAAGTAAGGGATGAAGAGGCTAAAATAGGGCACATGGAAGTCCGAGTCAAAAGAGCAAAAACAAGTCAGTTGATAGAAGAAAACAGCTGACAATAAGAGAGAGCACATTCTTCGTGGGAAACCCATCACAGCCAATGCACGGTAACGGTAGTGGGCCCCTGGAGATGCAGTCACTGACATTGATTCTTACGATGAATTCTATTTTCCCAGTTATAACTTGTTTGAGGCTCTGTTCTTTCCATCCACACACACCTAACTGTTACAAGCCTACTGTAGTTTAGCACCATATCATTACATCCCAAAATAAACCAGGCCCTCGAACATCCCTGTTGAAGAAGTGTCCTTCCTCCTTTACTTACTTCATTTTGACACTCTACTTCCAATAAAGATTTGAAGTAGCTTACAAGCAAAGACAATTTTAATAGGCCAATATAGACAATGAAGTAAGAATGCTACTGGGGAGATAGTTACAACAGAAAAAAAAAGGAAGGCATGGGCTGCTACTACTATGGAGTATTCAATTTTGCTCAAAGTCTGAGCAAAGCCACCAGGTTTCAATCACACAAAATATAAGCCCACTGCTGCTGCTGCTGCTGCAAAAAAAAAGGATGGATAATCTGACAAGGCAGCTTTTTAAAGCTATTTTATAAACTCTACTTTTAAATCAACCAAATGCTATTTGGTATTTATCAATAAAATTCCATTTGAGTTCAGTGTTTTGTACCCATATGCATATATAGCTTCCCACACAAACATAACATCTATAATGCAAGGCATATTGGAAGCCTGAGAACAGCATTTTATAAAAGTTAAAAGCTAAAGGCAGATGAGAAAGAAATAGTTACAAAATCAGATAAAAGTAAATCACTAACATTCCTCCTTTAAAATTCTGCAGATACCACCATGAAAATCTTTAAATCTTGAAATATAATGAGCTTTCTCAGAAAGAAGCAATAGACTACCATAGGAAAAGCAGTGACTAAAAAGTCAGAATCCTGTACTTTCAGCTCTCCCACAAGGTAGCTTGGTTACTATGAAGAGCTTAATCTTTGCAATCACTTTTTTCCCTTTTTTTGTATGCTGTATGGCGAGATCACATTTCATTATGTTTCCATGTGAGTACACATTTTTTGCAGCACCATTTGTTGAATTTTTGTTTGTTTTTTTGGGAAGTGCACGGCTGGGAATCAATTTCCAGTCCCTTGCACAGAAGGCGAGAATTCTACCACTGAACTACCCTTGCATCCCCTTGCAATCACTTTTATCAAATATAAAATGGAGGTAATAACATCTGCCTATGTTACACAGTTTTGGTAAAAAGCCAATTGAAATAAGAATACATGAGAGCACTTCTTAAAATGATAAAGCCTTAAAATTGTTTTTACTATAAGGTTACATAAAAACACTAGAAATCTACAAAAAGAAAATCCAAATATCAAGTTGATATGAAAAGTAAATGTTCAGCATTATTTCAGTAACAACAGACACAATAGGCCTAAATAAAATAAATGACCAAGAAATTTTCTCTTCAGGAAAAAAGGTGATTTTTTTTCAATGTTCAATTTTCCTATTTTTTTCTAAAATAAGCATGCACTTATTTTATTAACAAAAAAATAACATTATATAAACAAATGAAACTATAGTAACTGTGAACAATAGCTATATTCAATAAAAATATTTCTGGCTAAAAAGCTCCATTTATAAGGAGGTCAGAAATAATCTCACTTCAAGGTCACTAAAAAAATGAGCCAAACACATGCGTTAAAGCTTTAAGTTACCACTAAAATATCAGAAATACACTTTATAATTTATAAAACAGAAGAAAAAAGAGATGAAGCAAAGAATACTCAAAAAAATCTAAAAGAGATTGGGAATGAAGAAAAAAAAACAAAGAAAAATCACAGTAAACACAAAACACAAAACAAAGGGGTGGAGGTGAAATAAATCCAAATATCTGTAGTCACAATAAGTATAAATGAGTTAAATTCACTTAATAAAAGATTTCAAAGGATCACAAAAAATTAAATTGAAAGAAAAAAATAAAGTTACAGAAGTTACAGAATAAGTATAGTCTGATAACATTTGTATAGATTTTTAAATTAAAAAACTATACACTACATATAAATACATATATATGTACTTTTATCATACTATAACAATGAATTAAAAGGACACCTTCTAAAATTAGAACAGCAGTTATTTTTAGGGGTAGACAGATGAAATGGAATGTTCACATCAGGAAGAAGTCAAAACGGGACTTTAGATTTATATTTTTTTTAAGGAAACTATAGTTATATAATGTTTTAAGATAAATATGTAACATGATTTGGAGGAAATAGTCATTGATGAAATGTCTTCGATTTGCTTCAAAAAAAAACTGGGAGAAAACAGGTGGCTAAGGGTAGAAAAGAAATGAAACTGGCCATGAACCAATGGCTATTAAAACTGAATAATGAGTATGTGAGGATACAGCGTACTATTCTCCCTGCCTCTACGGATTTCTCAGTTTTCATACTAAAAATTTAAAAGTAAACAAGTCAAATTATTAATATTTAATTCTGATGGGCACGACTAGGGATGATTATTTCTTTCTTCATAGTTCAGCTTCTTTTTCAAATCTTTCTTTCCTTGAGAGCAAAATATTTCACCTCAAACTAAAATATTATCTGGAAAGAATGTTAACATTGTTAAATGCTCTCATGGAAATATTTTCTTCAGGCTAGATTATTTAGCAAGCAAAATGAAAGAAAATGTTACGAGATTGTCTCAAAAAAAAAAAAATACCTCTAAACATTTTCAGCTTAACATTTAAAAACAAAGCTTCAGTCTGATTTTCTGGTGGCTACTCTGTCTCTAATTTTACCAAGCTGTTTGTGATAAGCACCTTAGAAACAGATACTTATGGCCCTGGGTTAGCCAACTCCACATCAGAGAGCAAGAGGACACAAGGCAGGAGATGATGAATGACTATTGTTCTACTCTAGGACATATAAGCAGTGCAAACCAAAACCCCCTTTGAGAATAATGAGTGAACCAAAAAGTGTATAAAAATATAAATCCATTTCAACAGAAAGAGAGCTTCTTTACCTTTCATGCATATTCAAAGGACAATTCAATAAAACAAACAGCCACATAGTACACATAAGCTAATATTAAAATATGGAAGGTGGCATATTCATCCACAATTATGTAAACATATACAGAAATCAAAACCATTACTTTGACCAACAAGCCACATATTCTAAACAAGCTTTGGTGAAAACAGCACCACTTCATTCCTTTTCCTAGGAATTTCCTAACGGGGGAAAAAAACACTGAAAAGGAAAGCACATGTAACTTAGAAATTAAAAGTCTCTTTTGCTTAGAGATATGCTTATACAACAATTGCATTTATACTAACAAATGTTCATTAAATTTATTTTCATTTCAAAAATTAACCCCTTCTATTCCCCTCCCCCCTTTGTTTTTTAACATGGGTAGGCTCCGAGAACCGAACCTGGTCTCCGGCATGGCAGGCGAGAACTCTGCCACTGAGCCACCGTGGCCCGCCCAATCCCTTCTATTTTTAAGATTGTTGGGCTGAGGTCAAATGTTCACTGTCTTTTCAAAAGTACATATGTTCTTTCCTTAATGTCATTTTCCTAAAGCACAAAAACCTAGTTTTATAAAGATATTTTACCGGAATCATACCCATTTCCAGAATGATATGTTTAAATAATATATGATGCTTTCTCAGTTAAGTTCCCTTATTCACTGCTTATACCCAAATACGAAGTTAATTTTAGACCTGAAAGGAACAAAAAGGATTTAAGTTCACAGACAAGCTAAAGCCCACTAAGGCTGATTACACAGCAAATCGGGGCTGTGATTGGGATTGAACCTCGGGCTGCTGCTATTACTCAACTGCCTGTTTGAAAAACTGGACTGCCCTTTTTTAAAAAACGTATTAGACAAATCAACTCTGTTTATAGTCCATTGTATTATATTGAATTTCCTTCCCTCTACCCTCACCTACAAGTAATTAAAAAATTTTTTTTTCAAGAAATATATTAGAGATCTATGAATTCCAATACCTTTTCTCTGAGGCCCCATTTTAATATAACTTCCATCCATAATGTTCTTACTTAGTAAATCCCTATAGGATACAGAATTCCTCCCCACCCCGACTGCTAACTCACATCAAACACAGTGACTCACAGAGAAGATTTCGGTGCTTCTGAGAATGAAGACTTGGCCTCTTGTGTTCTCTCACTCCCCAGATAAGCTCAAAGGAATTTAGGTTGTCAGGCAGTTACCCCATTTTCAGTGTTGAGGCTCATGGTGCAATAGGTGGCATATTTCTCGGATGGAACCAGGTAGGGGTATCCTTCCTGGGCCATTACCAAACAGAGCTGCCTTGGGAGTGAACAATGGGCCAAAACAGGACTCCAGAGGCAGCTCGATGCTCATTCAGAGCTCATTCCAGAAACATGATTGTCTTAGGGCAACCTAAAACCTGCAGAAGGATAAACTTTGTGATGCAGAATTCTCAAGTGGAATTCCTCTATTGGCAACAAATTCCCCAGAGAAACCATTTCGGGCTCCTGTCTCTTGCCCTTTTGCCTGCCTGAAGTGAGGCAATTCTCCAGAGGTCCCAGGAAGACTGTGTCCATGGTGCTTACAAAAAGTATGGAAACCACAGGTGTCCCCACGGGCCCCTGAAACACAGCCAACAGCAGCTGCTCCCCTGTCCCACCTTATCAACCATAGGAGGGGACACTATAGATATCTGTCATTCCTTGGCAGCTCTCTCAGGGACAGGATTCTCATTGAGTTTGTGAGATCTCAGTGAGTGTGTTAGTTAGATTCAGTTGTCAACTTGGCCAGGTGAGCATACCTAGCTTTGTTGCTGCGGACATAAGCCAATGGTAAGTGAACCTCATTTGTTGCTAATTACATCTGCAGTCAGCTAGGAGGCGTGCCTGCTGCAATGAATGACGTTTGACTTAATTGGCTGGTGCTTAAATGAGAGCGCTCAACGTAGCACAGCCTAAGCAGCTCAGCGTTCCTCATCTCAGCACTTGCAGCTCAGCCAGGCCTTTGGAGCTGGAGAAAGAAATCACCCCGGGGAAAGTTGTTGGAACCCAGGGGCTTGGAGAGAAGAGCAGCAGAGACCATCCTGTGCCTTCCACGTAAGAAAGAGCCTCAGTGGAAAGTTAGCTGCCTTTCCTCTGAAGAACTAACAAAAGAAATCCCCTTTTATTAAAAGCCAATCCGTCTCTGGTGTGTTGCATTCCTGCAGCTAGCAAACTAGAACAGTGAGCATACTGGGGCAGAACAATACATGGCTTTGTCATGTATTTGACTGAGTGATTCCTCAAGGTAAAGCTGTAAAGGATAGTGAATAGACACAACCTCTCCAATGCACACAAAATTGCTGCACTGGGAGATGGGAGGGTTGACCAGAATATTATCACAACCCTGCTTCCCTTTATTTCCTTACCCAGTTACCTCAAGCTTCCACTATTCATTCAAGGTGATTTTATGGGGTTTTTCCTCATAACTTTAAAAATAACTCTACTCCCACCATTTCCCTATTATTGTTCCAAATTGTTTCCTCCCATTCTGGAATGTTTTCTACAAAACTTACGACGAGTGCTGTCTATCATATCACCTACTTCGCTACCACTGGGCTCTAAGTACCAATCAGACATTTTTATCCTTCCCATCTGATCAGCGTCTCCTAAATTCAATTTGTGCTTGCATGAGTTCCCGCTGCTGACTCTGGATAGGAATAAAGATAAAGTTTACAATCTTTACTCAGGAAAGGGCAGTTTCAAGTTTCTGAAAGGAAATCCTCTATGAAGAAAACAGCATATTGGAGTGATACGTAATGTGGCTGTTCTCCTCCCCTATAATATGCTTATGCTAACTAGTGGCTTGCATTCACTGCTGGTTGGGTTCCAGCTCTTTGCACAGAGAAGTACCTCTTCACATGTACTAAAAGGGAGCTCATGTGTGCTTCACGCTCTCTCTGGGCACATTCCTTGCAATACTTTTCATAGAGGAATTCAAAACCCATAAATTCAGCTGAGAGGAGAGATCAACACTTTTTTGTGCAAGTATTAACACTTAATTATTTGAAGATGTAAGAAAATGCTGTGAGCTTTCACTATTTTCAAACACATGCTAACACCACATTTATAGATGCCTAAGTAGAGATTCAGAGAGATTAGTAAGTTGTTTAAGGTCGCATAACTCAGACTTTTTATTAATTAATCAGATTTCTACGGCCATATCATGTGGGGTACTGAAAAGACTAAATAATAAAATTTTCAACAACTATGTGAACAGTTTGAAGCAAAAATAATATAGTCAGCTACAAAAGGATTTGGGACAGAGAGGGAGAAGATGGAAAAAGAAATAAGGATTGAATACCTTACTTAATTACATTGGATGTCTACCACGACTAGATAGATTCCTTAAGTAGCAACCTATTTAATTTTCCTTGTCATTTGCCACTAAAAAAGCAACTTTATTCCTTAGCACAAGTCTACCAACAAATATTCTCCTCAAGAGACAAAACTTTCCAAATATTATTCATTACCAGAATGTCTAAAATGTAAACTTTGTTGTAATCCGCAAATGAAACCAACAATCTGTCATTTGGGGGCTTTAAATGTTATTCAATAGCAACTAATAAAAAAGAATGGACTGCTATTGCATCTTTAATAATAATGATTCTTCTGGAGAATAAAATAGTTTCCCTGAGTTAATTTTTTAGAAAAGAGAAATGTATTCTCGCAGACAATAAAACTAGCGTTATTTTTATGATTTGGAATGGAACCATTTATGAAATAGGTTTTAGATATACCTGTCTCCTTATACAGAACATATGTGCTTTACATACATACAATTCCTTTAATACTAATAGCCCTGGATTAGAATCTTACCCCATTTTCAGGTAAGAAAATTGAGGATAAGAAAAATGAAGTGTTTTCCTAAATATTCACAAAAGGTAGTAATAGAGTCAAAATTTGAACTCAACCCAAATTTGACTAATATTGAAGCCAAATCCCTTTCTACCAAATCATAGCTCTGTACTTAATAACAATAATTCAGGAAAGAATATATGTATTTGTCTCTTCACTAGGTAGCCCCAGGCAGCTATGCCTTCATAGTTTCCTGGTAATTTTATAAAGTCATCTTAAAAGAACACTGCCATTTTACTAGCTGTGAGATCCTGGGTAAGTAACTTAACTTGTCTACACTGCTGTTTCCTCTTTGTAAAATGGGTGCCAAAAATAATATATGCAAAGTACCTCAAAGTAATAGGTATCCAAACACTATTACTACTATTAATTTGTCATCCATTAGTGTCTAGACATTAATCTCTCCAATTTGCTATCAGATTAGCCAAGTTTATTAAGTCAGTAACTTCTTCACACCAGTCAAAACTGACTATTTCTGGGTTAGAACTTAGAAATGACACAATGCCTTACATCTGAAGTAAAGAACACAGTTTTATGACATCTTCTTCCCCATTACTGAAAATTACACATGGTTTTTGTACTGTTGCAGATTCCAAAAATCACCCCCTAAAACTTTGCAGAAGTAGAAATGGACCTGGCAATTACAAACTCCAAAATTCAGTTTAGTCAAAGAACTGACACTTACAAGTATTAAGGTATCTAACAAGAAAGAAAGATGGAGAGGGAACGGTTGTGACATAAGGTGAGACACAGAAAAATAAATAGGGGAGTAAAGGAAGAAGAAATAGTGAGGTGAGGAAGCTGATAGGGAGAAAGGAAAAATAGAAGAAACTGAAAGATGGAACTACAGTCAGATGATTTAGAAAGTCCTCAGTAAATTCCTTAGCATTCACCTGGCTGTCAGGAGGTAGAGGAAGTTGTCCATACCTGTTAAGAACTGAACCATTTCTCCCACCAAAGTGAAATCTGATCTCAAAGAAAGACCCTCAATTCTAATTTCTTTCACTCACCAAGCAGCCAAGCACAGTGAGAACCATTAAGTCTGAGTCACTTTCCTTGAAACTACCTTGTCGAAACTTCACAACATGAAAGTACTTGGAAAATGGGGACATGCTGTAAAACAGTAGGCATTATAATTAACAACATTATTAGCATCAGAATAGCTGACTTGAAGGAAATCAACAGGAAAAATATATATATTATACACCCCAGCCCCAAAAAGCAGAGCATTGTTTCAGCAAGTATCAATCGAGCACCCATATTTTATATTATAAGTAAGCTTAGCTTCTCCTTTGCAGGAATAAGTTTCATAGGGGCAAGCCCCAAGATTGAGGGCTCAGCCTACTGAATTAGCTGTCCCCATACTTGGGAGAATATCAGAAATTCCCCAGATGGGGAAGTTTAATATTTCCTGCTTTCTCCCCAGTCCCTCCAGGGGGCTTCGCAATTACCTGGTCCTTTCCTGGAACTATTTGTGTGACACCTGAGACTCAGAGCCCTGAAGTTACGACAGTCTGTATTACCCCATACAGCAACTGTTTAAAAAGTTGAAAAAGTAATCAGACTTCAACTAGAGACATGAATGGACCTGATCTGGACAGGACTAAGGTAAATCAGAATACATGGTAAAGGATGATATGGCCCATATTTTAAAACTTCTACTTCTGTGTGAGACCAAAGGAAGAGCTGCAGTTTGGCATAAATTTCATATTTTTAGTAGCACACTATCTAATTTAACTGGTATGGCCAGTTTATTCAAACACATAATTACGTGAAGTCCTGAATAGGACATGACATCTTGTTGGTTTGTCCAGATACATCCCAAAGTACTACGGGCAGAGAATAAAAAAGTAATTGCAAAGCCCCCTGGAGGGACTGGGAAGAAAGCAGGAAATATTCAACTTCCCCATCTGGGGAATTCCTGATATTCTCCCAAGTGTGGGGACAACTAATTCAATAGGCTGAGCCCTCAATCTTGGGGCTTGCCCCTACGAAACTAATTCCTACAAAGGAGAAGCTAAGTTACTTATAATTATGCCTAAGAGTCACCTCCAGAGAATCTCTTCTGTTACTCAGATGTGGCCTCTCTCTCTAAGCCAGCTCAGCAGGTGAACTTACTCCCCTCCCCACTATATGGGACATGACTCCCAGGGATGTAAATCTCTCTGGCAACGTGGGACAGGACTCCTGGGATGAGCTGGGACCTGGCATCGTGGGATGGTGAAAGATTTCTTGACCAAAACGGGGAAGAGAAGGAATGAAACAAAATAAAGTCTCAGTGGCTGAGAGATTTCAAATACAGTTGAGGTTATCCTTGAGGTTATTTTTATGCATTATACAGATATTCCTTTTTAGTTATGGTGAATTGGAGTAGCTAGAGGGAAGTACCTGAAACTGATGAACTGTATTCCGGTAGTCTTGACTCTTGAAGATGATTGTATAACTATATAGCTTTAACTATGTGACCATGGACAGGCCACGGGGGCTAAGCAGCCAGACTTCTCTTGCCTGCCATGCTGGTAACCCGGGTTTGTTTCACCAGGCAAAAAAAAAAAATTGTGACCACGTGATTGTGTAAACCTTATTTATACAATCATAAAAAAAGTGGCTGATGTTCTCTTTATCCAGCCATGCACAGATGAGTAAAAAATAAATAAATAATAGGGGGTGGGCGACAAAGGGTAAAAAAATTGGACAGCCTGTAATACCCAGTGATGCAAATATTCCAAAAATGATTATGGTGATGAATACATAACGATGTGATCATATTGTGAGCCATTGATTGTACACTTTGGACAGACTGTATGGTACATGAAGGTATCTCAATAAAAATATTAAAAAAAGAAAAAGAAAGAATTCAGAGCAGATATGGCATGTGAGCTGTCTTGAAGGCTGCAGAGATGAGGGGAAGAGCCAGGAGAAGGAAAGCATTTCTAACTAAGGGAAGAATATCTGTTAAGGCAATGAAACCATAAAGTACCCAGAGCATTTAACACCAGTGGGGCTTCATAACTAAGCTAGAGAATGCATGAGAGGAGCTAGGAAACAAGTGTAGTCAGGGCCTTGTTTGTACTTTATCCTATAAGCACGAGCATGGTGGAACATGTAGAGATGGGAGTGTGGAGAAATTAGAAAATTTATTTTCTAGAAAAACAATTCTGGCAATAAGATAAATAATTCACGAAAGAAAAAGAAAAACTGATGATGACGCAATCAGATGTTAGGCTGTTAAAAGAAAACAGACTAATCAAAAAATAATGAGAGCCTGTTCAAATTAAGGCAGTGGCAAGAGAAAAGAAAGGAGATACAGGCACATTCATTAGGGGGGGAATCAGAAGGATTCAGTGACGGCAATAGATGTTGACTAGCCCAATGTTTCTAATCTAGGAAACTGGAAATATAGGAATATCATTAGCTGAAAAAGCAACAGCAGAAAAGAGTAATGCCATACATTTTTAGAGGAAGGGGTAAAAATAAGTTCCGTCTTGACATACCAAGTTGGAAAAGCATTTAGAAAAAGGAAATGTTTGAACTAAAGCTCCATGAGGGTAAAGATTTTTGTTGTCAATTTATTTCCTTTTTCTTCCACTCCCATACTCCCTACACCAAAAGTAGTTGCTGGCAAACAGTGGCACTCAATAAATATTTGCTGAAAGAAGAAATCAATTACACAGGAGGATCTAAGGAGAAAAGAACATGGAGACAAAAACTGGGAATCATGGTCTCCAAACTGTTGCTTACAGTAAAGATCAATGAGGAAGGACGTAGAGAGAATCTAGAGCTAATCTCCCCTAGGGTCGGAACTCTGGGGAACACAAACACTTAAAAACATAATGTAATATACATTTATTTTAGTGATAAAAATCTATTAGAAATAAAGACCCTTCCTGCTTGATCACTCCATTTAATTATCACATGTATTAAGTATCCACTGTGATCAATGCAGTTGGTACAGTATATTGCTATTGTTTATTTAGCTGATACTAAATAACGTTACCTGACCTCACTTTGGTTCCTATACAATGTGAAAACAATCTACCTGTAAAAGAGAGCCTTAATAAGGTCAAATTAAATACGAGCGGGGGGGGGGGCTAAGTGTGTAAGGGTAGTTCAATGGGGGGGGGAGTGGTGCAAGGGTAGTTCAGCAGTAGAATTCTTGCCTGTCATTCGGGAGAATCAGGTTTGATTCCCAGTCCATGCACTTCCCAAAACAAACAAACAAACAAACAAAAATTCAGCAAATGGCGCTGCAATAATGGGATGCTCACATGGGTGAAAAATAACGAAATGTGACCCCGTCATACATCATACAAAACAAAAAAAAGGGAAGATCAGAATACCTTAAATAAACATCAAACAATAATCTGTGGGTAATTGAAAAATACTAGCAGAATCAAAATATCCCCACAAGCTCAAGCATGAATGAAAGTTTATATACTTGGAGGGGAATATAACTAAAAAAAAGATAAAGTCTGCCATGATTCTTTCATTAATCTCCATACCAACCCAAAACAAACTCACCTTTAGATCTTCTGATAATTGAATAAGCATTCATTCCAAGAAAAAAGTAAAATCTGTCTACAAAAAAAAAAAAGCAGTATATTTCGTGTTCTGAACTAAAGGATCACTAGAGAGAAAACTCTATTCCTCTGACAGCAAAGAAATGCTGCTGTATAAATACGCTGATGAGCGTGTCAGTCAGCAGTAGCCTGCCTTGCAGAGAATAAAACCGAGGAAAGTTGACAAAATAGGTGACAATTTGCATCTTGCTGTCAAGCTTCCCTGTAGTTCAGATAAGGAAAATTACATAAAGAAATCCAAAATAATATGAACCTCCTGGAACATGAATCTTAGCTACAGACGAAAATAAGCACGGACCAATTCAATCCCCTGATTACTAATTCACAGATAATATAACCGGCTACACTATTTAGTTACAGCTTACAATACAGTAAGACTCTGATCAACCATCTTGATAACTGGTATTTTCTCTTTGAAAACGTCTTATTCAATAAACTTGACCATTTGCTTCTTAATTAACTCACCTACTATTAAGTTACATTTGCTCACTGTATTTTACTATAGTATTCAAGGGACTCTATGTTAATATTAAGGTTATAAATTAACTTTTACTTTTGTAATAATCCAAAGAGCACATCTGCCTTAAGTGGAATGTTATTATGTTTTTTTCTTTTTTTTAATTTGCCACTTAATTTCAATTAAGTTATCAGAAAGTACAACATATTAAAAAATGGCAGAAAATCTGAATGATTCCAACCAGCATGGCATATTATCACAATATAATGAAGACATACATCTCTTCTCTTGAATGATTTAGTCCATCCTGGCAGTGTACAAGCATGACCTAGAGCTGTGCCGGCCAGTATGATAGCCAGTAGGCAGGCATGGCTACTGAATACTTGAAATGTGCAATATTTGAAGTAATTCAATATTTCAATACCTTACTTGTAAGATACACATGGTATTCC
Source organism: Tamandua tetradactyla (assembly GCF_023851605.1). Taxonomy (NCBI): domain Eukaryota; kingdom Metazoa; phylum Chordata; class Mammalia; order Pilosa; family Myrmecophagidae; genus Tamandua; species Tamandua tetradactyla. The sequence goes on along the minus strand of NC_135328.1, from coordinate 84,251,192 downwards.
AAAGACTTTCTTTCAAAGGAAAGAGGGTAAAGCATCTCACTAATTTTTACACTGATTACACAATTGAAATGAGAATCTTTTGGAGATACCAGGCTAAACAAAATATATTACTAAAATTAATTTCACCAGTTTTATTTCTATAATGTGACTACTAGATGATTTTAAATTACATATGTGGCTTGTATCTTATTTCTCCTGGAAAGCACTGACCTAAAATGTTCTAGAGTACCACATCATCCCTTCTTCAATTCAGCTTGATGATCTTAGTTATAACCTATAAATGAATATATTCATATAACAGAATAAAAGTTTTTGAATAATTTAGGTACCAAGCTACTTTTTGCTGGCCAAATTCAATATACGATTGCTATATTAATTTGTCAAAGGAGTATTTATACAAATAAATCTAACAAAAATTATAAGAACTACAAAACCCATGCAATATCTTTTCAAGTGGGTGAGAATTTGACAAGTACCCTGGAGATACAGCATTGGACTCAATACTGAAGATGATGCTGTGCTTATACTCTACACAAGCTGGGTTACAAAGTGACATCTTACTTGACAATTTTTTTTATTTTAGTCACCTGGTACCTTCTAAGATAAAAAATATTTAAATCCCTTTATTTTGCAATTACCAGGTTTTATTAAAACCATGACTTTACTTACTTTGAAACTTCAAGACACATTTAATATGGGCAATTAAATTTTATAATTATCCAAAAGGGGCATGGATTCAAGAAGACTGAAAAACACGGTAAAATACAAAAACCTGACCACAAGTAGTTGAAGCCAAGAATGGAAAATGTCTAACTGTTAAAAAGCTCCTAATTCTATATTCATAGGATAGATTGCTAGTCGGCAATAAAAAGGAATGAAATATTGACACATACAACATGGATGAATCTCATCTTTCACTGGGTGAAAGAAATCAGACAAAAAAGAGCATGTACTGTCTTATCCCATTTATATAAAGTTCTAAAGAACACAAATTAGCCTATAGTAACAGAAAATAGATCAGCAGTTGCTTGGACACGGAAGGATACAGGGCAAGGAAACTTTTAGGGGTGCTGGATACATTCCTTATCATAATCATGATGACAGTGATGGTTTCACATGAGCCAAAACTCATCAAATTGCACTTTCAATATGTCAATTTATTGTATGTCAATTATACCTCAATAAAACTGTTACGGTTGCCTCCACTTGAGAAAAGGATGGAGCCTGGATATCCTGAGTTTAGCATCCAAACATATGTTTCTTGAACTTAATGGAGTTGGCTAGGGGGCAATAATCCAGGCCCAGGGGCTGTTTCTTTTTTTGTCTTCCTACTTCAGCCACAGAACAGATCTAAAAATACTTTGTGATTCAGTAGATTAGATTAAAGAAGAGTCCTAGTGCTGTGTCTTTCTAAAAGGGCACTGGATAAATACTTTGACTACACCCAGGGAAACCTCAGTGGATGGAGGGAAGTGGGAGAGGGGTGGACAATATTCCACTGAATCCAACTGTTGAGATCTGGGGGTCCCAGACTAGGAAATGAACATTGCCCAAAGGCAGACTTCAAGACTGACTTATTCAAATTAAATACCCTTTTGGTCACCCAGAAAATTAAGTATATAATGACCACATGACCTGCAATCACACTTCTAGGTATATACCCCAAAGAATTGAAAGCAAGGACTGAAACAGATATTGCACACCAATGTTCATAATGGCATCACTCACAATTGTCAAAAGGTGAAAGCAACCCACATGTCCATCACCAGTTGAATGGATAATCAAAATGTGGTTTATACGTACAATGAAATATTATTCAGCCATAAAAAAACAAATGGAGTTCTAATACATGTGACAACACGGATAAGCCCTGAAAACATCATATTTAGTGAAATAAAGCCAGGCACAAAAGGAAGAATATTGTATGACCTTACTGTAATGAAATAATAATACTAAGCAAATTTATAGAATCAGAAACTAGAATACAGACTACCAGGGCGCAGGGTGGCAGTGGGGATTGAGGAGTTAACACTTAAATTGTACATTAGGGTAATTAGCAGCACTGAATTATAAATCTGAATGTGGTTAAAAAGGGAATTTGGGGTTGTATATATGTTACTAGAATAAAAATTTTTTTAAAAACATGGGACTGTACAACACAAACAGGGAACTCTAATGTAAATAAATTATGGATTACAGTTAATGGTATATTATAATAATACTCTTTCATCAATTGTAACAAATTACCACACTAATGTAAGGTGTAATAATAGAGAGAGGTATATGGGAACTCCATATTTTCTGCCTGATTTTCTGTAATACAAAAACTTCTCTAATTAAAAAAAAATTAAATACCCTTCAGAGATGGAGAGGGGGAGTAATGGGGAGACCCTAAAGCTTTATGGATAATGCTTTAGACTTAAACAGGACCTGTTTCAGGGGCCTAGCAAGGGATACAGGAAGCTGAGCATACCTTGTACAGGGAGGACTTTTTAATTTAGAGATTCATCTTTAATCTCTGAGTTTATCATCATGCTTTTGTATTGTCAGTGATATGGGCACAGAATGTCAGGCTGCCCATGACAGTTTTCTATTGTGATTTCTGCAAAGCAAGGTATAATGTAAAGTTATTCTGAAACTAACTCCATGGATGTGTAATATTTAAGTAGAAAGCAAGATTTTAAAATGTATATGTCATGTGCCATGTGCCAGTTAGTCTCATAACACCTCAAGAGGCAAGTGACAGTGGTCCAAAAAAATGCTATTAGTGTCGATTCAAAATTAATGAATGTTTAATAACCCCAGATTTGATTATCCTCACTGAGAAAAAGAGCAATTAGTGAAATCTATTGATCAACAGTTCATTTGTTATAACAAAAAAATGTAAGCCTCCTCACTTCATGAAATATGTAAGTCTGGGGAGGAGGGAGAGCATCTGGGTAACAATTACAGGTAAGTTTTTTTGTCTTCTCTGTGCTTGTCTTTCTTAACTACCCTATACATTTAACTACCCTATATATTTTACTACCAAGATAGTTTTAAAATGCAGTCAACAGAGTAAATAGTAAACTACCCACATAACCTGCTCAAATTATCAACATAAAATTGCCAACACAATTTATTAGGTTTTTCCTATTTCCCAACAGAGAGAGAGAGGAAGCTGATGCTTCTGTGTTTTCCTCTCTTACAAGTGTTTATTTTTTCACTTTTCCCTCATGAATTTATTTATAGCACCTTAGATCTGGAGGTAGAGTGGTTTCTACAAGAAAATAACAATGAATGTTGTTTGCTAGACATAAATACAACTACAAGGAGAAGAATTCTTTAGATAAAATAAATGTAACCATCAAAGGCAGGAAGAGAACAAGCAAAAATTAAAGTTTCATACTTTTTTTGTATGCTGTATGGCGGAGGTCACATTTCCTTCTTTTCCAAGCAAGTATTTCATTATTGCAGTACCATTTGTTGAATTTTGTTTGTTTTGGGAAGTGCATGGGTCATTGTACTTTTTTTTAAAACTCAGTTGGACAGATTTAGAAAAAACGGCTTTAACTTCTCTTACTTGACAAATTTAACTGCAACATCCCCAAATATGTTTTTTATTTTATCATACGATTTAAATTTCCTTTTTAATCTTACCTCTTTCCAAAAAGGAGAAAAAAATTCTGGAAAAAGAATACTATGCCAAATATTAGCCCCCAAAATACCCAGATATAGAATTTACAGCTTTTAAATTAATGTAGTTTAAAGAATAAATTTGTCATTCTAATCAAACTGAAAAACATGGTAAGATGTTTACAACATTAAAATTATTTCACCTTCACTAAAGTTAATGTTTTGCCGGTTTTAAGAAATGGAAACAATATTTTGAGAAAATCAATGCTTTTATGAAACACTCAGAAAACTAAAGCTCTGTACACAAAAAGGAAGGAGACTAAGAAACACAAGTGATCTCAGGCCAAAGATAAACTACCTTTTTCTGCAAAGAACAGTTTCCCTTTCTTCCCAAACATCAAATTAGCATAAAATGCTTAGACTACCACAGCAGCCTCCTAAAACACCTCTTTCCCTTAGGAGCCAGAACCTCATCATTTTACAACTCAAATCTCAAAGTTCTTAAGAACTTCCAAGAGGATAAAAACTCTGTCCCACACTGCTCTCCATTGCTTGGCCTTCTTCATCCAACCTTTATTTCCTCAGCACAAATCCTCAATCCCACTCTGGAGAAAGAGGAATCAAACATTCATTCCAATTCCAGAAGTCTTCCCATAGCCTACCCAGTACCCAGCTCCTACTCTTACCCCATGTGCAATTCTAAAGGCAAGGCCATTGATTTAAGCTGTACTTTATACCAGAATACCCTTCATCTCCGCCCCTTATCTAAATACAAAAGCCGCTTCTGGTTCTTGTATATGAACAACCTCAACTAGGCCAGCAAGCCCACGGGACGATGAGTGCAGATCTCAATTTTCTTTGAATCCCTATAACTTTTCTACCCAAAAACCCTTTTATTCTTTCCCATGCATACCTACTTTTCCAACTAAGACAGTAAGCTTCTGGAGCAGTATCTTTTATTTATTTTGTATTCTCCCCAGTGCTTAAACCAACACAAGATATCTTCTAATCTACCCATTCTTTCCTTCTAAATGAATAACTACTTAGATCTTCTCTGGAAATATGTTACAGAAAAGCAATGGATTGCTTAATATTGGTTTTCTTTGCCCAGTAGTGGTTGTTCATCTCATTCTATCATGCTGAGTATAGGAATTTGAAGCATGCTAAAAACTGACTGAATATCCCTCCCCTCCCTAGCCACTAACCATCAGGGTTAAGCAATAAAAGGAAGGAGTGTAGTTAAAAGAAAAGAAAAAGTAGAGGGAAAACCAGAAATGGGAGGGGGAAATTTAAAAGAGAAATACAGAAAGAAAAGGAACATGCAAAAAAGGTATGGTACACATATGATCTATTAGTAATATGATAAAAATAAACTTCAGTAGTTGGTTGTTTAACTGATTGATTTGATTGAGTAAATTAGGTTTGAAAGAGGAGGATGAAGAGGCAAGGAGCTCCAAAACTTGTTTTGTCTAAGGAACCACGTGTCTGTCGAAAGGAACCTATGACATCCCCTAATCCCACCCTCTTCCCACCCAAATAAACAACATACAATGATCTGTTCAGGTAACAGAACAAAAGCCTGTTCAAGGTAATAGAGAATAGAGCAGCTAGAAGTTACTAAAACTCATTACAGACCACCTTGAACTATGGCTATATTAACCTTAAAGTAACTAAAAACATATTTTTTTGCCAATGGGAAATCCCAATTTATACTATAACAGAAAAGACACCAAAAGTTTAAGAAACTTTATAGAAGTGAGAAAATCCTGCACATGCAATTTGTCTGCCTATAGGAAAAAAACCCTGCGGGTTCAAGAGACCCTAAGTAGGGTCAGAAAGGCAATTAAACAATGTATCCATCCATCCCAAGAGGAAGGTTCAAAGTCATCCTTTCAAGCAGGTCACAAACTTTTTTCTGTAATGAGCCAAAAGGCAGATATTTCAGGCTTTGAAGGTCATACATTCTTTCTCAACTACTCAACTCTGTCACAACTATGCAACTACTCAACTCTTGCCCATGTGCTGTGAAGGCAGCCACAGATAATAGGAATGAGTCTGTGCCTCAGTAACACTTTATTTATGGACACTGAAATTTGAATTTCATACAATTTTCAAAATTCTGTTATTTTGTTTCCAACCATTTGAAAATGTAAAAGCCACCATTCCTAGTTTCATGGCCTTAGGGAAAAAAAGCTAGGACAGGCAGATTCGGCCTGAAGTCCTTAATATGGCAGACGCCTGTTTTAGAGGATCCTAAGGAGAGCTGGGACGGCATACGTCAGCATCATGCATACATTCTAGAAACATACAGGCATCTGGAAAATGACCCATCAGCAGAAAAACAATCTTACCAGACAAAATGACCCTCGTGGCTCTTTCCCTCTCATCACCCCCTTCTTCACCTCCCCACTGTGACCAGAGCATCCCATTGTATTAGAAGTTCAATCCAAGTCACTTCAGGTTCTATTGCGTGTTAAAATGACACAGCAAATCTAAATATTACCAGGTGTTAAGTATATACTATACAAATTTAGATGAGTCCACCTTTTACAAAGAAGTTCTATGTAATCACCTATATCCAAATTCTGCATGCAAAAACTCCCTAGCCCCAAAACATCCTCCTGGCTAGCTTTCCAGAATTGATGCTATTTATTCTGTAAAAGGAAACCTAAAAGGAATGTATACGGGAACACGAAGGGGATGTTTACACCACAGTTGTCCACTAAGGCTGGATGAGACAGAGTCTGGTCACTTTTCAGATTCTTCGTTTCTCTACATCAAAAGAACACGGTGAGGTTTTTCCCTGAAATCTGGTGAAGACACGGTTCCCTTATCTGAGGAGTCCAAGGAAACACTCGCCGCCACCCTCAACCATCCCCACCCCCAAGGAACACTGCGCCCCTGCCCAGATTCTTCCAGAGTAGTCCGACCTCGGCAGCAACTCAAGCAGATTAGGATGGCGACGTCCCCTCCCAACTCGGCCCCCGGCCACAGCGCAAGCAGCAGCCTCCTCCCGCCCCCGCCCGGCCCCTCCTCTTCCCCGCAGTCCCAGCTAGGATTTTCTTGTGATCTGCAGAGAAGAATAACCGGGTCTTTGTGCCTCCGCAAAGAACGCAAGCAAAAATACACACCATCACCATTCCCGACGCACACACAACTCCCCAAGACACAAAGCGCCTCCCAAACATCGCTTCCCTAGGAACATCCGGCATTCTCGGGCTGCGAAATCGCAGACAAAGGCATCCCATCCGGGCGGAATTAAGAAGGGGGAGGCGAAAGTAAAATGCTCCGACCTACAGGGGAAGCAGAGGAAAGGACACAGGCAACACGGTGGGGGGCAGGAAGCAATTAGCGGTTTGCCTCGAGGCCCCCCCTCCCGCGGCCAGAGACACAAGTCCGGGGGCATTTTCCTACCCCGACCCGCATAGCCGGGCCCGCGGAACAGTTGAGGGGGCGTCGCGCTCCAGCGCGCGGTCAAAGCCCGGGAGAGCAACAGGCGCCCGCACGCCGGAGCGCCCAGCCTGCGCGCCAGGCCCACAGTCACCTTTCTTGACAATGTTACTGCCCCTCCAAGCGAAGGAAATGAAAATACTTCTACACCATTTAAAATAAACGAGAGAAAAAGGGATGGAGGGTGGATGAAAAGAGCGGACTGTCACTCGGGAACCCGTGCTAGTAGTAAACGAAACTTCCAAATCCCATCCTTTTCAAGAGACAGGGGAGCAGCGGCTTCTCTGAAGCACCCGGGCCGCGCGGGGTGGGGCGAACTCACCCCGCCGCCCCCGAGCCGCCCGCCCAGCCCCGGGCACCCGCGCACCCTCCCAGCCAGCGCGTGCGCGCGCTCACGGGGACGCGCTCCGGCCTCACGGCCCGGGCGCCGCTTACCCGGCTCGCGGCGGCCGCCCGGGATAGGGACGCGGGAGGGTGGAGGGCTGGGGAGCTCGGGTCGCTGGGGACTCGAAGTGTCCCACCTCGCCCAGGTTCTTTCTCTTCTCTTCGGAAGTAACGGCCCGGCGAAGAGCTTCGCGATCAACAGACACTCACTCGCTACCGAGAAACTTAATGCCGCCGGCGACCCAACACCAGCCTCGCGATCCACCGCGCTCCCTCCCCCAGCGCGCGCCGCACTTGCGCCGACCCGGGCTGCCGAGGCGGCGGCGGCGGGGCCGGGGCTGCAGCGGCTGCCGGGGCTGCCGTGACGCCTGAGGCCGGCGGGGCGGCGGGCGCGCCTCGGCCAATCAGGGGACGCGGCCAAGTCGATCGGTCCTGGGTTTTAAACTAGCCCCTTTGACATTGGGCCTGTGATGCGGGAAATGACCTGGGTAGGGTGGCCAGATAAAGTACAGGGCGCCCAGTTCAATTGCAATTTCAAATAAAGAAGGAATACTTTTTTAGTATGAGTTTGTCCTTGCGATATTTGGGATATACTTAAACTAAAAAAGTATTCGTCGTGTATCTGAAATTCATATTTGATTGGGTCCCCTGTGTTTTTATTTGCTAGCTCTGTCATCCTGTATGAACTGATAAGCTCCTTTTCTGTTTCTGTTTTTTGTTTGTTTGTTTTTTAATTTTTGTTATGTGGACTGCCCGGTGGATGCCTTCTACACGGGTAGCTGATTGAGTGCTGTAGGATGATGATGAGATGCATTTCAATGTGAGGCATTGCCCTGGGGTTGACTTTCTAAGTAACTCTGAGTAAGTTGTGCATTCTTAGACTTATGATTCAAAAGACAAAAACAATACACCTGGAGAAAGAGTTTAGAGCGCTGTGGTGCCAGGCGCCATTTACTATTTTGTATCATTTTAAGTGGTCTTTCTGATAGCCTCAATTTCTGAGTCCCACTAGACTTTTCTATGAAAGAAGTTGTTCCCGTTGTTAAATACATATGTCCGAGATCAAAGGACACAATCAAAGCATACAGAGAAGTTCAATTTAAAATATTTAAAAGAATTTTTTTTTATATTCTGAATAAAATTATTATTTTTCTTGAGCAGATTTGTAGTACAATTTGTTTTGTCTACTAAAAACATCAGTTTGCATTTCTCCAATATTCACCAAACGTTTAAGGGGGAAGATAGTTCATGAAATATAAGGCTTCAGAGTGAAACAGAGTCTTTAAATGGATAATTTTCAGAAAGCTGTAAAATAGATCATTTGCGGATGGTTGGGAATGGAATGAAGTGAGCTCAATGTCCTCCGTGGAGAAGTTGACGTCAGCCCAGGGCCCCTTGTGCTTTCACAAACGAATGATTAATCAGAGTCAGTGTAGAATTGTTCACCAGGAAAATAAAAACCCAGACTACATTCTTCACCCTGTGGACATTCGTCACCTCTGGATCCTTTCAGATTGAAAGTGGAGTTAGAGTGGAGGGAAAACCCATCCCAGCTTAGATTTTCTCTTATATTTTCAACACATCCCTGTCTTGTGTAAACTTTCCACCAGCATTTAAACATGCTTAAGTCTCCCTGTGTTAAAGAAAGAGAGAAAGGAGGAAAAGTGACAGAAAAGAAAAGTAAAAGTAACCCTTGTGAGCCCATCTTTCCTCCCCATCATAATTAAATGTCTTGAACTCATCAAGCTCATCCTGGCTTCCTGGCCCATGGCTGCACTGAAATGGCTCTTGCTAGGGGCACCAATGAACCACTACCTAAATCCAATGGATGTGTTTCCTTTCTCATGTTCCTTGTCTTCTCAAATGCATTCACAACTATTGGGCACTCTCATCTTCTTGAAGTGTCCCCACCCCTCCAATTCCATGTGATCACACTATCTTGGTTTTGCTTCTTCCTCTCGGAGTAGATTTGTGAGACTTGAAGCTTATACAATTTGGGGCTCTGCTTTAAAAAACAAAATTATCTTTCTTTTGAACATTTTACAAAAAAAAAAAATGACAACATAAAAACATTGCTAGAGTGCCTCCCAAACAAGAGAAGTACCCTCACACTTAAGCTTCATTCACATCAAGAGTTGTCAAGGATTTTTAAATTATCTTTAGTCTAGATTTCTCCTCCATATATCCAAGTATTTATTTGACATCTCCATTTGTCCCGAACCTGGAGTGTTCTAAATCGAACCATGATATTTCTGCTCAAGCCTGGTCATTCTCCACAGTCATCTCAAGGAATTGTACCATCATCAATCCAGTTGCACAAAGAGAAACTTGGGAATCATTCTTGTTCCCTCCTTCATACCTATTGTTCCACCTGCTCTATCAATGTCACCCTTTAAATATCTCTTTGTTCTATCTACTCTGCTCCATCTCCACTTCCATTACTACTGTCCAAGTACCTCATGTCTCACCTAGATTATTGCAATAGCCTCTTTATTGGTCTCCTCACTCCCAATCTGTTCCCATGGTAACCACAGATATCCTTTTGTTTTTTTCACACGGGCAGGTACCGGGAAATGAACCTGGGTCTCCAGCATGGCAGGCGAGAACTCTGCCTGCTGAGCCACTGTGGAGATATCCTTTTAAATACAAATGCTTTGCTTTTAGGATTAAAAACCTACATTCTTGACATGACTTAATCCAGATTCCGCCAACCTCTTCCTCTCCATCTCACGGTACTTTCTGTTTCTCCCCTGTGCTTCAGTCATACAGGCTTTATTTTATTTTCACTAAGGGTAACTTGTTCCTTCCTGTGGACATCATCCTTTCTTATGGTTGATATGACTAGCTGTCTACCATCACCTTGTCCTTCCCCTTCCACATCGTAAAGATGGCATTTCTCTACAGCAAAGTAGATAACGTTTCTTAGACCCTTCCAATTACCACTGCTGTGTAGTGAGCCATCCCAAAACTTAATAGCGTGCACACACACACACACATACTATTATATTCAGAAATCTTGTGGTTCTGGAAAGGGTGACTGGCACTGTTCCATGATGTTTCAGACCTCAGTTGGGACAACTTGAATGCTGCAAGAGACCTGAGGGCTGCAGACCGGATCATCTGCAGGCATCTTCTCACATATCTGGCCTTGAAGCTGACTGTAAACTGGGAGCTTAGCTGCAGCCGTTGGCTAGAATACTTTGTGTGGCTTATGCTTCTCTGGTATGGCAGCCTCAAGCAATTGGAATTCTTACATTGGGTTTCAGGGTTCAGTTCCCAAATATGAACGTCAAAAAAGAAACAGGAAGACGCTGTATGGCCTTTGTTGACCAAGGTTCAAATGTTAAACTCCTTTTTTTTCCTCTGCATTCTACTAGTAACAAGGTGTCTTAATGGGAGGAATGCAAAAAAAATTGGCAAACATATTTCAAACTCACCACATCCCCTCAAATACAGATGTGGTGATGTCACTACTTTTCAATAATGGAAAATAAATAGAAGAAATGTACCATTGCCAGGTCAGGGCTTTCAGGAGACTGATGGGTCTTCCCTACTCTCTCTATCCCCTTCCTAGAGCTAGAAGTAAAGGACTCCAAAGTCCTAGAGGCTGATGGCATCATAGTGTGGAAAGAATCCAGATCCCTAAATCATCATACAGGGGTAGGAAGCCTGCCAACTTGGAACAGCCACATCAGGCTTGAGCTAGAAATAAATACTGTGGTATTTGTTCTAGTTTGCTAGCTACCGGAATGCAATATACCAGAAATGTAATGGCTTTTAAAAGGGGGATTTAATGAGTTGCTAGTTTACAGTTCTAAGGCTGAGAAAATGCCCCATTAAAACAAGTCTATAGAAATGTCCAATCAAAGTTATCCAGGGAAAGATACCTTGGTTCAAGAAGGCCGATGAAGTTCACGGTTTCTTTCTCATCTGGAAGGGCACATGAGGAACACAGTCAGAGTTTCTCTCTCAGCTGGAAGGGCAGATGGTGAACGGGGCATCATCTGCTAGCTTTCTCTCCTGGCTTCTGGTTTCATGAAGCTCCCCAGAAGGTGTTTTCCTTCTTTATCTCCAAAGGTCACTGGCTCATGGACTCTCTGCTTTGTGGTGCTGCTCTCTCTGAATCTCCCATTCTCCAAAATGTTTCTTCTTTTATAGGACTCCAATAAACCAATCAAGACCCACCCAAATGGGTGGAGACATGTCATCACCTAATCCAGTTTAACAACCACTCTTGATGAGATCACATCATCCAGGTAGATGATCTGATTACAGTTTCAAACATACAGTATTGAATAGGGATTATTCTACCTTTATGAAATCGGATTTTGATTAAAACATGGCTTTTCTAGGGGGCATACATCCTTTCAAACCAGCACAGTATTAAACTGCTGAGATGTGGGGGGATACTTGGTATGGCGGGTAGCATTCAAGCTCTCCCTTTGCTCTTTTTGCTAACTTAAAATGATTCTTCACCTCTCAGGTTAAATGTCATTTGATCAAGGAACTCTTCTCTAGGCGTTGTACCATGGTTCCCACAAGTTAGGATAATCCAATTATGATTTCAATTTCATAGAATTGATCATATTTTATAATTATCTATTTAGTTTTTAGTCATATACAATGTCTCTCCTCCCTCTTAGACTCAGAGTAGGGACCAAATAATTTCTTCTTCAGAACTAGTAAAATGCTTCATACCTGGCCAGTGCTCAACTGACACAGGATGAACAGATAAATGCCAGAATGAACAACTCATCTATATAACTTAGTGTTCTTGTCATAGTGTCATCTCAAGGCATCCCATTTGTAGAGAATTCTCTTATTTCTTAATAATTTCAAAGGGTTCCTCTTCTTTGAATAGCAAAGCATTTCTATTTGTCATTTTCCAAATCTGGTCATTCTCAAATGCAAAGGAAATAAGCACTGCTCAAAGGCATGTAGGAGGAAAAACAACTCCATAACAAGCTACTGAAAGTAGTCTAAGGGTCTTAAGAGGTAAAATGGCTTTTTTTTTTTTGTACTGAACTATAGGGAAAGAGCTCATAGTACTGATTTAGACACAAAAGTTTAAGGAATTTAATCCTCTGGTCTACTTTAACTGAATAAATGAGATCAAAATAAAGAACTTATCTTGGTTTAAAAGGCACTATTGTTCTGGTCTCATGTAGCAAAGCAAATCCTACATGCCTACTTTAAGCAGTAGCAAAGGCCAAACAGCATCCCATTTAGGTTAAGACTCCCTTAAAATTATCTAGCACTTGGGGATGATTCCACCCAGGAGCTTCTACTTTTGAAGTTAGCCCATATCATTATTCTGCTATTCCTTCCTCCTTGTTCTAATGTGGAGGACTTCAGATCTTCTAGAGTTAACAAGACAGTATGGTATGTTGTCCTGATTAAAAAAAAAAAATGAATGTCAAACTAAAATCTTTCTTCAAGCAAAATCTTAGGGAGAAAGCCAAAGTATAAAGTAGAAAAAGTAGAGCTGCTCCACTTTATGGGTTGTGTTGAAAGTACCCCATTTATATAGATCCATAACTATTTTGCATCAGTTGTGACCCCCAGGTTCTGAAAATAAAAGAATTAAGAACGTTGTCCTATATTTATTATATCCCCAGTGATACATTCTGTAAGCAATTTGTTTTTCTCAAATCTGAGTAATTTTCAGACTACTTTTGTAAGAAAAAAAATTATTGGGAACAGCCAGGTGAATTTAAATTATTTTCTATTGTAATGTAACTTTAACAAGTGAAAACATAAAATACTGTGTCTATATTATTATATAATGTCATATTTATAGCTTTTCTACAGCTATAAAATTAGTGAAAGGCCATGGCTGTCCAATCAAAACGTTCAATTTCTTTAGGAAGACAGACGCTGGCAATTAAATTTTTGATCCACTGAGTTAGAGGACCTCTTTTATTGCCTCCCAAGCATCCAGCCTGGTTCTGATCTCCTAGCAGTGGGTGGGCCTTGCTGTGGGCAAGAAACTGAGCCCCTGACTGATACGGTGTTACACACAGGGCTCTGATGCTGATACCCAGGTCCCCAGAGTCAGCACTCTTTATGAACCAAATCTTTCCCCAAGGACTAAGTAAGTGACTTTGAGAAATTCTAATTGTGGGACAATGAGCTATTTCCATAATCTTTAACAAACTGTGATGCTTATTAACAATACTTCCTTTAAGTGCAAACTAGATGACATACATGCGTATCTTACCACTTAAGGGTTACATTTATATAACAAATGTGTAATTCTAGTTTATTATTGTTTAAAGTAAGATTTTAATATTCTGACTACTGGCTGACTTTATGGTTTCAGTTGGCCTCTAGTTTCTCAATTTAAAGAAAGGGGTTCGGATACATTCATTTTGACTCAGTTTGTTAGGGAAAAAAGACAATCTCAAATGATCTTTAAACTTCCCTCAATTGGAAATAGACAAGATGTTTTAATTTCCTAGGCTGCTCAAAGCAAATATCATTAAAAGATGTGCCAGCTTGAAGCTATTATGTACCCCAGAAAAACCATGTTTTAATTCTGATCCAATTTTGTGGGGGCAGCCATTTATTTTAATCCTGATTTAATACTGTAGGGCAGAAACTTTTAAGAGATGTGACACACCCAGTTGTGGGTGTGACATTTTGATTAAATGGAGATGTGACTCCACCCATTCAAGGTGGGTCTTAATTAGTTTACTGGAGTCCTTTAAAACATTTTGGAGAGAGCTTCAGAGTTCATGCAGACACTTGGAAAACAGTTGCTTCAGAGCTGACGGGGCCAACATGAGACTCAGACATTTGGCATTGCAGGGCCCAGCAGACATCATCATGTGCCTTCTTATGAAATGCTAAGCAAGCCAGAACCCAGAGTTGTGTCCCAGAGAAACCAAATCAAGCCCCACAGATACCAAGCGAGGAATCCTCAAAAGAAACAGGCTGAAAGCCATGGATCCCAGGAGCAAGGGACCAGCAGATGCCAGCCATATGCCTTTCCAGCTGACAGAGGTTTTCTGGATGGCATCAGCCTTTCTTGAATGAAGGTAACCTCTTGTTAGTACTTTAGTTGAGACATTTTCTCAGCAGCAGAAGTGTAAACCTGTAACTTATTAAATTCCAATTTTTAAAAGCCATTCCATTCAGGCTGCAGCATCCACAAGTTCATGAAGTTGAAAGATGTACTCATAGACTTTACCAAGGAAAATGAACTGTGCTGACACATCCCTGAGAAAGCTGCTCAGAGATGTGACGCTGGATAATACCAGTCATCTGCTGTCTGTGGGATATCAGGTCTGCAGATCAGGTGTAGCTTCCATGTTAGATCAAGGAGAGAAACTGTGGAAAGAAGGAACTGGATTTTTCCAAATTCAAAATTCAGGTGAGTTCTAGGAAACTTGCTTAATAATGAAGAGGAACTTTGTCAATGGGCAGGGAAAGTGGTCTTAAAAAAAGAGAAATGCCAACCATGTAAATCTGCAAAAAAGACATATCTGCCATCCTGTCATTGAAGCAGAATTCTCATACTCAAAAGAAAGGCATTATCTATAGTGAATTGCCAGAAGATTTTACTCAAAGTTCCAGGCTGACTCAATATGTGTTAATTCAAAAGGGAAGGAAACCCTACTTCAGTTATCTATTACAAAAAGCCTTTAGTAATCAGTCTACTTTTATCAACAAAAGCATTTTCACACTAGAAGTAAATCATCTGAATGTTATCTAATTGGTAAATCCTTTATTCAAAGCTATGGACTTACACATTACAATGGAACTCACATTGTAGAAAAACCCTATGGATATCATCTATGTGGGAAAGCCTTCAGTTTCATTGGTCTGGCTTGAGGAAACAAGAGAATTCACACTGGAGAGAAAACTTATGGATATCATCTATGTGGGAAAGCCTTCACTCAATGTTCTGACCTGAGAATACATAAAAGGACTCACACTGGAGAGAAATGCTATGAATGTTATCTGTATGGGAAAGCCTTCACTTGATATTCTGTCCTCAGAGTATATAAGAGAATTCACACTGGAGAGAAACCTTATGAGTGTTAGCTATGTGGGAAAGGCTTCACCAATCCTTCTGCCTTTAGAAAACATGAGAACACTCACAGCGGAAAGATACCATAAGAATAGCATCTACGTGGGGAAACCTTTATTTTGTACACTTAGACAGCATGGAGAACTGAAACTGGAGTGAAACCCTATGAATGCCATATGTATCAAAAGCTTTAGTCAATGCTCAGACATTAGATTGCTTGAGAGAGTTCATATCATAAATGATTTTAATACAAAAGAGATATCCACCCATGAATTATCCTTTAAACATACTTATGATCTCAAACACTGAAGTAAAACCATTTGTAATAAATCTAATTTAATCAGGAGCTTTTAGTCATCCAGATGACTTCTTCAACATAGACCAGTCCATATTGGAAAGAATCAATATCAGTGCCACCTTTGTAGCAAAACATTTAGTAAGATGATCTGATGATGTACAATATGAGAGAACTCATGATATACATTTAATGAAACTGTAAGAGTCTTCATCCACTGCTCCAACTGCTAGACAGGCCTTTACCAGAGTATAAAGCCCCTTTAGCAAGCCTCAGAAAATTCCTGTTGTAGATTGTATGCATGAAGGTCACACAGAAGGATTTATTTATCCAGCAACACTTGTCAGCATGTGAGAATTCACACCATATAAAACCCTTATTGATTCATGATTGAAGTGATCATTCATTTCTTTAGCATTAATATTCTTATGCTGAGGAAGCAACAATCCTAAAGTTAATTTGGAAACATCTGCAGCTTCATTACAAATCAGAAAATTCATAATAGAAAAAAGAAATACTTTATGTGGGTACTTCAGCACAAAATTCAGCAAAGTGCCAAGATTTTGAACAACTTACTATTGAAATTATGTAAGGTAACAGTGTAGAAATATGAAGTGACATGAGTACAGTGGATGATGAATTTTGTAAGAAGTGATATGAAGCTAGATTAATTCAACAGTTCAGTACTTGCATATAGATAAGCAACACACATGGTTGCTGAAAATCTAATATGTTGGCCAAATTCTAGTTTTCTTTTTATGCAGCACTAGACACAAATATTTGATTCCATGAGAAAATAAATTTGAATGTTAACCCAAATATCTAGAAAACAAAATTAAGATTTTTAACTTTTATCTTAGTATTATAATTTTTACAATCATGGCAAGGATGAACATAAACATGGATAAGTAAAAACACTTTAGAAGTAGGGTCTTAGGATACATAAACACTTCACTTTCAAAATATACTTTAATATTGTCATCAAAATTTAGAAAATAATTAATTAAAAAACATTTCCAATTCTGGCACATTGCTTTCCGGAAGCATTAACAAACTAATACAAATGGGTTGGCTTAAACAGTGGGAATTTTATTCATTTACAATTTTGAGCCTGGGAAAATATCCAAATCAAGATAATGCTTTCTTCCCAAAGACGAGGCTGCTGGTGATCCTTGACTCCTCACCATATGGTAAGGCACATTCCCTAGTCTCTTCCTTCAGCTCTTAGTCCCATTTCAGCCTTTTGCTTCCTGTGGCTTTCTGACTTTGTGTCTGAATTGCATTCTCCTATAAAGGACCCATCCTGATAGAGGTACGTAACACCTTAACTGAAGTAACCTCATCAAAAGTCCTACTTACAAGGGGTTTACAGTCACAGGAATGGATTAAATCTAAGAACATGTTTTCTTGGCACACGTACAGTTTCAATCCACTACAAGATTAAAAGAAGAAGATGAAGTAGAAAGAAAGAACGTTAGGATAATGAATGTCTGTGTGTCTAGGAGAAAGCCACTAGGAGGAAAGATTGATTGAGAGAGAATTCCAGGCATGAGAAAAATGTAAAAGCTATTTCTCTTAAGAACACTTGGAGGAATTTGTCTCTCTTCATATAGCAAACTGTTAATAGAGGAGTAGAGGCTCTGACACCTACAGTGTGTCTGATTGGGCCTCTCTAAAAGAAAAGGCATTAAGATGTTTCGTGTATTGAAATATTAATGATTTTGAATCCCCCAAAACATTGTAAACATAATGGCTACATTTAGAATGTAAACAAATTGAGCAAAAACATATTTTTGTGTCAAGTGATAATCAAACATTTGTGGGACAATATGATGCAGACTGATTTGATGCCAGACAAGAGGGACACTCCCTCAATAAAAATATTGACAACCAGAGGCATAAAGACCCAGAGCAGATGTCACTTCAGTGAGCATCAGGTAGAGGCAGGCTGACGCCCTGTTGCTTGGACTCCTGACCCCAATGCTTTTGCCGGGCTGCCCAACTGGCTGTTGGCCTCCCCACTGCACTGCCATCAGTGACTCACGCCAACGGCTGTGGACCCTCCACTAATGATGCGAGGGATACGGCTCTGGAGACTTCTCACTAAAGGTACCTGCCTGCCTTCTGTCAGCCCTCAGGCCAATGGACTTTACAGACTCTAGTATCCTCTGACCTTTAAATGTGTTTTGAACCCTTGACCTGATTATTGTATATCAGGTGTTATGCTGGTTTGAAAGGATGCATGTCCCCTAGAAAAGCCATGTTTTAATCTAAATCCCATTTTGTAAAGGCAGAATAATCCCTATTCAATGCTATATGTTTGAATCTGTAATTAGATGATCTCCCTGGAGATGTAACCCAATCAAGAGTGGTTGTTAAGCTAGATTGGGGGAAATGTGTCTCCACCCATTTGGGTGGGTCTTGATTAGTTTCTGGAGTCCTATAAAAGAGGGAACATTTTGGAGATGAAAGAGATTCAGAGAGAGCAGAGCAGAATAACATAGCCACGAGAAGCAGAGTCCACCAGCCAGCGACCTTTGGAGATGAAGAAGGAAAATGCCTTCCCAGGAAGCCAGGAGAGAAAGCTAGCAGATGACACCGTGTTAGCCATGTGTCCTTCCAGACGAGAGACAAACTCTGACTGTGTTCACCATGTGCCTTCTCACTTGAGAGAGAAACACTGAACGTCATCCACCCTCTTGAACCAAGGTATCTTTCCCTAGATACTTTTGATTGAACATTTCTATAGACTTGTTTTAATTGGGACATTTTCTTTTAGCAACTTATTAATTTGCCCTTTTTAAAAGCCTTTCCATTTCTGATTTATTGCATTCCAGCAGCTAGCAAACTAGAACAGGTGTGTTAGCAGCTCATGATTTAAGCAAGCAAATAAATTGCATTGAGCATTCAAGCTAGTTATGTCGAATCTGCTTTCAAATGCTGTATTTACTTAGTTAACAGGACTCTGGTACCAAGGTAATTGCCTTGTTCCTCAGCTGCAATATTTTTATGTAGATTATTTTTAAAATAAAAATGCCTTAGAAGAGGTGAGAATTAGTCTGGTTCAGGACCATCATGAAATACTGGTTACAGGTCATGCATAGATGCTACAAGGGCACACATCATTTTAAAGAAGAATCCTGTAAAAGGACAACTGCTCACAAGTCAGTGACAGATGCTACCAGAGTATCTGCCAGTATAAAGAGGAATCTTGTGAAAAGCACACGTAAAAGTCTAACACCTGGATCAATCAGTAGGCAAAAGCCTTCTTCTCTAGAGATATTCTCACTCCCTATTTTGGAATTTTATATGTTCTTATTTTAATTGGCATTTACACTTGGGAGGAAAAAAAACTAAGAAAAACTTTGGAGGAAATTCAAGATGTGGAAAAATATTTTTAAACCACTGAAAAGGAAAAACTTAGGGTTAAAAAATGAGGATCCTTGAAGCCCAAAAGAGGACTGCATAAGACAAAACAGAATTAGAGACACTCCAGATGCTGGCCTGATCACTCGGCTGGAAGAGATATATCCTATAAGCAAAAGATCTAAGAAGGACAAAATACCTTCTATATTATTGGAATCAATAAACAACATAGACAAGGATAGATCTAGGTAGAAAATCCTCACCAAAAGGATTCATCCAAAAGACTAGTCCAAAATCCCAACCCGTTTGCTCCAGGTAATGACCCAGCTCCCCTGCCAGCTGGTGATAACTATTCCGAAGTATATGACCCAGATGGATGGTTGACAAAACCCCTAACTATCATTAAAACTAAGAATAATGATGACGGCCCCACTACATAACAGAGCAAAGGGTAGTTGCCAGACAATAAATCATAAAATGAAGACAAGAGTTCTCACAAAATAGAGAAGCATCTGAATGGCTATTACAACGGCTATTACATCTATGGTCCAAAGGAGGACAAAACTTGCTGCTAAGAGACAGGGATTAATACAATTAAGAAACCTATCTAATGATGCTAGACTGAATCAAATACTTACTTGAAAGTTTTGCAGAGAAACGTCCAGAAATAGGAAGATCACTATTTGATTGGATATCTAAGGGCCTGGGAATCAAAATGGCCCTTACCAAATTTAATAGCAGTAAAAATAAGAACTTTGTCCTCTGCAAGGGATGCCACTAATACTTTGATGAAACTGGGCTGCTGACTATGATTTATGACAGTTGGGCCAATAGTCTCTTAGAAGCAGAGGGATCAGACTGAATTCAGAAAAGCATCAAGTAATGAAAAAATGGCTCCAGTCAGTTTTCACAGGTGCTGATACAATTGGCAAATTAACTGATGCAGTTAGAACTGCTTAAGAATTAAGCCAAGATGAAAATTACTCATTCAGAGTCCTGTTCAGGTTAAAACACACACACACGCACACACACACACACACACACACACACACACATTTAATCCAGAATGGAAAAACAATGTGTATCAGTAGGGAAAATGCAGAAACAAAATGGAGTACAAAATGTTAAGAATCCCTTCAATAATGGTAATGGAGGACTTAGGCTGATAAGAACATCAGTTAGAAGCAATGGTGATAGCAGATCAAGACAGAATTTTAGGCCACCTGTAAGCCTTACCTAACCAGGGCACTAAGTGAAAAGCAAGGTAAACCGAGAGAAAGAATGAGAGATAGAGAGACCTCGACTCACTGTGGTGACTAGGTAGTCTCTGTCCCCTGGCCCAAACCAGGGGCAATTGCTGATATGTAAGGATGGCCATCTCTATGGATAATTGTATATATGAACAACATTTAGTGTTCATGGATACTGGATCTCAAATTCAAATGATTAAAAGCCAAATTAACAAAGATGAAGGAAATAAAGAAAAAGTTTACACTGGAGACTAGGAAGGAAAAATTACTATAGGAACTTGTGGTGATAGATATAATAGAAATGGAACCCTTGAAAACCAAATGCTTAATAGGACCTAATATAGAAAACATACAGGGGATGCACGTTATGTCACCGCATGTGGATAGAAATAAATATACAACGGTTACAATAGCAAAGACTAAATGTAGTGTTACCAGATCTAGAGTAACTACTGCCCCACAATACAATTTAAAAGGAGATTTCTAGGATATTACTAAAAAGATACAAGTACTGTTGGAGGAAAGCCTATAATCCCTACCATCTCACTCTATATAATCCCATTTGTCCAGTTGAAAAAACAAAACAGACACATCTTATAAATTCATTTTAAATTTTAGAAATCTTGATGTCTCCTAAACTAGAAGGAGCATTACCAATTATTGATAACTAATTAATAAAATTACCACAAGAAAAGGTACATAGCATGCATCCATTTGACTATTGCTAGCCAAAGCCAACCCACAATAGTGTTTTCATGCGATGGAAGGCAATTTGTGTCCAATTACCACAAGAATATATTAATAGCCCACTAATAGCACACAACCATTAATTCCAATGTTTACATTCATTTTCTAACACATATCCACACCACGATACTCTGTCTTACATCGATGAAAGGCAAAGGAGAGCAGGAGGATACTAAATTACAAATAATTTCCTTCCTACCTGAAAGAGGTGGGACTATAAATCCTAGTAAGGTGCAAGAACCGGATAGTACTGTAAAATTTTTGGGAATACACTGGTGCCCAGAAGTACGAACTGTACCACATCCAATCATAGACAAACTACAAGTTACAACCACCCTGCCCAGAAGAAGTACAAATAGATAGGTTTATTTGGCTCTTAGAAACAGCATATACCCCATATTGGTATATTGTTGAAACCAATATATGAAACAACAAGGAAAAACAAAACATTTATTTTTGGGGTAGAAAAACAGGAATTAGCATTATAGCAACTAGAAGATGCAATTACAACTTATCACACATTAGCACTGATGGTACCATACCTTAAACTTTGACTACAATGTCTATTTACACAAAGCTTTGCCACATGGTCATTACGGACCAAAAGACCAAAAGGCTAAATTTTATCTAGTATGCTTCTGGACTAAAAACTTAAAACTTTCCAGAAGTTAAGACCAGAAGCTCTCCACCATAAAAGAATGCTCAGGACACTGTATTATTCAGGGTTCTCCAGGGAAACAGAACCAGCATGATACACACACACACACACACACACACACACACACACACACACATATATATATATTATGAAATACATTCACACAAATATTATGAGGTTTGTTACAGAAACTGGCTTATGCACCTATGGGGATTGGCAAGTATTAATTCCTTAGGGCAGGCCTCAAGTTGGAAACTTCAATAGAGGGTTTTTTCCCTCCATATATTTACTTTTTATTGAATTTGTTAATGTTACAGAGCTCCTGCACAGTCAAAACCATGCATGAGAATTCAGAGAAAAAAATGGTACAATGGACAGTCTCATCTACACATCATTCAATAAAGGTTTTGAGGAATTCTCCAGGAGAAGCTGACTGGCTGAAGTAAAGATAGAAATTCTTTTTTTTAAGGCCTTTAATTCTTCCTTTAAGGCCTTTAACTGATTGAATGAGATGTCTCTCATTGCTGAGGGCAATTTCCTTTGATGTATAAATGTTGTCAGTCACAGATGCAGACAATGCAGTTGATGCAGAAAGACAGAGTAAGAAAGGAATAGAGGAAAGGGATTAGAAGCAGGCACACCACTATGTGGAATGAAAACATTATAGCACCAGCATCATACGTAATTTATGGGCTAAAACTAGGAAAAGAACATGTAGGATATGTTAAAAATACTGACATCTTGCCTCTCTAGCTTGCAAATGTGTTGCAGGGTATTGATCATGGCAGTCCTGGTTGGGCTATTCATTTTTTTCATTTTGCATCCTGGTTGGAACCCAAACTCATAGCAAGAATGGAGAAGAAACCAGTAGCAATAGTCCCGCCTTCTCCAACTTCTACAACACCATTATCTGTCACAATGCCAAGCAACTTTACCTCTGTTGAATTCAAAATTACAACTGTACTTTCTACTGAACTAGCCCTATACCAAAGTATAACTTTATCACTTTTAAAGAGTGGAGAGAAGCAGTGGAGCAAAGCATCAACAATGATAAGGAAACAGGACCTTGAATAGAATGACTGGGAATGCCGAGTGCCAATGTGTTGCACTGAGGACTTTGATAATTCTGCTACTGAAGGTGTTGAGACTGACTTTCCTGAACAATTTCTGGCCAAGCAAGACACGGTTTTAGGGACTATTCAAGGCTTAAGTGAACAATACCCAAATTTGATACCCAATTTGCTTTCTATAGTCGCATATTACCACAGTGAAAGAGCAGGTGCGTATTACGCACAATTGACTGTTGGCACTCTAGAACCAACAGAACCATCAACAAAGCCTGTGAAAAGGGTTCTGAGAAGTCTATTTACTGCCAGAATAGCTCCTCTAAGGAAACTAGTAATGCGTCCAGGGGAAATACCAGTTAATTGCTCTAAAAGACTATGTATCTTGTTATTGTTCAATGTTATGCTTGCTGTTTTTGTTGAGTGATAGCTCCAATAATACTATTCATGAGAGACATAGGAAAAGTATGACTGATAACTCTGGTAATGAAACTACAATCATAGTCACAACTACCAAGGACCCAATTATACAAATTAAAGGAAAACATTTAATCTTTGGCAGACTATACTGGCTAGCAGAAACAAGAAACCTTCAAACCTCAGGATACCTCTATGAGTATATGAAAAAATCAGAATTAAAATATTTATTCTCTTATGCTCATGCAGATTACTTTGGCCAATATTTCCAGTGAAATGTTATGATACCTTAAGATACTTAAGTAGGTATGGAGATCACCACCATAAGCAATTTGAATCCATAATTTCACCACATGGGCAAAGCAAAAGGACCCCCATTGCTTTATAAGTACTAATATAGCTCCAGCTTACCAAGCAGTGGGAAATTGCCAAACAATTCTTGGATGTGCTATGAATAGTTACTATAATCTTGTAGGCATAAATATGAAAAGTCTTATAACAGGCATGATCCCACATGCCCCACAAAATAGGAGAAGTTGCGAATGGTACTTAGAATTGTCAACAAGAGGTTTAAACTATTTGGCTATGACATAAGGAATATCTGAGGAAATTAGTGATGATTATAATGATGATTATAATGGTGATTTTGCTGATAAGGAGGAAGAAAAGGAAGAAAAAGACCAAGAGGCAAAAGAGGAAGATGAGGACTATGCCCTTTGTACTATGAACATGCACTGTATATATTATTCTCATACAGCAACAAATTGTTAAATTCTACAAAAGAATGGCTTAAGGTTAATGTGAAATTACCTCCATTACAGTACAGTGAGATAATGAGAATAGGGTACTGTGGCACCATGATACAAAAATGGTCACAGAACTGCCAAATATGTCCCATTATAGAAATATGACTATCCATGAAACAAAATTAGCCACATCAAAAGCTGAGTTCTTTAAACCAGAGGTATTCTGGGAGCAATTTGATAATGAGCTTGCTTATGCACTATTAGATTGGCAACATAGGATACTTCCCTTAGTGTTAACCACAGTCAGTTTTTGTGGATTATAAGAGTTCTTTAAATCTAGACCAGAATTTACAAATTGACCATACCCACCGGACATTCACTGATAATTTAAAAAAATTCTCTGCCATTAGTGTAGACAAATGCATAGCAGATACTGCTGTGGTTTGAAGCTGCATGCACAGCACAAAAATATGTGGCTACTTCAGTTAAAGTGTGACCCACCCCATTCAGGATAGGTCTTAATCCTCTTACTGAAGTCCTTTATAAGAGAATGAAATTCAGACAAAGAGAGAAAGCCACAGAAGTAGGAATCTTCAATCAGTGAAATATGGAAGAAAAGAGAGACCAGCAGATGTCGCCATGTACCTTACCATGTAGTAGAGGAGCCATGGATGGCCAGTAGCCGGTCCTGGGAAGGAAAGCATCGCCTTGATGATGCCTGATGCCTTGGTTTGGACATTTTCCCAGACTCTAACAGTAGGTGATAAATTGCCAGTGTTTAAGCCAACCCATTTAATGGTATTTGCTTTGAGCAGCCTAGGAAACTGAAACAGATACCTATACATTAAGAAATTGTAAACTAAGCACAGGAAGAATGGCATTACATAGAATATGTACCATGGGCTTTTCTATAGTAGTAAACAAATACTGGCCATTGAGATATGAAGTAATTACTGTATTTAAAATAAAAAACTGGAAAATAGCAATAGCTAATATCTGTATAGAACCAGACTCAATAGGATCCTTCATACCACTTTCAAAAGATCAGAAATCTATAGTTATGCCATGCAGTAAGATTTCCATTAATACCACAATGCTGGTGAATTAAACAAATTATAAACAATTTTTTTCCTTTTTTTGATCAATTTTTTAGTAATTTTTTTTCTTTAAACATAACATATAAACATGAGCATTCTTACCATATGATCATTCCATTCTTGGTATAAATCAATAACTCACAATATTATCACATAGTTGTATATTCATCATCATGGTCATTTCTTAGAATATTTATATCAGTTCAGAAAAAGCCAATGAAATAAAAAGCCAATTAAAACTGTGTAGGGGTTAAGATCTCAATAATGGGATATCCTACACTTGATTATACCTGGAGAGCATTGACCAATGTAACTGGAGGAGTTACTTACAGACTTTGCAAAAATAATACAATCGAACATTTAGAAAAATTGCAAAATGAATAACCAATAATACACTGTTTGGTGGTATTACTATCATATCATAAGTAGTATATCAAACTAATTTAGCAAAACTAGACATTTGGGAGAATGCTACTTATGTTATTGGGCATGTCATAGTGATTACTTAGAACATCAAAAACCAAAACAAAACTTAGGATAGCTAAAACAGTAATGTCAGGATTGATGATAACCGCAAAAAGTCCCACGTCTCTTTGGGATGAGTCTGTAGACTGACTGGACTCTTAAGGAAAAGATTTTGAAAAATACTACAGCAGGAAATTCTGTAAACCTCATTTGACTTGATAACCTTATACCTTAGCCCGAAAGGCACACACACACAACCCCGTTCACAATGAGGATACATAGACCAAAATTAAATGATTTGAACATGAGATAATGTTATAACTATAATCCTGCAAAAATTCTTCGAAAGGATCCACGGACTTTACATCCTAACTTTTTTCACAACAAGTGAACACTGTTAGTTATATAAAAGAACGATCCAGAATAAGGATTACTATACAGAACATCATCCCTGGTGGTATACTGCAGGTTATCAGATGACACCAATTATCTCAACTCCTAGAATTTGGGAACCTAGCTACGTACAGAAGATAACTGTCATAGTTGACCCTACTAGAGCGGCATATACCTCACAAGTTTTTTTTTCTTTTTTTAAATTCACCCATTTAAATTGTGCGTGTCAGCATTTTTTAGTATGTTTACAATGTTGTTCAGCCATCACCACTACTTAACTTCAGAACTTTTTTACATCACCCCCCAAAAGAAACCCTCTATCCATTAGCAGACTCCTCTCATTCTCCCTTCTCCCAACCCTGAGCAACCACTAATCTACTTTCTGCCTCTGTAGATTTCTGTATTCTGGACATTGCATACTTATGGAATCAAATAATGTGTGCGTGTGGTGTTTTGTGTTGTTTGTTTGTTTTTTAATCAGGCTTTCTTCACTTGGCATTAATGTTTTAAGATGCAACTGTGTTGTAGCAAGGACCAGACTTCATTCCTCTTTATGGCTGAATAATATCTCATTGTATCAATAGACCACATTTTGTTTATCCATCCGTAAATGGACACTTGGGTTGTTCCTACCTTTTTCGATATTCTGAATAATGCTGCGGTGAACATTTGTGTACAAGTTTCCCTGTGGACACATTTTCAGTTCTCTTGGGTACATACCTAGGAGTTGAATTGCTGGGTCACCTGGCACTCTGCATTTACCTTTATGAAGGATAGCCAGATTGTTTTACACAGCAATAGTCCCGTTTCACATTCCCGCCAGCAGTTTATGAGGTGTCCAATTTCTCTACCTCTAAGATAACTTTGAGATAAACTCTTCCCCTGTGCCTGGATGAGCAGTGTCCCTTTCAGTCTGGCATGAGTTTGCCCATGGCATGGTGCTGGGCTGGGCATTTATGAATGCCCCCTTTCTTTGGTTATGAGTGATCAAAGGACCTTGAGCTGGTCCTTTGACCTAGTGCCTGCTTTTGTGCTTTCCTCCAAATAAAGACAGTCATATTAGGTGCCAGATAACTTCTGCAGAAGGGCTTCCAGACTCTGCTTTTGGATGTGCTCTCTAAGAACAAAGGCTCTGGCTCACACTGGCTTTTCTGGTCCCCATTTACCCGGTTAAGGTGCAAATCCAGGCACCTTAAAAAAATCTTTCAGAACGTGAACATCTTGGGATTATTTTCATTTGAACTTAGAGTAAATCCTTAGTGAGTAGAGGTTTGAAATCTCTTATTATTAAAGATAATTTTTTGAAAAAGATAACATGACACATGCACACGTGTCATGAGCACATATCGGAAGACTTCATTTAACTCATTAGCTAATGAGGGACCCAGTAAGATATGACAACTGGTTCGAAGGAAAAATCAAAGAGCCACACATATACAGGCAAACCAGAAATGTTGAAAGGAATCTCTAAATAGAGGCTAATAGTTCAGCCCCAAGACAATCATACTTTACATTCAATCTAAGACAACTCATTTCCATTATTATAAATTAGTACAATGTATAGAATTTTAAAACAGCTCAAAGTCAAGGAAAGGCTGAGTTAACCCCGAAGACCCAGTAATCTTTTTTTGTGCATTTCAAAGTTGGTCTTCAGGCTAGAGTCATAATAATCTCAATGAAAGATTATTCTTGATCACAAAATAAGGCTGGCCTCATTAGATTTGGCCTGATGTTTGCATAGATTCAACAAGAGTGTGAGTATACTACACAGGCCTTCTTGAGGTTAGAAGTCTTCATAGGAAATCTCATAATAGACTTTTAAAATTATTATTAATAGAGGTGTTGTTGGTTTACTGATAATCGTGTATAAAATACAGAGTTCTAAAAATGTTCTTTCATCACTTGTAACAAATGTACCACACTAATGCAAGGTGTTAATAGCAGGGTGGTATTTGGGAACTCTATGTCTTACAATTTAATAAAAGAGAATCCATAACTACTGTGAGACCACCAATATTCAGTAAATACTTTCAAGAACCATATAACCTACCATTTATGGTTTTCCCACTTAAGCAAAATTACAGGAGCAGGAAAACTTTGTAATTCCTAAAGGAATTAGTAGAACCATTCATAGAAACTTTAATGTCATGATAACAGATCAAGGAAATGGATGTGAAATTGCCAGGTTTTTAAAAAACACAACAAAAATTCGATGTCCATGCCATGGCAACTCTCTCAAATTAGGGACTACAAATTAAAAATATGTATGAAAGCATTGATCACATTCAGGAGCATGAAAGAAAGGTAGAGGAATCATTGGACACTTTAAAAACAGCAATAGGTCATGTGGATTTTAATACCAAAAAGATTTGGGAAATCATCAACAAAATATAGCTGGAAAAGCAACGCAGCATGCTGCAACAGAAGATTAAAGACACATGGGATTTTTTTAAGACTAGCACTTGTGGTTCTCCTGGCGCTCTCCAAAATGTTTCCTCTTTTAAAGGATTCCAGTAACTTAATCAAGACCCACCTAGAATGGGTGGAGTCATATCTCCCTCTAATCAAAGGTTAATCCCACAATTGGGCATGCCACATTTCTGTGGAGATAATCTAATCACGTTTCCAATCTGCAGTGCTGAATAGGGATTAAAAGAAATGGCTGTTTCCACTGGATGGATCAGGATTAAAACACAGCTTTTCTAGGGCACATAATCCTTTCAAACAGGGACACCAACTCAGATGTGGTTTATGACATGGATGTGAATACTTAGGAGTATGAGTAATGTTATTTTTTGAAGAGCATGTGTAACGTTATTTTTTGAAGAACACCATTCCAGAATTTCTATCTAAGATTTATGCCAGCTAGAAAAAGATTTTGATTCTCCCATTCATGATTATAAGCATATGTCAAATATAAAAAAAAATCAAGAAAAATAAGAAATAAAGAAAATGAAGAGTACTTGGTTAATTTGTATAGTTTTTTAGGTAATACTCCTTAGTGATAACAAACAAACAGAAAAAAGAAATTTTTTTCAGAGCACTACTGAATCATTGGATCACATCTTACTTGAAACCCACTCTATCTTTTGTCTTTTAATTTATATGAACCAATAAACCTCTTTTAGTTCTTAAACTTATTTGTATTCATGTATGTAACCAAAGCATACAAACAGATGCAATATATATATATATATATAAAACCACTCTCAATGAGCTACACAGTTACTTTTAGGTTTTTAGGGACACACTCAGGTAACCTCAATGAGTGGGAGTTTATTATTAAAGGATAGGCAGCAAAGTAAGGAAAAGAAGTAAAGAATTTCTATAGGTAAACAGCCAGCTCTCACTGAAAAATGTATCATCTTTCTGCTCACACTGAATCATACAAAGAGAAATGAAGCTCTAGAAACCAGATTTTCTAACCATCTTTGCAATTGTACCATATTTATGATTCAGCTTAGTCCTGTTGCTATTTTTCTTGCTTTCTTTCTGCCTCTAACAATGATTAATTAAATAGGTTGCTCGAAAGCCTGTTGATCTTGATAGTCTGTTCATTTTTAATCATGAGGCAATGAACAACAACTTGAGGTCTCTGTGCACGTGTATATGTGTGTGGATGTATATGTGTACATGTGCATTTCTGCATATGTGTGTATATGTGTTTGCATGTCTGTATGTTTGTTTATCTATGTGTGTGTGCATCTGAATGTGTGCCTATGTGGTATGTTGTGTGTATATATGTGTGATTGTATATACAATGCCTGTGCGTGTCTGCACATGTCTGCATGTGTGTGCGTATGTTTATGTGTAACTGTGGGTGCGTGAATGTGGAATGATGATATCCGTTGTTTCAACCCCTATATTTTGTGTCCGACATTTTGTTTCCACTCTCCATTGTATCTTGCATTTCAATTCCCAGCTTCTCTGCAGTTCTAGTGGATGGATTAGCTCTCTTTTCAGCTGTATTATTCCAGGCACTAGGGAAGTGCTTCTCAAACTGTTGTTGAAGTGTCAGGGTATTTTTTTGTTTTTGTTTTTTTAATTCCCATTTTGTTACTGACTGATAAACTAAGAATTAATTGCTAGAAAAATTGTGGCATTCTTGTATGGTGCGTCAATGTCAAATTTCCATAAAGATTTTTAGAGGTTTAACTTAAGTCTCTTTGTAGACAGCCTATGCACCACATTTTAAGCAGCCATGCCCTGGGACCTTCTTACTGCAAGCGTGGACCTTGGCCCAGCAACTTATCACTTGGGAGCTCGTTGGAAATACAGAAATCTCAGGTACCACCCTGACCTACTGAATCAGAATCTTCATTTTAATAAGATCCACAGGTGATTTATATGCACATTAAAGTTCTTAGGGAATATCCACTCCATCTGTTTTGTCTTCTAATAATGAGTTGCTATATCTCTACCTAGAAAGTCTTCTCTTACGATCTTTAGATGGCTGGATCTCCTCATTCAGATCACTACTAAATGTCTCCTCTGCTGAGAAGGTGTCCCAGGTTCTCTAATACAAGTTGTAGCCTCTTCCAAGTCATATTGCACCGTATTATTTTCTTTATAGTATCTGTCATTGTCAAGAAATATAGTTATCTCCCTTTCTGCCTTCTAATTTCAGCTAGAACATAAGACTGATGAGAGCAGAGGCTGCCTCTCCTCTGCTCTCCTTTACCCAGTACTATGGTAAGAGCCTGGCAGGTAGTAGACTTCATAAGTTCCTGACTTTTGCACGTTCCTAGCTCATACTGTCTCAGCATGTCTGTTTATTGCTTTTTCTCTGTGTCTCTGAAACTCTAGTAGAAATCCAAACCTAAACTGGCTTAAAAATGGAAAAGTATGTTGACTTGTGTAACTTCGTAGGTCCAGAGTAAACACAGCCATCAGGCACAGTGCAGTTATGGCACTTTCTCCATTTCTCTCTAATGCTTTCAGCTCTAGCTTTCCTCACATGTCAACCTCACGTTCAGGCTGGTAACTAGACAGTGACAGCTCTCCAGTTCACAATCACACAGAGCAATGTCCAGAGACCATGTATGCAATAGTTCTGTCTTTAAAAGGTAAACTTCTTGCCTGGAAACCTCCTGTAACATTCCTTCAGCCTTCCTCAGGTTGAACTGGGTTGCATGCCCATGCTCAACGCATATACACATACAGAGAGAGGCATGCTTACAAACAATAAAACGCACAAGACTTAAGTGTACACATAAATAATTTTGAAAATTGTACACACCTGTGTAGACACCAGCCAAACCAAGATGTGGAATATTTCCTTTGCACCAGAAAATTTCCTTCTGTCCCTTTCCATCAATGAGTGCTGTGCCAAGCCGTATTGGAGTCTGAGGCAAAATGAACAGTCAGTAATAAACAATACATAGATGATCCTGTCTCTACTTAAAATACTGATGTTATTCCTTATGGATTTTTGCATTGATTTTTATTTTAGAAAATACTGCCTAAAAATATCATTTACCTTGATTACTGAGTTTTTTGGAACCTCCCTAAATTTTGTACTGGAGTTGAGTGCCTCATCTACTTCTTCCTAGGCACAGCCCTATAGTTCTTGAGCCTCGTTCTCTTTTTTCCCTCTTTCTTTCTCCATCTCCCTGCCCCCATCCCTGCCCCATATGGTCTCTCCCTGTGGTTAGAGGAGCCAGGACTCCTTACATGGGAGCTGAAGGCTCCTAGCTGTTTGGCCTTGTCTGACCTAGCCTCTGAAGCCCTGCAGTCACTTCTGCCATATTTCATTCATTGAGGCAGTCATAAAGCCTCACCAGGTACAAAAAGAGGGGACCTGGACTCCATCTCTTGATGGACGGAGTGCCAGAGAGTTTGCAGATATAGTTTAAAACCACCACAGATCTCAATGCTTTTACAGCCATTTTGAGGAATTAGTAATCAGCCTTTATTTTTGAATATTGTATTAAAAATTCCTGTCCAAACTAAATTATTTTAAAATAACCTAATATTCAATTTAAAACACCTCTCCTTCCCATTCCCCTCCCCCCAGATTTAACTGGATGTTGTTGGTTTCATTCATTCTGTACATTCGCCCTCCTCTCAATTCACTCATCGTGGTTTCTGGCTCCCACGCATTTAGGGTAAAAAGCCGGGAATGAGATGAAAAGAAGCAAAATTATCTTTTCTTCTTGGCTGGATGTTGAAAACTGTCTTCAATGGTAGGTGTCCAAAGGCTGACTCATTCTCTTACGGGTGATTTAGTGAGTTTTTGGTGCCTCTCTTCTCTGGACTTTTGGATGTCTGCCTGCTGTGGGGATGATGTACATGCCTGCTGTTCTCCAAAGACTCCCCTTCAAGTCCTGCTTTCCTGGTACACCCCACATGGACTCTTCTGCTGGGCTTCCTTCACCCAGCAGGCAGTTCTTTTGGGGTGCCCTTTCAAGATGGCTCTGGTCTAGGAGAACTCAGCAACTTGGATCTGCCATCATAAGCAATCCCAGGCAGCCTCCCACATTCAAATTTTTCTAGAGGAAATTCATTCAGTAATCTCTATGACCCCCAAACTCCAGGGGACCCAGACCAAGTTTCTGTAAAGACTGTCTTATGATGCTGATGCTCTGTTTCAATAGCTACACGAGATAGGCCTAAGTGTTTCACAGCTCAGCAAGCATACTGCCTGGGCGATCAAATGCTTTCCTGCTGGTAGAAGTACCAGACTCTGGAGGGATTCTCTTTGAATCTCCCCTCACATGTCTGGGGAAGTAACAGAGAAGCACTGTGAACTGGGGAGGAAAACTTTGCCAATATACAGTTCTCTCAATCCCTACTCTTTCTTTAATGTGGTCTGAAAGTGGATAATGGGCAGTTTGTGAAGACCAATGCTACCTTTCTCCTAATAAGTGCAGTGGGGATGGGTCTAGCATATCTGTTTAGAATTTGTGGATTAAATACCCACTGTGTGCAGAGATTTGGGACTTCATCAAAACTTCAAGACAACAAGAATGTCCCAATTGATATTGGGTATGCTTCGATTATCCTATAATTAGACTCATATTATAGCATCTGTTGTTGGATCATGTCTTATCTGTGTCATTTCTTGCACCAATATTGTTCTTTCTTTTTTATTTTCTATTTTTTGAGGGTGTGGGGGCCAGGAGTCAAACCCAGATCTCTCACATGGCAGGCAAGTATTCTACCATGAACCGCCCGCACACCTTTCTAGGCTTTCATTGTGAAGCTTTATAGCATGTTTTCATCACTGGTGCTATCACACTACTTTTTTTTTTTCTTAAAATACTCACAGATTTTGAGTATTGAGAATTATGGTACATAATTCTTTAATTATGTAACATAGTTAATGGAAGTCAAGAATATTAGATAATCCAAAGTATAATCCAAAGGGATTTGTAGTTTTTTAAATACTTTCTGAAGTTATTTGCATCTTTCCTTATAAGTAGCGATATTTGAAGATTCTAGTGGAGTCTATATTTTAGCGGTGAGTACCTGTATTTTAGAAGTATTTTTCCCTGAAGTTCACTGTAAAAATGCAAGGAGTCAGCCAGAGGCCACCTATCAAGCACCTCTTGATAAAGTGCTAAGTGAGTTATCTGTGCTGCCCTTCACAACTTAAAAAATGCTGGTTACTTAGAGGAAATTGGAAACTAGAAGAAAAAGCATCAAAGGGAGGAATAGAGAAATGAAAGCTTTTAAACTATACACTGCATCTGTATCATTTTTTGAGAATCGGTATCTTTCAAGGCCTTTGCCTACCCACTGTTAGTTCTTAAGCTTTCCACTGTGGTAAAATTGAAAACAAAAACTGATGGACAAAAATGAAGGACTTAATCCATAAACTTAATAATTAGCCTCTGATATTAGTGGTCTTATCTTTGTTGCTAAAGGATTAAATATTTAATGAATATAGTGATAAAATTGGATAGAGAAAGCCTTGGATACTTCTCAGAGCCAAAACCAACAGAACAAAACAAAGAAAATAAAACAAAGAAGAACCATACTTAACTTCCTCTTTGAAATTCCCTCTTGAGTTTCTTCTTGTTATCTTTTGAAATTTGAAATGCAAGATAGCCAATAAAATCCCTCGCTCATTATATTTGACCCAATACAGAATTAAGCCCATTTGCCCTATTCCTGTCCTCATATCATGGACAGACTCCTGTCAATCAATACGAGTCATGCTAACTTCCTTTATATGTCCATAAAAACAATTTGCCATCCCTAGAACTCTGAAGTTACTTCTATTCTTACAAGTGATCTGGCTTCCTTTACTGCAGCAAAACTTTTGTGTCCTGAATAAAATACTGTTGGTGTAGACTCGACTCTGATTTGTCTTTCGACAGAAGATACTATATTTCTAAAAAAGTATGTAAGAACAAATGAATTTGGTGTATTCTTAGTAATTCTAACTCAGTGTTCTAGTTTGCTAGCTGCTGGAATGCAATATACCAGAAATGGAATGGCTTTTAAAAAGGGGAATTTAAGAAGTTGCTAGTTTACAGTTCTAAGGCCAAGAAAATTAAAGTCTATAGAAATAACCAATCAAAGGCATCCAGGGAAAGATACCTTGGTTCAAGAATGCTGATGAAATTCTGGGTTTCTCTCTCAAGTTGAAAGGCACATCGCAAACACAGTCAGGGTTTCTCTCTCAGCTGGAAGGGCACATGGTGAACACGGCATTATCTACGAGCTTCCTCTCCAGCTCCCTGGGAGGCGTATTCCTTCTTCAGCTCCAAAAGCCGCTGGCTGATGGACTTATTTCTTGTAGCTGCATCATTCTGCTCTCTCTGAATCTCTCTCCAAAATGTTTCCTCTTTGATAGGATTCCAGAAAACTAATCAAGACCCACCCAAATGGGTGGAGACATGCCTCCACCCAATCCAGTTTATCACTCTTGATTAAATCACATCTCCAGGGAGATGATCTGATTACAGTTTCAAACATACAGTACTGAATAGGGATTAGAAGAAATGGCTGCCTTTACAAAATGGGATTTTTCTAGGGTACATACATCATTTCAAACCAGCACATTCAGTAATGAGATGGAAAGATTGAAAAGGACAAGGTGAAAAATTTGACGAACACATCAGTAACATTTCAAGGGAATATTTGATTTCTACTTTAAGGGCCTTTGTGTCTTCAATATACTCTCTGGACTTTTGCTCTTTATCTCTGTGATACATTTCATGTTCTTTATGAAATAGTTTAACTATTGAAAAAGCTTGCTCTAACTTACTAACAAATATGTGCTTATTTATATTTGGTATAGTTACATTTTGACATTTTTTCTTTCTTTTTGCTTAAGTTGCAGTTAGGGTGCATATGATAGATTATAAAACATGAAGTCTGAGCATATGTGAATATTTACTATTTTAATAAGATAAAATTTATAGAAAGATTAATTTGGCATATATTAAGGCATACAAATATTATGCTATATGATAATTATGTATGTGTAGCAGAGATTCACTGAATTATTAAGGACTTTTAAAATATAAAAATTACTAAGGATTTTTAAAACCCTTAATAATTCAGTGAATTAGCAGGTAAAGCCTAGGAGATGGTGAAGAGAAAGTAGACTAAGAACAGCTCTGAAGTGCTTTCAAAACCAGTAGAATTTAGAGCCCAGGGAAACTGGGACTAGCTGATCAAACAGATAAAAAAAAGGGAGGCATTGCAATGCCTTATTTAATTTAAGGTGGTTTTGTACCCTCTACTCTGTTATTTCACTCTCACCAAGTAATTAATTTCCTTAAACATAGGAGGGATGGGTGATAAGGGAATAGCTACTGCTCATTTTTAAAATAAATGATAATCAAGTACCTGGTATGTGCCAGGCACTGAGATCATCACAGAAACAAACAAGACGCCAGACACTCACTCCATCAGGAGGCAGATATGATTGGGTGATTGCAAGGTAGATGAATGGTGATAAAACATCCATAAATTCAAGGCTCTCACTAGCATTATACTAAGGGTATTGGAAAGCTATTGAAGATTTAAGAAGTGGGAGCGTATAATCAACTTTATATGTTTCAAAGACCATCCCAGTGAAAATAAAGTGGGAAATTACTTTTTCAAGAGCAAGCCTTTTTTCTTTCTTTTTAAGGTCAAGGGCAATGTGTTTTAAGCCCTAGCCGCATCCAATTTTGAAGTTCAAAGGCAAAGAAGGGAAGGAGTGAGCCAAAAACAGCAGGCTGACTACAAACACTGGGGGCCATATGTACGTCAGAAATGGTCAGGAATATTATTCCCTCTCTATGGTCATGTTCATAACTGCTTTTCTCCAAAGTCAGATTTCCTTCTATCAGGGATATGGAATGGATCTGTAGGTTGTACAACTGATCCTATTCCTAGCTGGAAGACATCTCTATAAACAGTTCCCTATTATTTCTGACTTTCAGGCTTCTTAGCATCCCCACTGATCCTATCTCTCAATACATACACATACTACCTACAACAAGGACTGTGCTATCAACATTCTCCCACTACCAACACCACCGCTGCTCCTATCTCTACTATCACCTCCACTACCAGCACCCCCGTTGTAGGTACCAAGCCACACCAACAGCCACCTGCTTTCTGCATTACTCTGTGGTTCACCTGGTGATTGTGTGTCTGGACAATACTGAATACCCAACTCTGAACCCCAGCTGGACCATCCTGCTAGTACAGCGATCTCTGGTGTGAACTGTGCACACAGGCTCCCCAAATAAAATTCTTTGGAATATCCTTTCCCCTTGGTGAGCTAGAAATAACTAGTGAAGTTGGCAGTAGTTCTCTAGTTTCTTTATGGCCTACCCTCTCCAGTCTGATCTACTTTTGACATACTGTCCTAGCTATCTTCTTGCTTCTTTCCCCATCCTGCAGATACTGTCTTTTCTTCCAGGTCTGAAATTTCAACAGATTGATTTCTGATCCTAGAAACTCCCCTCCAACCAATCTGCCCACCAAACATACACTTTGTAAATTTCTTTAAGGCCTTTTTCACCACCTGTACTCTACAGCCTGATTTGACCTTGCCCGGGTCCAAAAACTAGCCTTGGGTAACTCTTTCTTCCTAAAGTTTTTCTTGTCTTGAATTTCGTGAAATTTTCTTCTGATCATTTCTTCCCAATCTTATTTCTGAAAACAAAATTTGTTGAATATTTAAAAATTATTTTCCACTTCACTATTATTTCTATTTCTAAGGTCAGGTGTTTTCCAAGCCTTCAAAGAAAGAAGGTATATTCTGAATCAAAATGGTTGCACCATTAAAAGAAAAATTTTAAAAAAAGGTTGTACCTTGACAGCTTGAACATTTGATTGTAATCACTTTATCAAAGTGAAATTTCAATTTGTATACTTTGACATTGTTCAGATTCCCTAGGAGATATGAAGTTTATTGGAGAGTGCCCATAAAATCAATATGTAGGTGGGTGAGGGAGCGGTGAAAGAAATGAGAATGGGAAATGGGAAGCATTGAATTGTTTTGACAAAGGCCTCAGCAGATCCCACAGGGAGTTCTGGAAATGGGATGCCCTTTAGTGTTGGCCTTCTTAAGGAAGGGAGTCTGGGCATTTTTATGTCTATAGAAATTGCCTAATTTCTTAAACGTCACAAACATTATTCCAACATCATCATCCTTGCCCATATTTTTGTGGGCTCTGCCTGAATAAACTGCTTTCCCAGATATTTTCTTAATTCTATATTTAGTTTTCAAAAGTTTTAAATTAAAATAGGAATTATGCTGAGTGGATTTTGAACACCTACTCCCTCGCCACACATAAGGGATGGGGTTGAGCCCATTGAGAACACTGGTTAAATAGTTCAGTGCCATTTGCTCAAAATGAAGATACAATTAGATCATCAAAGAACTCTGATATGGAAGAGACAAAGGGATGGCGGACCCAAGGCTGGGAAAGCAAGTACAAGGGTCAAGTCCAAAGGCAAAAGGAGGGTAATAAACAGGAAAGTAGTCAAGTTACAAGGTCAGGACACAAACCGGAACAGGGAAGAAACTGGAGCAGAACAAGAGCAGGTCAGAAACAAATGAATTGTTTTACAAATAGCCCCTGGTGACCACAGATTGCATATCTTGGTCATTTAGCCCTAAATATATGGTAAATGGGCTTATTAGGATCGCTTCAAAGTACATAGAGAGAGGAGCTATTCTCATATGTGGGATTATTTCAAGAGAATAGGTATAAAACAAATGGGAATTCAAATTTACATTCATTCTAATCAAACAGGCTACAAGCAGGATCAAAGAATAGGCCCTCGGTTCAGAATACTTTCACTTGAATCCTGGAGGCTGGACTTAACCTCTCGGGCAAATTGCTTAACATTGCCAAACCTGGTTCCCTAATCTGTAAAATGGAGATAACAACAATCCTGTTGATAGGATTGTGAAGATTCAGAGAACTAACCCTTGGAAACTGTAAAGACCATTCCTGGTGTATGGTAAGTGCCCATCAGAGGCCAGATATCATGAAGCTAATGTTGATGATGTTGATGATGATGATGATGATGGTAGCGTGGAGAAGAAGAAGGTGATTTTAATGGCTCTTATAAAGTACTTCTGCCCCCAAATATTTGTCCTATTGCCCTATAATTGCTTATCATTTTATTTTGGATTAGGGTTGTAAAAATGTTAATGGAATTTGGGATGGCAAATTATTTTAAGCAAAACATTTTTATTATAACAGAGTAAATTCACTTCCAGATCTCAAAGAAAGGTAATAAAAAATCAAGTCTTGGAGGACTCTCACAAAACACATCCTCACTACATTTTGCAACATTCTAAATCTATTTCAAATGCAATGTTTCTACAGGAGTTTCAGGTGAAGGGCAAAATTGAATTTGAATCCATACTTCTTTCAAGTAAGGCTTTTGTAAATTAAACCAACACTTGTGTCCTCCTTTTAGAAATACTTCACAGAGAGGCCTCAATATGAACTGTATTTCAGACTCTAATACATTCTCCTAGATCATATGTATAAATTCATATTTATCTACTGCAAGGAAGAAAAGCTGTCACATATATACACACACCTTC
The DNA here is from genome assembly GCF_023851605.1 of Tamandua tetradactyla. Lineage (NCBI taxonomy): Eukaryota > Metazoa > Chordata > Mammalia > Pilosa > Myrmecophagidae > Tamandua > Tamandua tetradactyla. The sequence continues at coordinate 84,212,192 of NC_135328.1, read as the reverse complement.
TAATGATATGTGAATCCTAATACATAAAGTAAAACATTATTGATCCAGTCCTTACTGTGATAATACTGATATAGAGTAATATATCTATGATAGAACAGGTTGTTGGGTACTTCAGCAGCCTGTAAGTTCACGCTGTCATACAAACAATAATATAAAATTTCAATGGCTCTTGGAACTCATCTTCCTATGCAGGACCACAGCCTCCCTCATCATTCTGGGTCGTTTCCAAGCCAGTGGCACGTCACTTATGCTCAGGAACAGAAACACAGTCTCCTTCCAGAACTTCTTGCCTATGCCCTTGAACACTACTTCCACCAATTGTGTTCTTTCTGGGAACACTGCTCTGCAGAGCACAGACATTATCTATGACTGTCTTGAGCCCTCAGAATGGCTTTAATTGTTTCCTTGGATGGGAGGGAAGAATGACCTTCATCCTAGGTGTTCTGCCCAGCACTGCTTATGCACTTGGTCTAAAAGAGAACTTCCCAACTGAAAGCCTACAACACGTGGTGAACCACTTACCCTTTCAGCACTCAAGGTGGCTGGGCAGGGCCTGGAACAACCAGAGCACCTGGGCTGGTTTCCTTAGCCATGAACAGTCTCAACTGTTTTCCCTAAGAGTTCAAATATTGGTGCTTTTTGTATGGTGATAATGCAATGCATGTTGTATACCACTGGTGAAGGAAACCTCTGAAGAGCAGAGATCCTGATATGTCTTGCAGAGATTGTAAGCCAAGTAATGAGTCTCGATATGAGAAGACATGCCATCCCAGCATCTCCATGGTATTCACCCCTGCTGTGCTCCTGTCACAGAGTTATCAAAAACAATCTCTCCCCATGAAATGAAGGAAAAATAAGCACACACACAAAATTTTCTCTTTCTGCACCAAATCAAAGACCCCAGGAATCAAAATTTCTTTAGGAAAGATGTGTCTTCTACATATTCACTAAAAGTATCCAAATTTTAGTTGCAACCCAGCCTGGATGAAATATTACAGTGAACTATCTTATTTTAACACTGAAGAATATATTGAGTTATTGAAAGCTTCATTAAAATAAAAATATATAAAAATAGAAATCTCAGAATATGCAGTAAGCTTATGTGACAGAAATTACCGATTTTTTTTTTAGAAATTACTAACTTTATATATAATATTCATTCCCTCTTTCTGCTGTAGTGACAGAACCCTAAATTGTTTAGGGTGGTCAGAAGTGCTGAGCCCTGAGCATTCCTGCATTTTCCTACCAGATATTTCAAGAAGGAAGACCTTGGCTGTTCTTGATCCAGGCCATTTTTGCAAGGTCGACTTTTGTTTATAACTTTTTATTTTGAAATACTTTCAAACTTACAGGACAGTTACAAAAATAATACAAGGAGCTCTAACTCCATGCACAGAAATCTGACATATCCCTATTCCACCAGATACCCAGATCCACCAATTTGTACATTTTATTACATTTGCTATACCATTCTCTCTCGCTCGCTTGCTCTTTCTTTTTCTCTCTTGCTATGTATCAATCCATTTTCTGAATGCTGTAGTATAGGTTATATACACAAGGCTCCTTGAACACTTGTTATTATGATACACATTTCTGAAAAACAGGGATATACACTTAACCAACTGAAGTACAGTTATCAAGCTAAAGAAAATTAACATTGATCCAAAGCTTATAGTATATATTCTGATTTTTTCATATATCCCTCTCACACCCTGTTCTGGTTTGCTAGCTGCCAGAACACAATACACCAGAGATGGATTGGTTTTTAATAAAAGGGGATTTATTTTGTTAGTTCTTCAGAGGAAAGGCAGCTAACTTTCATCTGAGGTTGTTTCTTATGTGGGAAGGCTCAGGGTGATCTCTGCTGGCCTTCTCTCCAGGCCTCTGGGTTCCAACAACTTTCCTTGCCGTGATTCCTTTCTGCATCTCCAAAGGCCTGGGCTGAGCTGTGAGTGCTGAGATGAGGAACGCCGAGCTACTTGGGTTGTGCTACCTTGTTCTCTCTCACTTAAGCACCAGCCAATTAAGTCAAACGTCATTCATTGCAGCAGGCATGCCTCCTAGCCAACTGCAGATGTAATCCGCAACAGATGAGGTTCATGTGCCATTGGCTCATGTCTGCAGCAACAAAACTAGGTGCCTTCACCTGGCCAATAGACAACTGAATCTAACTACCACACACCCCTTTTAGCCTCTCTCCTCTCTTATTAGATCCCACCCAAGATCATGTATTGCATTTAATTGTTATTGTCCCTTTAGTTGCATTTCTTCTTTTCTTTTTAATTGTTGGAACATATATATATATATATCATAAACTTTTTTTATCTCAACCACTTCCAAACATATGATTCAGTGGGATTAACCACATTTACAATCTTGGGGAACCCTCACTGTTATTCATTACTAAAAGTTTCCCATTTCTTCAAATAGAGATCCTATACCCATTGCACATTAACTACCCATTTCCCCTACCCTCTGCCCTGACAACCTGTACTCTTACTTTCTGCCTTTATGAGTGTACATAGTTTCTGAGATTTTCTTTGTAGTTACCATGTTGCTTAAATTTAATATCCACAATCTATAATGATCTCATTTACTTTGATACTAACTTAATTTCAATGTTATACATAATCTGTATGTATAACATATACATATCTCCCTGTACCCCCACCTTTATGTATTCCTTGACATCATTTCATGTTTTACATTATGAGTCCCAAACCACTGATTTATCATTACATTTTATGTATTTGGCTTTTAGATTCTGTAGGAAATAAAAAGTGAAGTAAAAACCAAAAATGCAATAGTACTGGCTTTTATATTTACTGATGTTGTTATTCTCACCAGAGAGCTTTACTTTCCTTTTAGCATGCAGAACTCTTCTTAGAATCTCCTGTAGGGCCAATCTAGTGGTGATGAACTCCTTCAGATTTTATTTATCTACATATATACTACTCTCTCCCTTTTTTTTTTGAAAGGCAGTCTTGCTGGATATGAAATCTTTGATTGACAATTTTTGTTTAAATATGTCATCCCACTGTCTTCCTGACTCTATGGTTTCTAATGAGATATTGGTACCTAATCTTATTGAGACTCTTTTCTATGTGACATATTGTTTCTCTCTTGCAACTTTCAGAATTCTCTCTTTATATTTGGCATACAACAGTTTGATTATAATATGCTGTGCTGTAGGTCTCTTTCTTCTGCTGTCGAATCCTTCTGGGAAATTTTTAAATTTCTGCTACTGTGATTTTCGGCTTTGTTTGGTTTCTTTTCATATTTTCTACCTCTTCAATGATATTCTCTTTATGTTAATCTGTTGGTTTCCTGATTTCTTAAGTTCTTTAACATGTTTTTCTTTAGCTCTTTGAGTATATTTAGGATGATTTTTTTTTAAAAGTCTTTGCCTGGTATGCCTCAGGTCTGGTCCTGTTCATTGACAGTTTCTCCTATGCCTGGACCATCACTTCTGGTTTCTTTGTATGTTTGTATTCTTTTGTTGAAACCTGAACATTTTTATATTTTAATGTGTTATTGCTAGAATTTAGACTCTTAGCTCTGTTCCTTAAGCTTATTTCCAGCTAGTGTTATGAAAGTGTTTCCCTTGAATGCCAGAGCTAAAAGAAATAAGGAAGGAAAAAGAAATAAGGAGGGAGTAAAAGAAAACATCTTTCCTAGATTTTACAGATTGACCTGTGCAAGTGCTATCTTTTAGGGACTACCTATACTATGAGTTTAGAGAATAGCTTCAGGCCCAAGCATAAGGGCCTCCCTGATCCTTTTTGCCTATGCATCTTGTCTTGGGCATGAGTGTATATTCCAAGGAATTCCCCTGTTTACATGGATACAGATGTCCCCTCTTCCCTAGGAATCAATTTTTCTGTGGCACCAGATTCTGCACTGTATATCCTACAGTTAGCACAACTGACTTGTATTAAGCAGCACAATTTGACTGCTGTCCCACAGCATTCTGTAGGAGAGCTCTGTCAGCTGCCTTCTACAAGTAGGGCAAGTTCTGGGACAGCGAATCCCTTAGGCCACACCAGACAAATTGGGCCAGACATAGAAGCTCTCAGTATATCCATGAGAGTTAGTGTGCTCCCTCCAGTACTGGGACATTCCTCTGCACTGGGAATGTGGCTGGCTCTACGTTTGGCCAGTGAGGAGGCTGGAAGGGACCAGCCCGAATGCCATGAAATATTACTGCTTTTAAGTAGGTTTTTTTCTTGATTTGACACTTTTTACTGCAATACTTTAACAGTTTTTTGAATTTTGAGAAAGATAGTTCTACCAGTTCTTGCTGCTTATTCCAAGCTTCTGTGGGGGTATGGAATCTTGAAGCATCTCACCCACCATCAGGCTGGTGTGGGGTCTCAGGGCTGTTTTGTCAGCTTTGAATGATGTACTATCTTCCTTTGAGACAAAGAGTAGGCTTGCATACTACTTGCTATGAAAAGGTGGGTTTTTGAAGCTCAGGCTCTTTTCCTGTAATGTAACCCACTGCACATGCAGCAGGCATTCATCTGGGCCCATGGCATGGCTTCTGTGGGACTTGGGTGGTAAACAGAACAGACACAAGCATGCTGGTGCCCATGCTGCTTACTGAGCCCTGACGGATCAAGACCCAGAATCTCTTTTTCCTGTCAGCATCCTTGAAGCAGTAACAGGACATCTTATCAGTTTGCAACGCAGTAAAATGAAACTACAGACCTCATATGTGGAAAACATTGCAGGTAGGTATGATCAGGTGTCTAAATTCTGGCCAAGGAAGTTTCTGCATGGAACTTGTATGAAGTCTCCATAAAAGAAAAATAGACAACAGGATGCAATTTTCTTTTTCCCTCATCCTTTTTTTCCTTTCCTCCATTCTATCAGAATAAGGGGATGTTGGATGGATCTCAAGCAGACATCTTGGACTATGGGGTGACTTTGAGTATGGAAGCCTACAGTAAGGACGGCGGAGGAAAAAGAGACAAGAGGCTTTGATTCTTGCTGAACTTTTTTTCATACTGCTTTGGTCTACTTGTTAGAGTCTGGATATTATTCTGGTGAAAGATAAGCTGTTATGCCTTGGTTACAGTCCTTAGACCTCCCCTAATTTCAGAATCATTTTTTAAAAATTTTATCTTATAAGTACCTAATAAATGAACAAGGAATCAGTGGTTTTAAGTGTCTTAAAAGCACTAGTATTATCTCAGAAGGGACTCATAAACCTCTATGAAAAACTGGTTGGTAGAATTGGGACTCAGAAGGTCTGCTGGCCAGGACTCTGGGTCCCTCTCTCATCACTTTAAATAATGAAGGGTTATTTTTGTTGTCATTGTTTGTTTTTGGTCAACTGGTCTTCCTAATAAGATTTCTTTTGTAGAAGGGTTCCACCTCTATAGTAAAGTTTGAAAACTACTGAGTTAGAGAAATAGTTGCTTAAATACCATTCATGTTACTACGTAAACTTGAAATTAGGAAACTTTATCTTCAGTTTACCACTTGGAATTCATTTAATATTCCTATAATTGTATTTGCAAGAATGGAAAATTAGTTTTAGTTGTGATGAAATGTATTTTGGCAGTCGTAGTGCATAGATTTCCGTTTGTAAGTAATTTTAAGAGGTCATATTCTTCCCTGAGTACACATTTTCAAGCACCTATTATTACTATTCTATGTTACGCATTAGTATCTTGGGAAGAATGTGCCCCTTCATGTAGAACAAGGGAGTACAGTGTTATCATTTTTTGAGTTTTTTTTTAAAACAACTAAGAGGACTCTGCAATTACAACATGCTAAAGTACTTTTACTGATGTATAAAATAATCTTATAGCCACTGCTTCAGCTTTCATGATAGCAAACACAGCAAAACTGATAAAATACATAAAGGGCTAATCAAACTCAACATAAATTTTTTAGGTGCAAAATACCTGAATAAAATATGATTTGGTATTTTGTTTTTGAGTAGTTGTACACCTATTTTCTTTGCATTCAGATCTAATATGCAGTAATGAAAAGCTATACGATATACTAGCTAGCTTTGAGTTTGAAGACATCTTTTGGGTAATAGATGTGTTTCAAAATTAGAATGATTTGTTTTTTATAATGATGTTTTTAAAAGTTGATTTAGTAAAATTCTTCAAATTTATGGTTTTATTTCATATACTAGGGCTTAGGTGTGAACATTTTTTCTTTCAAATAGAAGAGAATTCAAAGACTTAAATATTGGGAATCAATGCAAAATATGGCAGTATGGCAGACACTGGGAAATGTTTAACTGATATACATGTGCTTCTTCTTTCACCCTACCAGAATCCCTGTGTCTTTGAGGATAACAAACCCAGGTTAAAAAAAAAAAAAAGAAGAAGTCTACCTTTTATATCTTCCCATGCCACTGAAAGTGGTCGGTGAGATGTAAGTGAAAATCATTGAATGAGGCTCCTGGAGAAGCTTATTTAGCTGGCAAGTGATTTTTTTCTTTGCCCTTCCATTTTCCACATTCCCTCTTCTTCCTTTTTCGTTCTGGAATGAGAATGTGAATGGCGGAGCTGCTGTGGCCTTCTTGTAACCATGAAATGACCATGAGGATGGAAGCCAGCAAGAGGCATAAAGTTGGAAGTAGTCTAGGATATTGATGACAAGATGGAGTTGTCACAAAATCCCAGAATTTTCTAACTTCAGGCTTATTTCATATGAGAGAAAAGAAAACTCTCTCTCATATTTAAGCTACTGTTATTTTGACTCACGGCTATAGCAGCCAAATGTAACTCCTGATAAAAACGTTTTCCTAAAACACACACACACACACACACACACACACACACACACACGCATAAAACGAATAAGCACATTTCTTCCCAAAAGTCCTAAAATCAATAATGCTATTACTACTTATCAACATAAATAACAGAAAGGCTGCTTTTGTGACCCATCCAAAATGGTTCCAAAGGCAAAAAGAAAAGATTTCATCCTCCCCAAATAACATGGTTCTCTTAAAAAAGAGAATTGAAAAGAGCTTTTGGAAATTAAAAACAATAGATATTTAAAAAACGCAGTAGAAATTCTGGATTTTTAAGTTGAAATCTGTTAGGATATGGAGCACAAGACAAAAACTGGGACATAAGAAAGATAAGAAAATGAGAGGATCAGTCTAAGAACTCCAAAATTTGAGTAATCAGAGCGGCAAAGATAGAACAAAGGAAACAAAGGGAGGAAGTCACTAAATAAATAATTCAAGAAAATTTCCCAGAACTTAAGGTCATAGGTGTTCTGATTAAGTCCCCTAACAGCAAAATGAATCAAAATAGATCCACACAAAGGCATGTAATCATGAATTTTTAGATGCATTAGAAAAGATAAGTATTTCAAATCTTCTAAACAAAAAAACATGTTTTATATAAAAAAAAAATCAAGAACTGCAATAACATTGGAATCAGCAAAAGCAACCTTGGAAGTTGGAAGACAAAGGGGTTTTGCCTTCAAATTCCAAGGGAATAAGATTTCTAACACATAATTCTAAGAGAATCTGCAGGGATTTATAGGTGTTCGGAATATTATCTTTCATGCACATGTGCAAAAATGTGTTCTGAATCTTAGTCCTATTCTTACAGGTGTGAACCCATTGTAATCTGACCTTGTGAAAATGTTCTTAGTTAAACTGTGGCCAACCAAATGAAGATGGTTTTCTTTCTCTTTTTTTAAAAAATATTTTAATTGAGATATCTTCAACACAGTCCACCCAAAGTATATAATCGATGGCTCACAATATCATCACATAGGTGTGTATTCATCACTATGATCACTTTAGAACATTTACATCACTCCAGAAAATTAAATAAAAAGAAAAAACTCGTACATCCCACACTCCTCACACCTCCCTCTCACTGATCATTAGTATTTCAGTCTATCCAAGATTTTACCCTTATCCCTCCCTACTATTTATTTATTTTGTGTCCTTATTTTTTTACTCCTGTCCATTCCCTGGATAAAAGGAGCATCAGATGCAAGATTTTCACAATCACACAGTCATGTTGTAAAAGCTATATAGTCATACAATCATCTTTAAGAATCAAGGCTACTGGTATAGAGTTCAACAATTTCAGGTACTTCCCTCTAGCCACTCCAATACACCATAAACCAAAAAGGGATATCTATATAATGCATAAGAATAACCTCTAGGATAACCTCTTGACTCTGTTTGAAATCTCTCAGCCACTGACACTTTATTTAGTCTCATTTCTCTCTTCCCCCTTTTGGTCAAGAAGCCTTTCTCAATCCCATGATGCCAGACTTTGGTCATCCTGAGAGTCCTACTCCACGTGCCAGGAAGATTCATACCTGTGGGAATCATGTCCCATAGAGGGGAAGGGCAGTTGGTTCATTGCTGAGTTGGCTTAGAGAGAGGCCATATGTGAGCCACAAAAGTGGTTCTCTGGTGTGACTCTTAGGCATAATTGTAAGTAGAAGCTTAGCTTCTACTTTACAGGAATAAGTTTCACAGGAAAAAAACCCCAAGATTGAGGGCTCAGCCTACTGAATTGGTTGTCCCCACTGCTTGGGAGAATACCAGGAATTCCCCAGATGAAAAATTTGAATATTTCCTCCTTTCTCCCCAGTTTCTCCAGGGGACTTTGCAATTTTTTATTCTCTCTTCAAATTATTCTGGAATGTATCTGGGCATCACACTAACAAACAAACAATATCTCACACCCTCTTCAAGATTCCATGCAATTATGGTGTTCAAATAAACTGATCATACAATTTAATTCATTTTTTTTCTCATGGGCAGGCACCAGGAATCGAACCTGGGCCTCCGGCATCGCAGGCGAGAATTCTGCCACTGAGCCACCACTGCACCGCCCTGACAATGCAATTTAAATTAGAAAATGCACTACCCAAAATATAAATTTTGCACCAAAGAACTATCTCTCCCTTTGGTGTCACACAGAAGCTGAAGTTTTAAAATATGGACCATATCATCCTTTATCCTGTATTCTGTTCCACCTTAGTCCCATCCCTATCAGCTTTGTTCATATCTCTAGTTGAAGTCTGATCCTCAACCTTTTAAACAATTGCTATATGGGGTAAAATTGATTTTCATAGCGTCAGTGCCCTAACTCTGAGTTCCAGGTGTCACATAAATACCCGAAGTTTCAGGGAATGGCCAGGTTATACACAAACAGCTCGGTATCTCAGAATTTAGAAATAACGGTTACAACTCCTGAATATATGTGACTGCTGTAAGAACTTACAATCTAGGACACTTTACAATAGGTCCCAGCCTGATAACTTATGTTCTAGACTTTAATTCTCCGAGTTTGTATATTATAGTTAGTCCATTTGCATGAGGCATGATAATATTTGTCCTTTTGTTTCTGACATTTCATTCAGCATACTGTCCTCCAGTTCCATTCACCTAGTTGCATGCCTCACAACTTCATTCCTTCTTGCAGCTGTTCCCCCTTCCATTCTTCAGTCACTGTATCCTTAGTCCACCTCCATCCAATGTGAATCGCAGACGCTGCTGCCATAACACTAGTGTGCAAATGTCCCTTCATGTCCCCACTCTCAGTTTCTCCAGGTCTATACCTGGAATGGGGTTGCAGGATCATATGGCAACCCTGCCTCTAGCCTGCTCTGAAACCACCACATTGCGCTCCAGAGGGCCTGCACCTCTCAGCTTCCCCACCAACAAAGAACAGGTACATCTCTTTCTCCACATTTCCTCTAGCATCTATTTCTCTCTAGCACTCGTTTCTCTGTTCTTTTCTAAACACTTTTATTTGCACATCATGTAATACAACCTAAGTAAATAACCATGCCTTTGCCACCATAATCTATTTGAAGATATTTCCTTTTTTCCATGAAGAATCCATACCCCTCCCCCATATCACCCACTTGTTGACATTTAGTTTTGACATCATACCTTTGTTACATTCAGTGGAAGCATACTACAATGCTACTGTTGACTATAGATCCCAGCCTGCATTGATTGTATTTTTTCTGTACATCATCCCATCCTCAACACCTTGCAGTGTTGACATTCATTTGTTCTCCCTCATGCAAAAATGTCTCCATATCTGTACATTCAATCACCATCTTTGTCCACTCTATGCCTTCATAAGTTATACCATCTCAGTCCCTATCCTCTATCTTTCCTTCTGGTGTCATATGTGCACACCCCCCCCCAGCCCTTCTCCCTCAAACACATTCACATTCAGCTTCATTCAGTGTACTTATTGTGCTACCATCAGATAGTATTGTGCTATCCATTTTTGAATTTTTACAATCTGTTCTGTTGCACATTCTGTATTTCTTCGGCACCAAATGCCCAATCTCCACCCTCTTTCTGTCTCCTGATAGTTTGTATTCCTTTTTTCATATTTTTTATTGACAAATCTTCATATATACAGTCCATACATGGCATACAATCAAATGGCTCTCAATATCACATAGCTGTGTATTTATCACCATGATCATTTTTAGAACATTTGCATCTCTTGTGTTCTTAACTTTAACTCCCAAAGTTCATTCATTAATGTTAGTTCAAATTAATGAGACCATACAGTATTTGTCCTTTTGTTTCTGGCTATTTCACTCAGTATAATGTCCTCAAGTTTCAACCACATTGTTACATGCTTCATGATTTATTCTGTCTTACAGCTGCATAATATTCCATTGTGTATATATATATATATATATATATATATATATATATACCACAGCTTGTTTAGCCATTCATTCATTGATGGATATTTGGGCTGTTTTCATCTCTTGACAATCATAAATAATGTTGCTGTAAACATTGATGGCAAACATCTTTTTTTTGTCTTTGCCTTCAGTTACTCTGAATATATACCTAGTAAAGGAATTGCTGGATCATTTGGCAATTTTATATTTACCTTCCTGAGGAACCACCAAACTGCCTTCCAGAGTAGTTGTACCATTTTACATTCCCACCAACAGTGGCTAAGTGTGCCTTTTTCTCCACATCCTATCTAGTACATCTGCATGAAAACCATCTCATCGAAAGTTACCACCCACAATAGGGTGGGTCACATCTCTGTAGAAACAATAGAAAAAGATGCAACCCAGTAATACAATGAACATTAAAGAACTTTGCTTTTCTGGGGCACACAATAGACTCAGTCTGGCAAACATGGTAACATGCTTTAAAGTTAGGTAGTGTGAGACCTCCCACTTCATTTTTTTGTTCTTAAGATATTTTTACCTGTTAGGGGCATTGTGCCCTTCCAAATAAATTTGGTTATTAGGTTTTGTACTTCTGCAAAGTAAGTTGTTGGGATTTTAACTGGTATTGCATTGAATCTGTAAATTAATTTGGGTAGAAATGACATCTTAACTATATTTAGTCTTCCAATCCATGAACACGGTATGCCCTTCCATTTATTTAGGTTTTCCATGATTTCATTTAGCTAATTCTAGTAGATTCTTGCTTGTATACATCTTTTGTGTCCTTAGTTAAATTTATTCATAAATATTTTATTCTTTTGGTTGCTATTGTAAATGGATTTTTTTTTCTTGATTTCCTCCTCAGAATGCTCATCACTAGTGTATAGAAACACTACTGATTTTTGGGTATTGATCTTGTACATTGCCACTTTGTTGTACTCATTTATTAGCTCTAGTAGCTTTGCTATAGATTTTTTTTGGATTTTCAACATATACTATCATGTCATCTGCAAACAGTAAGAGTTTTACTTCTTTCTTTCCAATTTGGATATCTTTTATTTCTTTTTCTTGTCTAATTGCTCTGGTGAGAACTTCCAGCATGATGTTGAATGACAATGGTGATAGTGGGCATTCTTGTCTTGTTCCTGATCTTAGGGGGAAAGCTTTCAATTTTTCCCCATTGAGGATGTTAGCTGTGGGTTTTTCATATATTCCCCTTAATATGTTGAGGGAGTTCCCTTCTATTCCTATTCTTTGAAGTGTTGTCATAAAGAAAGGATGTCGAATTTTGTCAAATGCCTTTTATGTATCAATCAAGATGATCACAGTTTTTCTGCTTCGACTTATTGATATGGTGTAGTACATTAATTGATTTTCTTGTGTTGAACCAGTCTTGCATACCTGGAATAAATCCCATGTGGTCATGGTGTATAATTCTTTTAATGTGCTGCTGGATTTGATTTGCAAGTATTTTGTTCAGGATATTTGCATCTATATTCATTAAAGAGATTGGTCTGTAATTTTCTTTTCTTGTAGTATCTTTGTCTGGCTTTGGTATTAGGGTGATGCTGGCTTCACAGAATGAGTTAGATAGCATTCCCTCATTTTCTATTTTGTTTTTGAAGAGTTTGAGTAGGATTGGTACTAATTCTTTCCTGAATGCTTAGTAGAACTCATATGGGAAGCCATCTGGTCCTGGATTTTTTAATTTTGAGACTTTTTTGATGACTGATTCAATCCTTTTACTTGTGATTGGTTTGTTGAGGTTGTGTATTTCTTCTCGAGTCAATGTTGGTTGTTCATGTCTTTCTAGGAAGTTGTCCATTTCATCTATGTTGTCTAGTTTATTAGCATATAGTTACTCATAGTATTTTCTCATTACTTCCTTTATTTCTGTGGGGTCAGTTGTTATGATCTATTTTCATTTCTGATTTCATATATTTACATCCTCTCTCTTTTTTCTTTTGTCAGCCTAGTCAAGGGTCCATCAATTTTATTGATTTTCTCAAAGAACCAACTTCTCGTTTTATTGATTTTTTCAATTTTTATATTCTCAATTTAATTTCTCTCTGCTCTGATCTTCATTATTTCTTTCCTTTGTTTGCTTTGGAGTTAGTTTGCTGTTCTTTCCTTAGTTCATCCAGGTGAACAGTTAATTCCTCAAGTTTTTCTCTTTCTTTCTTTTTTTTTTTTGAATACAGGCATTTAAGGCAATACATTTCCCTCTCAGCACTGCCTTTGCTGCATCCCATAAATATTGATATGTTGTGTTTTCATTTTCATTTGTCTTGAGATATTTACTGATTTCTCTTGTAATTTCTTCCTTGACCCACTGGTTGTTTAAGAGTATGTTGTTTAGCCTCCATATATTTGTGAATTTTCTGGCCCACTGCCTGTTATTGATTTCCAACTTCATTTCTTTGTGATCTGAGAAAGTGTTTTGTATAATTTCAGTCTTTTTAAATTTATTGAGACTTGCTTTGTGACCCAACATATGATCAATCCTTGAGAATGATCCAAAAGCACTTGAGAGAAATGTGTGTCCTGCTGTTGTGGGTGTAATGTTCTGTAAATATCTGTTAAGTCTAGTATTATTCAAAATCTGTTTTCTTATTGATCCTCTGTCTAGGTGTTCTACTCATTGATGAGAGCAGGGAATTGAAGTCTCCAACTATTACGTTAGAGGTGTCTACTTCCCCCCTTCAGTGTCGCTGGTGTTTACCTCCTGTATTTTGGAGTACTCCAGTTCAGTGCATAAATATTTGTGATTGTTATGTCTTCTTGTTAAATTATTTATTTTATTAATAAATAATGTCCTTCTTTGTCTATTATAATTGTTTTACATTTGTGGTTTAATTTGTCAGATATTAGTGTAGCTACCCCTGCTCTTTTCTGGTTGTTGTTTGTGTGAAATATCTTTTTCAAACCTTTCAATTTCAATATGTTTCTGTCTTTGGTTTCAAAGTTTGTCTCCTGTAGGAAGTCTAAAGATGAGTCCTTTTTTTTGTTTTAATCCATTCTGTTGGTCTATGCCTTTTGATTGGGGAGTTTAACCATTAATATTTAATGTTATTACTGTAGAGGCAATACTTTCTTCCTTCTACCATTTTGTCTTTTGTATTTTATATGTGATATCTATTATTTTCCCTTCTTTTCTCCTTTACTGATAGTCTTCACTTCTACCTCTTCTCCAGACCTCTCTCCTGCCTTTTCCTACCTGCCTGTAGCTCTCCTTTTGGTATTTCTTGTAGAGCCAGTCTCTTAGTGACAAATTCTCTCAGTGACTATCTGAAATATTTTAACCTTCCCTTCATTTTTTTGTTGGATGGCTTTGTTCTCTCTTTGGCATTTAGTTAAACTTATTCTAGACCTCTAGCATAGGTTCTGTTTAACTGATCAAAATTTCTCAGTTCTTGTTTTTCTGTTTCTTGCCCTGATTATATAGAGCTCTCTTTTTGAGGAGGATCTCCTCAGATAACATTGACTCTGGTCAGAATTTTTCCCAGACCAAACAGGCCCATGTATCAGGAGGAGAGGGTAGTAAGTATCAAGTTTTCCAGGGTGAGATCCAGCAGATGGTCAGACATTCCTCTGAATCCTCTAGACTCTGTGTTTTTCCTGTTCAGCTCAACATGTTGCACTTGTCTGCCCACAGCTTTCCACCATAATAAATTGACTTGGTGTCTTTAATTTCAACAGTCTCTCTCTGCCAGTGGTGTGGTTGAGACAAAGGCTGAGGCAGTAGGCGGGCTTTGGTTGTTTCTGTTTTCCAGCCCCTTGGGCCTGAGTTCCCTGAAGGAGGGCCCCCGCCTAAGCTAAGCCCCACCCCCTTTTCTTGGGGGATGATACACCCTTTATGGAATTATCTTCATCCATCTGACTCTTACTTTGTCTCTCAGACATGTCTTAATTCCAACATTACCTGGGGAAGTGCTATACCCTGAGAGTACTCACAGTTCTATCTAAAGAGCTGTTAAGGAAGTTAAAAAAAAAAAGCCTTTTCAGTGCCAGACTCCAACTCCCTGGGATTGTCAATCAAGAGCTGGATTTTGTATGTGGTGCTATGTCTTCCCAGGCTTTATGTGCCCCCTTTTCTTGGTATCCAGCCCTTTTCCAGTATTTTGTGCTATCCTACTCAAAAAGCCTCTGTTTTTTTTTTCTTTCGGCCCCACTCCCTCACTGCCCAGGTGAAAACTCCTGGTTTCTTTAGTGCTTATACCAGGTTTATCTCTGCTTGGGGCCTGTTTTCAGTAGTCAGGGTTGGTTAATCAATTCTGCAACTGGAGCTTGGTCGAGCTAATTCCTTGCTACTAGAAAAGACTGTTTTCTTTTCCCTCAGGGAACCAGCCAGCCATGACCATGGGGGAGGGGTGCTGGCCTCTGCAGTTTGGAAGACTTACAGTTCTGTGTGGGATCTCAGCTGAACTACCCTTCCATTTCATTTGCAAATGAAAGAAAGATGAAATTCATTGAAGACAATATGTTTGAACAAACAGAGTAGATCAACACTTCTGAGGTAGAGACTGTTATGAATTAAAAACGAATATCCATGAAATTAAGCAAATTGACAAATACACATAAAAAACAATTATTTACTCCAAGGAAAGCAAAAAACTAATAAAAGAAATCACGTATAATACATGACTTATCTGTGAAAGGTCGTTGCATAGCTGTAGAAATATAACCCTTAATATTGAATTATATTGGAAAGTGTGTACATGTAGGAATGGGGGTAGGGGGATATGGAGACAGGGATTGTTGCAAAGAGGGATTGGTGAATAAACTAAATCCTCATCTTCCATAGTAGAAAATCAATAGATAAGTCCTACAACTGAAATATTAAAAAGGATCACTCTATATTTCTATTAGAAATAGAAATTATATTTTAACAAAATATCTAAGAGAAAAAAAGTGGTTGACACTGGTTAGTGGGAATTTCACACATAGAATAACTTAAAAAAAGTTATAGAACTTCTTGACTGATTAAGATACATGAATGTACTATTTTACTAAAATTGAAACTATATAAAATATATCTAAATAGCAGGGGGAAACTCTTAAAATTATAGTAAATGATTTTGCTAATAGGAAGGAAAGTAGTATAAACATATGCTATGTTGTTAGTTGTGGTACGTTGAATTATGTACCCCAGAAGAAGCATATTCTTAATTTTAATCCATTGTTGTGATTGTGAATCCATTGTAAATGAGACCTTCTGAAGATGTTACTTTTAGTTAAGGTGTGACCCAATTGAATGAGGTTGGCCTTAATCATATCACTGGAGGTTTTATGAGAGAAAGCCACAAGAAGAGCCAGAAGCCAGAATTCAGTGGGAGCCTAGAGGAGATAGGAAAGGACATCTCCATATGCATTGCCACATAACGGGGAAAGCCAAGGAGCCTGAAGATTGCTGGCTAGCCAGAATGCTACCAACCCAAGTAGGAAGCAAGTCATCTAGGCAACTGCAGAGGCCAGCACCCCTCCCCCATGGTCATGGCTGGCTGGTTCCCTGAGGGAAAAGAAAACAGTCTTTACTAGTAGCAAGGAATTAGCTCGACCAAGCTCCAGTTGCAGAATTGATTAACCAACCCTGACTACTGAAAACAGGCCCCAAGCAGAGATAAACCTGGTATAAGCACTAAAGAAACCAGGAGTTATTACTATAATTTTAAGATTTAAGAAACTGTGAGTCACTAAATTTCAGTTGCTAAACCAACCTATTTATGGCATTTCTTTTAGCAGCCAAGAAACTAAAACACTAGTATATCGACAAACCAATGGAACAGAAGAAAGAGTTCATAAATAGACATGCATAAATGGAAATGTAGTGCATAATAAACTTGATACTGAAATCAGTAGGAGGAAAGATGGATTATCAGTGTGTTCACTTTTGACTCCATTACCTCCCCTTTACCTCTGCACACCTTTCTCTACCAGAAATTATGGTTTATTCTGACTCATCCCTGGCATTAGGACCCTCAAGTTCTTTGAAAGTTGCTGTTTTGGTTTATTCTTGTGGCCCTAGTATTCTTTATTACTTCACATAAAATTTTAGTTCCAAACATGATGTAATTGTACACTTCCTTATTCAAGCCCCTTTAGGAAGAAAAAACCTTTTAAAGTTCATGGGAATTGAAGAGGCTTAGTATGCAGTAGAACCTCAACTCAGGAAACTCAGGAGATAGCAGAGATAATTAGAGGGATAAAAACATCTGTTTTATAAAGACCTACTAGGAAATGTAGATTAAGCTTTTGAGCTAGCTTTGGACTTGGGCCACCATTTTGTAAATAAAGATTTTATAGAAATCCGAATTCTAGGCATCAAACAACTAATTCACAATTTTTGTGCTATAACTCATTTGTAAATTGAAAACAGAGTATGCTTCATTATTGGGTTAAGAAAAAATGTGATAATTTTTTTTTCCATTGATCAAAACTCTTTGTTGAAACTTGATATATACAGCATTGTTAGGTTTTGTAGAAAATAAGGTATCAATACTTTGTGTCAGGAAACCAATATGTGTCATTACCATGCCATGGATCTAAGTCATGGCCCTGAGATGAATTTGAGAGAGAAATTGGGTCAGGAGATACTACTGTATGCATGGCTTTGACTAATTTAAATATTTTATATGCATAAATCAAACACATTGACGTCATTAAGTTAATGTAATAAAGTAATGGTTCCCAAACATGATTGTGTATCAAAATTACTTAGGCTGTTTTAAAAAATACAGTATTGAGACCATCTATTGCTTCTGGTCAGATTCCATTCCTTTCTTCTGATAAGCATCACTAGATTTTCCTTTGAGGATTCAACACTTCTCCACTCATGGGTCATATGATTTGGGTGTGCTGATGTGTAACAGCATTGGCCTCTCAGAGAACACTCCTCATGTCCTTGATTGGCATATGGACACCAAGGAAGGCCAATTATGGAACTTCTGATGGAACTATAAAATAATACCTAAATTACCTACAGCCATTTTCTGACCATTAGAGGAGATCTGTCTAAGAATGGATGAATGCAGAAAGTAAAATAAAAGAGTGGAGAGTGAAATCTAATTTCTGAGGCCATAATTAAACTCCAAAATCCAGTTGTAGCTCATCCATCCTTTCCTTAGATTATTCAGTAATATCAATTAACACATTCCCTTTTTTCTATTTTTTTACTGTGTCAATTTTTTATACTGAAAGAATCTTGTTCAATACATATTCTCAGATACTAAAACAGAAATTCGGTTTTTTTTTTTGAAAAACTTCCTGGGTGATTTTGATGCACAGCCTAGTTTGGGAACTTACTTTGAGGAACGATGATCTTAACAAAGAATTTTATTCTAAGATAAAGATTCCAATGAGCTCATCTATCAAATTCAAACAGATGAAATGCACTTTTCTTTTTAATCTGTGGTTTAGGAGCAAGATGTTATCTCAGGTATGCAAGTATGAAATCATGATAATGAAGAAAGGAAGAAACACATTCCTTGCTAAGGAAAAAAAAACCAAAGACAACTGAAGAAATCAGGAATGTAGTTATCTGATAAACCTACAAATTACCTAATGTGCTCTGAAGTTCTCACCCTTCTTTCTGCTCCTTCAACACCCCCCCACCTCAG
Source organism: Tamandua tetradactyla (assembly GCF_023851605.1). Taxonomy (NCBI): domain Eukaryota; kingdom Metazoa; phylum Chordata; class Mammalia; order Pilosa; family Myrmecophagidae; genus Tamandua; species Tamandua tetradactyla. Next base: position 84,193,899 of record NC_135328.1, on the reverse strand, counting down.
CCCTCAGCCCCTGAACCCTGGAAAAACATCTTACTCTCTATGTTGAGTAAAGCTGAGCACAGGTAGATTTTACAAAGAAACCATTTTTTCTACCAGGGGATATTTTCCCAATTGAACTGAATCTATAAGTGATTTTATTAAGTGTTCAAGTAGACATTGTTTAATTCTATTTCTTCTGACCAATAAACATCTCTGCATCCCAATACGTTCTCCAGAAAGTAGAATATATAGATTAGCACTGTTGACATGCAAGTGGGTGTGAAATGCTTTTGAAGAATAAAACTACCAAATCTCTACAACCAGGGAAGAAAGTTCCAATTATCAATTGCTAAATAGCAAACTACCCCCAAATCTTAGAGGCTTAAGTAGCTACCATTTTTAATATCTCACATTTTTGCTGGTTCGGGTGATTATTATGCTTCATATGTCATTAACAGAGGTGACTTGGTGGTGGTTAGCTGATGAATAAGCTGATGTGGAGGGTCCAAGACAACTTCACTTATATGTCTGTTGCCTTGGTAGGATTGTCTGGAAGGCAGAGTCTACCTACTATTGTTGACCAGAGAATCTATACATGGCCTCTCCAGGATTGTGGTTTTAGGGTAGTTGGACTTACAACATGACTGGCCAAGACCCCCAGAGGGCAATGTCTGAGATACCCAGTTGAAGATTCAAGACTTCTGAAACCCCAAAACATCAATTCTGTTGCACTCTGTTGGCCAAGCATGTCTTTAACCCTAGCCCACATTCAAGGGGAGAGGAATTAGATTCTTCACCTCCCAATGATAGGATTAGCAAAGATTCTGTAGTCACCTTTCATATACTGTAGCAAATATTATGACACCCTGTTTCTGGACATTGAGAAATCCCTTATTTCCCATGGTCAGTCGAGAAGTTATTCTCCCTACAAATAAAGTAGCAGAATAATATACCATCAGGCACTTAGGAGAAAGAAGAACCAAGAGGATTGTAACATCAATAATTAGAAAGCAAGGCCTTCATTTGTAATAAGAACCTAGTACAGGCATTGAGCAAAAGATATCAGAGGAAGCAAAACTCTCTGTAACAGTATTATAGATAAATACTTTACCTTTAAAATAAGCAGATTAGCAAGTAAGAATTTTCTTAGAATTACTATTTGCTGAAAATAATAAGACTTTTTAGATATGAAAAAGTTTCCGGCTCAGGTTGTGAAAGAGAAAATCAATGAAGGATCCACAAAAGCAGAAACTGGATAATGCAAAAAGAAAACAAATCTTAGTAGTCAAAGAATTAAGTCAATCCTTTTAACCACAGATGACTTAGTGATTTGAGCAGTTTCTTGGCATGGAGGGTTAAGCTATTACTTTAAAAATCCTATTATCTTACTTATTGTATGATAATAGGTGTGTATGAACCATCTAATAACTGAATGTGTAGGTCTCTTCTCCAGGCATTATTTTTGACTCAGTAAAAATTTGCAGATTGAATAATTGAATGTGTGATGCAGGTAAAAATAAAACATTATTAATAATGAATAATGAACACTAATAAATGGATCCCTTATGATCACAGAAGACCTTCATAAATTTTATAATCTGTGATAAGACTGAAAATAATACCTTGAATTAGAGTAGATTAAACTAAAATTTATGTTTTATGCAGTCTGACTCACTATTTTAAAATATATCACATGATTCAAGGCAGTGGCTTTTGACCTGGAGTCCTCTTAAATGATCTCAAATTCCAAGGGTGTGGACAGAATGTGTGTAGAAGTATATGGGAAAAATGCAGACTCCATTTTTCCTATAAAAAAATAGTCTTGCTGTTTGTTGACACTAAATCCTCTGGGGGTAAAATATCAGGCATGAAGATGGATTCTTCCGGATTGTCAGGAGCCCCAAGAAGGAACTGTGTTCCAAGAATAAGAAGGAAAAAGTGCAAATGCATTGAAGTCACAGCTTGCAGCAATAGTCAGTGAAAAAGAAGAAAGTAAATTATGGAATGTGATAGAAAGACTTCAGGGTAGATTTTTTTAAAAAGAAATTTCCTTGGAAAATGATGGATCACTTTATATAACTTGATATTGGGAAATAATGTTCATATTTTAGTTTCCTGAAACTTAAGTAAATAAGTTATTTATAAATAGCTTTTCTCTGCACTGTTAGTAACATTTGCTGTATGGTCTGGGGAATGTTATAAATTGCAGTCAGGCCAGGTATAACCATAATAAATACTTTTTATTTGTGTGTGATTGTAATTATGCAAATTACAGTTTAGCTATAGCAACTTTTATGTGCTGAATGAATTGTAAGCATAGCTCTTGCAGAAAGTTGGAATTATGTTTTCAGTGATGCACATTGCACCCAAGCACCAGGAAAGAACTGGAAGTAAAAGCTGTAGAAATTAAAGGTTGGCTTGCTTACCAGGATAGTTTCTGAGTCTTCACTTAATGAGTCAGCAGTGTGCTTCATGTAAAGGCTGAAATATCTTTGGTCCAGAGAGGATTCCTCAGGATATCTTTCTTGACTTATACGTGTATGTGTTTCTGATTATAAAGCTGATGTTGATAGTGACACATGCATTTGAAAGATATTTGGAAATTGCACAAGAAAATAAAACACCTGTGATTTCACCATTTGGAGGCAGTTATGAATACAAGCATTTGTTTTTCCTTCTGATGTCTTTTTATGTATTTATGTGTATAGATGCAATATTGAAGTCAGTTAATATAGTGGGAGTACGTGCTTGGAGAGAAAATGCTTAGATTAAAATTGGGTTTTATCAGTACCTACGTATATTTTTTATAATGCTTCAGTTTCCTCATTTGTTACTAGAGATAATAATCTACCTAATAATTTACTATTATTAATAATAAAGAAAATAATCTCCATTTTCTTATGGAGATTAAATGATATCCATTAAAACGCTCAAGGAAGAGTTCTTCTCTTCCCCTATACAGACCTTATCGAAAAGGTCGTGGTTATGGCTCACTAAATCGAGAAGAACTTGCGGTGTAAATACCCTGCAGAATGTGCTGAAAATCTCTCTGGAATGTGCCAGACATCTTCCCTCTAGGGTAGCGGAAAAAATTGTTCGTAGGGAAGTGTCTCATAGGAGGCTGTGCTACAAAACTACCTGATGGAGAGACAGAAACCAAGGGAAGCTGCTGGACTCCGTGTCTTGCAGGAGCCAGGTGCAGAACGAGCGGACGCGTTGCTTCTGCAATACCTCTCCAGCACCCTCTACTGACAAAGCTTAACAATGTCGCCAGATGGTAAAGAAAAAATGTTTAAAGGGCCTAGTTCCATTTTCATAGGGCAGGCAAAAAGGATAATTTGGAGCCGAGAGACAATACATTAATAAGTGGTAGACCTTGTAAAACACTTAGAACACTGTTTAGCCTATAGTAAGTGCTTAAGAGCTTTTAGTTCTAATTATTTCTGCCACAGATGTGTACATATGGGCAATAATGATATTATCTCTGCTCTGTACATTTTTTTGTAAATCAAATGGTTATTTGCATTAAAATTTATTGGAATCTAAAGTCTTTGTATTATTCATGTGAAGAAATACCATAATTTATTTAGCTATTATACTGTGGTGTATATTATGAAGTGTTTCTAATGTCCGGTCTGACAAGTCAAGTTAGGTGAGAATATCTGTGCCATTAATGTGTTTTAGAGGATTTCCTTAAGATTAATTCCCTAGTGTGGAATTAGAAGAATGAACATTTTTAATACCTGTATACACATTGCCAAATTTCTTTGCAGAAAGATAGTTTCAATTTATATCCATCTTAAAACTTGAGTATGTCACAATATATTAAATAAGCATATATATTTTTCAACTTTGACTGTTTGACAAGAGAAAACTCATATTTTCTATTTGTCTTGAAATGAAGTTTGACATTGTTATTTTATGTTCTTTGTTCATACTTATATTGCATTATTAGAGATTTCTTTCTAATTTTGGAGAATTCCTCGTATATGTCTATTAGATTTGTTACAAATAGGTTTCTTTTACCAGTTTTACCTTTAAGATTTAACCTTTTTTTAATACAAAAATTTAAATTTTATAATTCAAATGTTTTCATTCATGCTGTTTCCATTTCTTTTGTGTTTAAAAAGTATTTCCATTTTCTGATGATTATTTACGTATTTACTTATAGTTTATTCTTGTTAGTTTATGATTTCATTCATTATGGGTATAATTATAACAGATTTAATACTGAATGTTTGGTGAATTAAAACAGGTGTATATCTAACTTTTTATCAAAATAGATACATTATCCATCGTTATTAAGTAATCTATCTCTTTCTGATTGGTTTTTAGTATTCTCTTATACATACATATTAACTTCATTTTTCCATTTGTTAATTTCTAGGTTAGAAGCACATATTTTATAAAAATCTTTTTTTATTGTATAGTATAACATATATACACAGCAAAGAAAGGAAAAAGCAATAGTTTTCAAAACACTCTTCAACAAGTAGTTACAGGACAGATCCCAGAGTTTATCATGGGCTACCATACCATCCTCTCAGATTTTTCCTTCTAGCTGCTCCAGAATATAGGAGGCTAGAAGGCTTAAATATTTTTTTTATCACCACAATCAACTTTTTTTTCTTTTTTGTGAAAAATAACATATATACAAAAAAGCATTGAATTTCAAAGCACAGCACAACAATTAGTTGTAGGGCAGGTTTCAGAGTTTGACGTGGTTACGATACTATAATTTTAGGTTTTTACTTCTAGCTGCTCTAAAATACTAGAGACTAAAAGAGATATCAATTTAATAATTCAGCTATCAAATTCATTTGTTAAATCCTATCTTCTCTGTATGACTCCAGCATTACCTTTGATCTTTCTGTCCCTCTCTTTAGGAGTGTTTGAGCTATGGCCATTCTAACTTTTTCATGTTGGAAAGGTCTGTCACTAATATGGAGTAGGGAGTTGGAACTATCTGATGTTCTGGAGAGGCTGGGCCCTCTAGGTTTCACGATTATCTCATCCAGGGACCCATCTGGAGGTTGTAGGTTTCTGGAAAGTTACTCTAGTGCACAGAATCCTTGTGGAATCTTATATATTACCCTATGTGTTCTTAGAATTGGCTAGAATGGTCCTGGTTGGCGGTTGGCAGATTATGATAGGTAGCAACGTCTAACTGAAGCTTGCGTAGGAGCAACTTTCAGAGTAGCCTCTTGACTCTGAAATCTCTCTGCTACTGATACTTTATTAGTTACACTTCTTTTCTCCCTTTTGGTAATAGAATTATTGATCCCATGGTGTCAGGGCCGGATTCACCCCTGGGAGTCATCTCCCACGTCTCCAGAGAGGCTTTCACCTTTTGGATATCATGTCCCATGTATGCAATGATTTCACTTGCAGAGCTGGACTTAGAGAGAGTGAGGCTACATCTGAGCAACAACAGAGGTCCTCCAGAAGTAAAACTTAGGCTTGCCTATAGGTAGGCTAAGTTTCTCCGCTACCTACATAAGAGCAGCACATAATGTTAAAAAAATGGTTTATAAAAATATGGTTTTATTATTTATTACAGTGATCACATATCAGGAGAATGGCATTACTCATTAGAAAACTCCCTTATTAATCAGTTAATTTTAAGAATCTTTCATATATTATTGGAAAAATGAATTGCAGGGAGTGGTAGCCTTGTATTTCTAAAAGTTTCTTTGGAAAAATTATTCTGCTCTGTCATTACCTAGATGGTAGTTAACAGAACTGATCCAATTCAGAAAAATACTGTGATTTTGTCATCTGCATCACTTTCCTCCCTCTAACATAAACTCTTTCTTCACTTTAGGGCCACTTTATTTCCCAGAATCTATAAAAATATATGCATCAGACATCAGCAGCTTACATTTACATTATACTTTAGTTTGAATGAATTTTACTTTTAATATTTAATTTGCCTTTTAAAATGAAATATTTTCTAACACACACATGCACACATAAACCCCTATCCCCCCATATATATATATATATATATATATATATATATATATATATATATATATATATATATATAAAACTTTTGGTTTTATAAGCAATTCTAGATCACAGAAAATCTGGAAAATATATAAATAAATAAAGAAGGTTTAAAATCATTCAGAACCTACTACCAGAGCTAAATGTACCCTAATATTTTTGTTCATTTCTCCATTTCTTTGTCTGTACAGGCTTAGGAAAACAGATAATTTTTGCAATCGAATCATATAAAGTTTTGCATTTTATCCTGTTAATACATTTAGCAGGGGTATTTTTATGCTATTAATTTAAAAAAATCAAATGTCCTTATAATCTACATGACATTTTCGAACATGTTTCTCATACTTTAATGAATTGCATATTATTTAACACTTATGCTGTTTACTTTAAAAAATCTATCATAATGCCATGAATACTCATGCAAATAGATTGTTGTACAGTTTAATTACTTTCTAAGTAAAAATTTCTAAAAATTGAATTATTAGGACAAAGGATTTGAAAGTTTTTAAGGATCGTTTCCATATTGCCAAATTGCACCCCAGGAAATTTGCACCAATTTAGACTCCCAGCAGCAGTGAGAAGCCTCCACAGTACTGGAGGTTTAAAACATAATAGAGAGAGAGAGACAGAGAGAGAGAGGAAAAAAAAAATAAACCAGCCATTTTGATTGTGGAAAGATGTACACTTTATAGGTGAAATTTTACTTTAAATGTTATTATGCTTTTCCTTTGAATAGGTAAGTACCCACTCAATAATCTTTAGCAAATGAAACCTTAACCCTTTGTGCCTATTTTTTTTTTTCTTGCAAATAAACTTCAAAAGACATTTAAATTAACAGCAAATCCTGTGAAGAACTTGATTGGGATGATGTTAAATCTGATATTGATTTGGGAAGAAATGACTTTAAAATGTTCCATCTTTTCACTCAGGAGCACATTATCCCTTGACATTTATTCAAGTAATGTTTTATATTTCTTAGTAAATATTTTCTTTATTTAGCCCCTATATATATATTTTTTAAGTATAAAATAAAATTTATATGTATCATTGAAAACAGAAACAGTAAAAAGTATAGAAGAGAATACAGTTAATTCCAAAAGTTACAAATCAGTTAGTTTCCTATAACAATTATAGAAAGGATTAATCAACAGAATGTGAACACTTAGAAAAAAGTGGTGATTACTCTTTTACCTCTACATTATTAGTCCCTTAGATTTGGGCAACGTTATATTTATTTTGGTAGGATATTTCATGGAATATTTGGTAATACACTTGTGGCCCTAATCAGGGAAAAAAATGACTAGATTATAGCCTAGTTAGGTGAATTCGTAATCCATCGCCTAATGCAAGTTCCTGAAGATTTTCCCCTCTGTTTTCTCCTAAGAGTTCTATAGTTCTAGTTCATATATTAAGTTCTTGATACACTTTGAGTTAATTTTTGCATATGGTTTGAGGTAGAGGTCCACTTTCATTAGTTTTCATGTGGAATATCAAGTTTTCCCAGTACCATTTATTAGACTATTCTTTCCCCATGGTGTGGACTTGGCACCCTTGTCCAAAACCGACTAATCATTTATGTGTAGATTTATTTCTGAACTTTAAATACTAGTCCATTGGTTTATTTGTTTGTCCTAATAGGAATTTAATCCCTATATATTTTTTAAACTGAGATAAAAATCACATAACCCCAAACTCACCATTTTAAAGTGTTTGATTTGGTGATTCTTCACAATTCAGTACATTCACAATTTGTGCAGCCATCTCCAGTATCTAGTTGCAGAATATTTTCATCACCCCAAAAGGAAGCCTTCTACCCATTACACAGTACCTCACTAGCTCCTCCCACCGAACCCCTCGCCAACAGCTTCTGGCAACCACGAGTTTACTTTCAGTTTCTATAGATTTCGCTATTCTGAACATTTCTTATAATTAGCATCCTACAATATGTGGTCTTTTAAATCTAGATTCTTTCACTTAGTATGATATGTTGAAGATTCATCCACATATCAGTACTTCATCCCTTTTTATTGCTGAACAAAATTTCATTGTATGTATATACTACATTTTGTCTTATCATCCATAGATGGACATTTGAATTGTGTCCATCTTATGGCTATTGTGAATAAATATTAATATATAAGACTTTTTTTGAATACCTATTTTCAGTTCTTTGTGGTAAATATGTAGGAATCATATGGTAATTTTATGTTTAACTTTTGAGGAAATGCTGAAAGGTTTCCCAAAGAAGCTGCACCATTTTATATTCTCACCAGCAATGTAAGCAAATTTCAATTTCTTTATATCCTCATCACTTATTTTCTGTTTTTTTTTATTATAGCCATTATAATGGGTTCAACTGGTATCTCATGATTTTGATTTTGATTTTCCTAAAGACATGAGTTGTTAATCTTTTTAAGGGCTTATGGCCATTTGTTTGTCTTCTTTGGAGAAATGTCTATGTAATTCCTTTGTCCGTTGTTTTTAATTGGGTTCTATTTTCTTATTCATCATACCTCCCTCACTTCCCACTCCCTATTAGGGGTGCCCCTCACTCTGAGCCCACTGGCATATAAGAATTCCATTCCCACCATAAACTTGTTTTACAGGCTTACTAATACTCTTGTGATTCAGAACTGAAAATCCGAGCGTGAGAACATACAGCATCTAGTAAAAACCCAGCAATACTGAATGAACTCAATAAAGCCAAGTGGGATTTGCAAATGATGAAAACTAAAAAATCTGAACATCTGTTAAAAATTAATGTGTTTCTTCTTTGAGAAAAATAACAAATTTAATTGACTTGATAAAGCATCTCAAAAGAACAAACAAAAGAGCCTGATAAGTAAAATTAATTTGGCAGATGGTTCAATAAGTTAGGATCTGGAAAAATTCTTGGAAAGGTTCCTTCATTTCTGTTGAAAAGTAACTATAAATCAAGAAAATTCCCAAATAGCAATACAGTGAAACTGAGGAATTACATTTACCAAGTGTAAGAAGAGATAGAAAATGACTAGGAAAACTAAGTTTATTTGTGAAGAAAAGAAAGAGAAGTCAACTGATAAGGATTTTATCAGTAAATATTTTAAGTTATCAGTAAAGTTAAAAGTTTTTTGAACTTTATGTTTTATAAAGTATTTTTCCCCTCTTTGAGATCAAGCTTTATTAAGTTGCTTTTCATCCTTTCTTATTTTCTGTTTTGTATGCACCTCTGCAATTGTTTTTTTTTTTTTCCCACAGTGGTAAAATGAAATGTTTGTAGGATATATCAAAAAGCCAGGTTTCTGTAGAATATATATTATGCATATATTGAAAGCATCATGTATTCCAGTGTTCTATAACAGCACATTTAACTCTTACTGCAAGAACAGCCAAATTCCTAAATCTCCTTTCATCTTTATTTGTCATTATTCTTTCTAATTTCTTTGTCCTACACCCAATAAATTCTTAATTTTTCATGTGGTGGTAAATTTTAAAATAATAAGAAAAAATAGTTATCAGTTTTTCATGTTTTATATTAGGGAGCATTCTTTCGTTACTGAAACCATTGTTTCTCTAAAACATTCTGGCATAGGTGCCAAATGGTATCAAGTACACCTACATGGCTGGCCGACACAATCTGGAATTTAAAATACCAGTTATTCCTCTCTCCCCTTATCCCCATCCTTTTGTGTCTGGCAGAAACATTCATGGGAGAGGGATGCTCACAGAATTCTGCTTGACCTTTGCTTTTGTTCTACTTGAAATCAGATGCTACAAATAAGGCTGTTTGGAGCCCAGTTTCAAGTCATCTGGGTTTTGAGCTCCCAGATGTAGATTTATCAAGTATGCCTGGTATTTTTGTGGAAACCATCTGGAAACTTATAAATAGAAAGACCTACTTCAAGCTATGAGATGCAGCTCTCTGGGAGAATATCTGTCCTCCATTACTTTATTTCCATGCCCACTGCCCTTCCAGTTGCAAGTCCCAATGTTATCACCTGTGCTGCCATATTTTTAGGCATCTAGTCTGCTGACCGAGGATGAGATTGAATTTCTTGGACAGTTCACTGTTCCCCCCATTCACAGTTGGAATATGATCCCTTTTGTTCTTCCCTCCCTTATTTCACCAGCTCCAGCTGCCCCCAAACTCCTTCTAGATAAGCTCACTTCCTTACCAATTATTCCCTATCCTTATTTTCCATGTCACCATTGTTCCCTTCTGTTTTGTTGCTAATCTACTTTGAAAAGGATATATTAGAATAGATGTTGGCTGTAGATACAAAGTCTTCCCATGTAGCATTTAAACAAGTAGTAGTATATGTAATTTGTTAAAATTTCAAAAATAATTTTCACAAAGTTAATTCAGGCACATGGTGAAAAGTGAAAGTGGTACAAAGGGATCTAGGCAAGAGAGCATTTTCCTCCCACCCCTGATTCCTATTCATGAGGTTCTCTGACTCAGAGAAAATTCCTCTTTTTGGATTCCTATGTACCTTTCTAGAGACAGATAAGAAAACATGCATATCCAAGTGTGCCAGTTTGAAACTGTTGTGTACCCCAGAAAAGAAATCCCTTTAAATCCTCATTCAATATTGTTGGGTGGGATCTTTTTTGCTTCCATGGAGATGTGATCCACCCAATTGTGGATAGGACCTTTTGATTAGGTTGTTTCCATGGAGATGTGTCTCTACCCATTCAAGGTGGGGTTGCTTACTGGAGTCTTTTAAGAGGGGGCCATTTTGGAAAAAGCCTCAGAGCCTACACAGAGAGAGACCTTTGAAGATGCATAAAGATAATGCCCCTGGAGAAGCTGTTTTGAAACTAGAAGACAAAGGATCCAAGCAAATGCCAGCCACATGTCTTCCCAGATCAGCCTTTCTTGAGTCAAGTTATTTTTATCTGGTTGCCTTAGTTTGGACGTTTTTATGGCCTTAGAACTGTAAACTTGTAACTTAATAAATTCCCTTTATAAAAGCAAACCCATTTCTGGAATATTGCATTTCCAGCAGCATTAACAAATTAAAACAGATTTTGGTACCAGAAGTTGGATGCTGTGATTTGCAAATGCCAAACATGCTGGTTTTTTACATGGATAAGGGGAAGATTCTGGAAGAGTTGTGAGGATTTTTATATAGAACACCTAAAATACTTTGAAGAGACTGTTGGTAGAAATGTCGACTCTCAAGATATCTCTGATGAGGATTTAGACAGAAATGATGAATGTATTGTTGCAACTGGAAGAAAGGTGATCCTTGTTGACTCAGATCAGCCTTTCTTGAGTCAAGTTATTTTTATCTGGTTGCCTTAGTTTATTTGGCCAAATTGTGTCCTGATTTTGCATGGAAAATAGAGTTTAGAAGTGGTGAGCCATGGAATTTAGCTGAAGAGATTTTCAAACTAAATGTGGAGAATGCAGCCTGGCTTCTCCTTGCAACTTATAGTAAAATGTGACAGGAAAGACATAAGCTGAGAACTGAACTCTTGGGTACAAAGAAACCACAAACTGAGAGTCTGGGAAATCCTGGGCTTCCAGAAAGGGAAACCCCAGAGAATAATGTCCCTATATGAGGATTTAACTATAGAACCATTCAGCCATTTTAGAAAAAGCCAGAGTTGGAAATGGAGTTATCCAGAAAGGATTTGTGGAAAGTTCTATTGTCTGATGCATATGATCCCAGTATACTACATAGAAAACCAACAAGAGTGCTGTGGGATCTGTAGAAATGACACCACTGCTTGTCTGAACTAAATTGACATTTCTTTAAGTCTGCAGTGTCTTGGAACACTGGGGGACAGAAAAGGGACAAACTGAAGGAAAAATAACTTCAAAGGCAGAACCATGGAAGCTAAGATCTGAAGCCAAGAAACCTCAGGCCAAGTGCATGAGCAGATCCACCCATGCACTTGGTGAGGGTGAGTTTGTCCCAAAGACAGAGGGCAGGGCTTTTGCCTCAATGTTCAGGAAGAGTTCTGGTGTTCCAGGCCTCAGACAAGGTGGAGCACATTTTTTAGAGTTTGGGGAGACCCTTGCTGCACCAAGAGAGCCTTGCTAAGGGGGTTCAGTGTGTGCCTCAGAGATGGCAGAGAGCCCAAGTGCTGCTCCAATGTATGGAAAGGGTGAGACCAAGAAAAAGGTGGTCTCCCCAATGTACCCCAAGGTTGTAACCCCCCCTAGCATTTGGAGAAACAAGGGCTGCTTCATAGGCCCTAGGAAAATGTGAGAGTGCCACTTTCTAAAGTCCCAAGGAAGAATGAGTCTCAGACTTTGAAATCTAATGGAGCTTGCCCTGCAGGTTTTTGGAATTAGATCTAGTGACCATTGATTTTTCCCCAATCTCTCCCTATGACAATGAGATCATCTACCTATTGGCAATGAGATCATCTACCTATGACTGTTCCTCCATTGTATGTTGGCAGCAGATAACTTGTTCTGAGTTTTACAGGTCCAGAGTCAGAGGAGAATTTTGGCTTAGGATAGACCATGTTTGTAACTGACTTTGATGAGATTTTGTACTGTTACTGAAATGGTTTAAGGCTTTGAGATATTGTAATGGTATGAATGTATTTAACATTTGGAAAAAAACATGTCTTTTTGGGGTCCAGAGGGTAGAATGTGCTGGTTTGAAACTATTGTGTAGCCCAGAAAAGCTGTGTTCTTTAATCTAAGATTCAATATCCTTGGGTGAGATCTTTTCGATTACGCTGCTTAGGTGGAGCTGTGACTCACCCAATTGTGTGGGACCTTTTTTTTTTTTTTTTTTTTAACATTTTTTTATTGTGAAATATAACTTATAACTATATACAAAAAAACCCAATAAATTTCAAAGTACATTTTAACAAGTATTTATAGAACAGATTTCAGAGTTTGATGTGGGTTACAGTTCCACAATTTTAGGTTCTCCCTTCTAGCTCTTCCAAGACACTAGAGACTGAAAGAAATATCAATAGAATGATTCAGCTGTAATACTCATTTGTTAAAACTTATCTTCTCTGTTATAACTTCTCCTTTTCCTTTGATCCATCTCCCAATCTTTCGTGGTGTTTGGGATATGCCCATTCTAACTTTTTCATGTTGAAAGGGATGTCAACAATGTGGAGCAGCAAAATGGAACTAGTTGATAAGGCTGGCCCCTCTGGGTTTCAGGGCTTATCTAGCCTAGGAACCCATCTGAAGTTTGTAGGTTTGTGGAAAGTAATCATAGGGTATGGAACCTTTGTAGAATCACAGATAGAACCTTAGGTATTCTTTAGCATTGGCAGGAGCGGTTTTGATTGGGGTTTGGCAAGCCATGGTAAATAGCGATATCTAGCTGAAGCTTGCTTAAGGCTAAGCTTGCTTACCCTCCAGAATAGCCTCTTGATTCTACATGAACTTTCTCAGCCACCAATCCTTTCCCGCCTTTTGATCAGGAAGGCATTGTTGATCCCACAGTGCCAGGGTCAGGTTTATCCCCAGGATTCATATTCCATATTGCCATAATTCACCCCTGGATGTCATGTAGGGTGGGACTTTTTGATTAGGCAGTTTCCATGGATATGTATCTCTACCCATTCAAGGTGGAGTTGCTTATTGGAGTACTTTAAGAAGGAACCATTTTGGAAAAAGCTTCAGAGCCAACACAGAGAGAAACCTTTGGCAATGCAGAAAGATAATGCCCCCAGGGAAACTGTTTTGAAACCAGAAGCCAAAGGACCAGGAGATGTCGGCCGCATGCCTTTCCAGACCAGCCTTTTCTGAGTCAAGTTATCTTTCGCTGGATGCCCTAGTTTGGACATTTTTATGGCCTTAGAACTATAAACTTGCAACTTAATAAATTCCCTTTATAAAAGCTAACCCATTTCTGGTACACTGCATTTCTGGCAGCATTAACAAGTGAAAACACCAGGCATATATATTTATGATTATTTTTGCACCAATAGTAGCATAGTATATAAGTTCTTTTTCATCTTGTTTGTTTTAGTCAGTGAGATTTAATAGAGATAATTCCATATCAGTATCACTGGTCTGTCTTATACTTTTTTTTTAATTGGAGAAATTGTATATTTATGGAAAAATCATGCTGAAAATACAGTTCCCATACACCCCCCCTTATTATTAACACCTTATATTGGTACGATTCATTTGTTATAATTGATGAAAGAATACTCTTTATAGTTTTACTATTAACTCTAGTCCATAGTTTACATTAGGGTTCACAGTGTTGTACAGTCCTATGGTTTAAACAATCTTTATTCTAATAACACATTTGCAACTTAAAATTTCCTGTTTTAAACACATTAAAATGTATAATACAGTGCTGTTATGTTCTCAATGTTGTGCTATCATATCTTCTTCTTCTTTAATGGTTGCATACTTTGAGTTGTATGAGTGTATCATAGTTTAAAAACAATCCCTTATTGACGATCACTGATGTGGTTTCCAGTCTGTTTGGTATGACAGTGATGCAGTGGGTATCCTGGACAGTTATCTATACCATAGATGAAGGAATTTAAGAGATTAAATTAGTGACTCAAAAGATAGGTGCATTTTAAATTTAATAGAGATTGTTAAATTTCCCCTTCCAGGAAATCATACTAATTAATGCCTAGTTTGCCCTTAACTTTACAAATAGTGCAGCTATTTTTAATGAAAAATTTGGATCTTTGCAAAGGTGATAAATGAAAAGTGGTATTTCATTATCATGCACTAAGAGAACAAACAGATAAACAGTGATCTTCCTCACAGAAGCTAAGCATAATTATGAAGTCCTGACACCAGTCCTCATTAGCTCTGTGGCTTCAGGTTGGCTATTTACCTAAGTCTCAGTTTCGTAAATTTTAAAATCAATGCTATTATCTCACTATGTGCAAGTACCTATACACACCAACTCAATTTTCACAACAATCCTACAAGCTAGATAAATTAGTATCTTCATATCTTAGATGGGAAAATATTCCTTCATCTTTTAAATTAAGATGCAAAGTGCCCTTTTTATAGGATTATTGTGAGAATTAAAGGATAAAATGCCTATAAAATAATTGGTACATGTTGGTCATAATAGTTCTTCTTCTTATTATTATTGTTTTAATTAACAAGGGCACAGGAAAAATTATTTGCATGAAGAATAGATGCTAAAAATATACTCAGAATATCTTGAACTTTTCTATGTTGCAAAGAGATTTTCCCTCTTATGGTTCTGAACTTCCAAACCTAGAGTAAAATGGTTAATATCAGTGTCTATCTGGTGAATTCTAGCTTTTATTTCTTCTGTTTTCTCTAGGTTTGGCCACTAATTCTCAACAAAATTAATTTAAATTTACTGATTTATAAAACAAAAAGCAAAAAACACTTGTCAGGAGTAGCACAGGTTATTGCAAAATAAAATAAAAACTAAAAACAAGAAACCTACAACACAGTATCATTTTTTCCTCCATTTTGCTCTTTAAAGAATACAGTTTGGGGCAGTGTAATGCCATGCTGGAGACCTGGGTTCAATTCCCGGAGACTTCCCATGCCAAAAAATATATATAGTTTGATACTCATGTAGTCACACCCGTAATTAATAAACTTTAGCCATTTTTTGCTTTATTTATTTTTATATGCAACATTATAAAATGCTGTCTTTTTTCCCCTCCCATCTGTGGTGCCATTATTCTCCCTCCCCAAAAGTAGCCCCTGTCATGAATTCAGAGCACATCTAGGCTAATTAAAAACTACGGTTTTAATTAGCATAGCTTTATGTAAATTTCTCTATATATGTTCTAACTTTTTAGAATGTATTTGCCTACTCTTGGACTGTATGTTTCCATAAGAATTTCAGTAAAAGTTTAAATCTTGTGATGATTTTTATTAGAATTTGTATGTCTTTGTCATTTTAAATATAACAAGTCTTTCTGTCCAATAACAGAAAACACTATACACAAACACTATACACATGCTACAACTCTCATTTAAAAATAATACGTAGATAGCAAACTATTTTGCAACTTTTCTTTTTTATTCAACCTATGTATTTTGAGATCTATACATGTTGACACATCTTAATTATGGTTAAATTTGTTTAGTATTTATTTACTTATCCTAGCTTGCAATATTAGAAATTTAGGTACTTTCCAATTTTTTACTATTACAAGCAATGCTGCGATATTCTTATATATTTATATTTCCTTGTTTCTGGAGGATATTTACCTAGAAGGCAAATTGCTGGATCATAGAGAATTTGATTTTTCACCTTTCCCATATATTGTTAAATTTAAAATGGTTGAATTATTTATGTCTACACTGAAATATATGTGGGTTCCCATTTCCCCAAATCTTCTCTAAGTATTGTCAATTTTTATTTATTATCAATCTGATGAGTCTGAGTTTAAATTTGTATTTCTCTAATTATTAAGGAAGATGACATCTCATATATTTATAAACTATTGGATTTTCTTTTCTCTGATTGACTATTTTTTCTAATGGATTTTTTTTCCTTTTGCCTTCTTATTGTGGTCTTATGTGTCCTAGATTTGAGCATTGAGTTTGGGTTCATTTTTCTATTCTCGCTACTTTGTTTCATTGAGCTATTTGGCTGATATTGCATTTATACTACGGTTTTAATTAGCATAGTTTTATGTAAATTTCTCTATATATGTTCTAACTTTTTAGAATGTATTTGCCTACTCTTGGACTGTATGTTTCCATAAGAATTTCAGTAAAAGTTTAAATCTTGTGATGATTTTTATTAGAATTTGTATGTCTTTGTCATTTTAAATATAACTAGTCTTTCTGTCCAATAACATCAATTCTTGCCAATATTCAATCTTCTTCTAAGTCATTCAATAATATTTTGTAATTTCCACCATACAGATTTTGTACATTTGTTAGATTTATTCTTAATATATTACTTGCTTTTTGTTACTATTAGAAGTAAAACCTTTTTTCTATTACATTTTCTATTTGGCTAGTGATGGTGATTAAGAAGAGTATTGATTTTGAATGCTGATCTTGTGTGCAACAATTAAGCTGAATTTGCAAATTCTAATGATTTCTATATACTTTCTTGGATTTTCTAGGCAGATATTCATGTTTGTAAAAAATTAGTTTTCCCTTTACCTTTCTAGTTCGTGTGTCTTTTTTCTTTATCTTATTTTATTGCTTTGGTTACAGTATAGTATTGATTCCAGAATAATATGTGGTGACAGCAGGCATCTCCTGCATTTTCCTGCTTTATAGTTGTTGCTTCCTTATCATGTGGGATTTTTGATATAGATCTTTGGTAATCTCTATTAGGTTGAGGAAGTGATCTTCCATTCCCAGTTTGTGGATAATTTTTATAAAGAATGGCTATATATTTTATCAAGTAATTTTGTTTTGCCTCAATCATTTATTGTTGTTCTAATGTTAAACCATCTTTGCTTTCCTGGAAATAACTCTACTTAATCATGATTTATCATTATTATTATTATTTAATACATTTCTGGATTTGATTTAGTGAATTCTTAGGTTTATATTCATAAATGAGGTTAGTTTACAGTTTTTTTATTTTACAATTCTTGTGTTTTTATATTAGTCTTGTGAAATGAATTAGATAGTTCTCTTTCTTATTTATTTTATTTTATTTTTTTTGCCTTTTTTTGTTTGTTTGCTTGCATGGTCAGGCACCAGGAATCGAACCTGGGTCTCCGGCATGGCAGGAGCCACTGTGGCCTGCCCTTTTTAAAAATTATTTAAAATTCTGAAATAGTCTTCATAAAATAGCTACTATCTTGCCTTAGTGGGGGCTTGTGGGAATGGAAGTGGGAAGATTTGACTATTAATTTATTGGTTATGATTATTCAGGTTTTCCACCTTTTTTCTTCTTCAGGCAACAGTAGTAATTGTTTTAAAGAAAACTTTCCGTATCTGTTGCATTTGTAAGTATATTGACATTAAGTTTTTCATAGTACTGTATCTATGTGATTCTTTTATACTACTAATATATATATATTTTTTATTTGTGTCAACTTTTTTTTTTCCTTGAGTGACTTTACCAAAGATTTTATTTGGCTTTTTCAAATAACTTCCTCTAATTTTGGTTTGTTTATATGTTGAATCAGTATTTGTTCATTAAACTTTGCTCTGTTTCCTTTAGGGTCTTCCATTTATCTTCTATATGTTTCCTTTCTGGTTATTTTTCTAAGATTTTTGAGGTTTATTTGCTAATTATTCAGAATATTTTATAGTTTCCACTTTATACTAGTTGGTTATTTGTTTGTGTGAATTATAGTTTTGAAACAAAGTGTTTTTTATATTAAGTCATGAATTTATCAACTTTTATTAAACAAATTGTTTATGACATATTAGAATATGTCCCATTGTCTTTTTTAAACATTTTTAAATTGTGAAATATATATTCAAAATAGCAATAAATTTCAAAGTACATTGTAACAAATAGTTAAACAAGAGCTTTCAGAATTTGGTATGGTTTACAGTTCCACAATTTGAGGTTTTTCCTTCTAGCTGCTCCAAGACACTGAAGACTAAAAGAAATATCAATATAATGATTCAACAGTCATACTCATCTGTTAAAACCTATCTTCTCTGTTATAACTCCTCCTTCTCTTTTGATCCTTCTCCCAATCTGTATGCCCATTCTAATTTTTTCATGTTGGAAAAGGGTGTTGACAACATGGGGTAGGGGGATGGAATAGTTGATGTTCTTGGAGAGGCTGGCCCCTCTGGGTTTCAAGACTTGTCTAGCCTAGGAAGCCATCTGGAGGTTGTAGGTTTCTGGAATGTAATCATAGTACATGAAAGTTTTGTAGAATTGCACATTGAGTCCTAGGTGTTTTTCAGGGTTGACAGGACTGGTTTTGGTTAGGGTTTGACAAACCATAGTAAATAGCAACATCTAGCTGAAGCTTGCTTAAGAGTAGCCTCCAGAATAGCCACTTGACTCTATTTGAACTCTCTCAACCCCTGATACTTTCTTTTGTTACATTTCTTTCCCCCTTTTGGTTAGGAAAGCATTGTGCCAGAGTAGGGTTCATCCCTAGGAGCCATGTCCCATTTTGTCAGGGAGACTTTCACTTCTTATTGTCATGTCCCACGTAGGGGTGAGGGTGATGATTTTACTTGCAGAGTTGGGCTTAGAGAAAGAGAGAGGTCACATCTGAGCGACAAAAGAGGTCCTCTGAAAGTAACTTTTAGGCATATGTATAGGTGGGCTTACCTACTCTACGACACAAATAAGCTTCACAAGAGAAAGCCTCAAGATTGAGGGCTTGGCCTAGTAACTTGGGAGTCCCTAATGTTTGAGACAGTATCATGGGTTTCTTTGGTGTTAAAGCTTAATGGTTCCACATTTTTTCTCCCATCCCTCAAGGAACTTTGCCACCAGTATTTAAATTACATGCTCAACATATTCTGGGATGCATCCAAATATTACTTTAAGCTTTACAGAATTACAAGCTTTCATTCTCATTCCGGGCTCCATGTATTTGGGTTGTTTAAACGATCTATCTAGACAGGTTGAGTTATATTATGTGCTACAGAAAATTTAGGTTTTGGACAAAATAAACTTCTTTTACTTTGGACTCAGAAACGATTTTTTTTTTTTATTGCAAAATGATTTTCTTGGTAGGGGTGGGGGGAGTGCCTGGTCTGGGAATCAAACCGGGGCCTCCTTCATGGTAGGTGAGCATTCTACTACTGACTGACCCACTGTGCACTCTGCCAATTGTTTTTTTAATGCAATTTTATTGAGATATATTCACAAACCATAGAAACCATCTCTCCCGGTCTGAATCTGTGGTGGACCCCAGAAAAGCCATGCCCTTTGACCCTCATTCAATATTGCTGGGTGGGAGCATTTTGATTGTTTCCATGAAGATGTGACCCACCCAATTGTGGGTGGTAACTTTTAATTAGATGATTTCCATGGAGGTATGTCTCCACCCACTGAAGGTGGAGTTGCTTGCTGGAATCCTTTAAAAGAGGAAACATTTTGGAGAGAGTCCCTTTTTTTGGTAGAACCACGTGAAAGTCAGCAGATGCCGCCATGTTCACCACATGTCCTTCCAGCTGAGAGAGAAATGTTGAACGTTATCGGCCTTCTTGAACCAAGGTATCTTTCCCCGGATGCCTTGGGTTGGACATTTCTATAGACTTGTTTTAACTGGGATATTTTCTCAGCCTTAGAGGTGTAAACTAGTAAATTATTAAATTCCCCTTTTTAAAAGTCATTCCGTTTCTGGTATATTGCATTCTGGCAGCTAGCAAACTAGAATACCATCCAAAGCAAATAATCACTGGCTCACAGTGTCATTATATAGTTGTGCATATAGCCCAATGATAAAATTTAGAACAGTTTTATTACTCTAGGAAAGAAACAAAACGCCAATTCATTTAACAACATGTCTTTATTGAGATATCGTCACATACAGAGAGTCCATCCACCATAATATAAAATCAATGGCTCACAATATAATCACATAGTTCATCACCATGATCATTTTTAGAATATTTGCATAACTCCAGAAAAAGAAATAAAAAGAAGAAAGAAAAAAAGTCATACATCTCATACCCCCTACCTTCCCTGTTATTGACCACTAGCATTTCAATCTATCCACTTTTTTTTTAACCCCTTATCTCCTTGTGTTAGTTGGCTAAAGCTGCCAAATGAAACACACCAGAGACGGATTTGCTTTTATTAAGGGGATTCATTTAGTTACAAATTTATAGTTCTTCAGAGGAAAAGCAGTTAACTTTTGCCTTCTCTCCTGGCTTCTGGGTGCCAATGGCTTTCTCTGGGGCAATTCCTTTCAGCATTGCCTACGTCTGGGCTGAGCTGTGAGTGCTGAGATTAGTTGTGCTGAGGGGCATCATCATCGGTCCAAGATGACATCTGAACCTAACTATCACATGTCCACCCCTTGTCAACTTGGCAATTATACACATCACCTTAAACCATACTTAATCTATAAATAGAAAACAATAACAGATATCTTTTTTCACCTAACAATGATTATCTGTCCTGAATACAATACATTAAATCTTTCCCTATACAAAGAAATTTATTTCATCATAATATCAAAAATATCAAAAAAACCTTAAATCATATCAGTAACAATACAAATACTATACCAAGTAAGAAATAGTACAAAAAGTCATTTATGGACATGGTCTGTCCTAAAGCATAATTATCCTCTGGCTGTGTACCTGTAAACTTAGAGCAAGTTATCTGATTCCAATACACAAAGAAGAAAAATATACATAGGATAAATTATCCCATTGCCATAGGGAAAAATTGAATGGAACACAAGAGTCACCAGTTCTAAACAATTCTGAAAACCTGCAGGGAAAACTTAATTAGACTTCAAAGTCTGAGAATCATTTATCCTCAGGGCTTCAGAAGACAGCACTCTACCCTTTCCAAGGGCCTCCGCAGTGGCTTTGCTCTCTTCAAACACTAGGGTGGTTGCAATCTTGGGGGACATTGGGGGGGAACACTTTTTTCTCAGCTCCACCCCTCTGAGCTGTGGGCCAGCACCCAGGATCTCTGCCATCTCTGGGGCACACGTTCAACCTCTCCAGAATAATAGGGTGGCAGCCAGGCTCCGCCCATCCCCGATTTATGCACTCCACCCTCTCCAATGGCACAACTCTTCCTGGACAATGAAGCAGAAGGCCCACTCTCTGCTTCTGGGGCAAACTCACCCTCTCCATATATATGGGTGGGTTCTGCTTTCCTGGCCTGAGATTTCTTGGCTCTAGACCTTAGCTTCCATGGTTCTGCCTCTAAAGTTATTTTTCCTTCAATTTATCCCTTTTCTGTCTCATTTAGTCCAGACTTGCAGTGGTTCCCCTTATCCAGACCCCACAACACTCTTGTTGGTTTTTTATGCAATATGCTGGGATCATGTCCATTAGACAAAAGGACTTTCCACAAATCCTTTCTGGATAACTCCGTCTCAAATCCTTGCCTGTCCTGTAATGGCTGGCTGCTTCCATGTTTGGTTAAATCCTCAGGTTGGGTACTATTCATTGTGGTCTCACTCCCTGGAAGCCCAGAATTCTCCAGACCCAATTCTTCTTTGTACCCAAGAGTTCAGACCTCAACTTATCTCTTTCCTGTTGCATTTCACTATAAGCTGCAAGGAGAAGCCAGGCTGTCTTTTCTACACCTAGTTCAGAAATTTCTTCTACTAAATATCCAAGTTCATTGCTCTCAAATTCTGCCTTCTTCTACAAAGTTTGCCTTCCTTCCAGTTTTCGATGACATGTTCATCATTTTTGGCTAAAGCCTTCTAAGAAGTAACCTTAGAGTCTACATTTCCACCAACATTCTCTTTGAAGCAATTCATCACACTCTTCCAAAATCTTCCTCTTATCCATTTAAAAAACTATTCCAACATGTTTGGTATTTACAAACTGCAGCCTCACCCCACTTTTTCATTACCAAAATCTGTTTTAGTTTGCTAAAGCTGCCAGAATGCAACACACCAGAGATGGATCAGCTTTTAATAAGGGGATTTATTTAGTTACAAATTTATACTTCAGAAGAAAGGCAACTAGCTTTCATGAGTTTCTCTGTCACATGGGAAGGCAGAAGGCGCTGACTGCTGGTCTTCTCTCCTGGCTTCAGGGTTCCAACGGCTTTCCCCTGGGCTTCTTTCTACATCTCCAAAGTCTGGGCTGAGCTGATCTGCTGAGCTCTCTTCTCACCTCTCTCTCTTAAGCCTCTGGCTAATTAAATTAGACGTCACTCATTGTGGAAGGCACTCCCCTTAGCCAACTGCAAATGTAATCAGCCATAGATGAATTTCATATACTGATGATTTAAGCCCACTTTAGCAGAACAATGGGGCATCACCACCTGGCCAATTTGACACCTGAACCTAACTATCACACTTTCCCTTTTATTTATTTATTTTTCTCTATTTGTTTACTCTTCTGTCCATACCCTGGATAAAAGGAGTATCGTACACAAGGTTTTTACAACTACACAGGTCACAATGTAAAAGCTATATAGTTATACAATCATCTTCAACAATCAAGGCTACCGGAATGCAGTTCAATACTTTCAAGTACTTCCCTCTAGCCACTCCAATATATCATAAACTGAAAAGGGATATCTAAGTAATGCATAAGAATAACCTGCAGGATAACCCCTCTAGTCTGTTTGAAATCTCTCAGCCACTGAAATTTACTTTGTCTCAATTCTCTCTTCCTCTTTTTGGTCAAGAAGGCTTTCTCGATACTCTGATACCAGGTCCTGGCTCATCCCTGGATCCTGGCCCATGTCGTCAGGGAGATTTACACCCCTGGGAACCATGTCCTGTATGCAGGGGAGGGAAGTGTGCTCACCTGCTGAGTTGGCTTAGAGAGAATGGCCATATCTGAGTAACAAAAGAAGTTCTCTGGAGGTGACTCTTAGGCATAATTATAAGTAAGTTTAACTTCTGCTTTGTAAGAATGTTTCATAGGGGCAAATCCCAACATCAAAGGGATTGATGTTGATTTAGCTGTCTTCACTGCTTGCAAGAATATCAGGAATTCCCCAGATGGGGAAGTTGGATATTTCGTTCTTTTTTCCTAGTCCCCCAAGGGGACTTTGCAAATACTTTTTATTCTCTGCCTAAATTACTCTTGGGTTTATCAGGGCATCACACTAATCTGTACTAACCAACAAGATCTCATGCTTTATTCAAGATTCCTTGTAATTATGGTGTTCAAATAAACCGACCATATAATTAAATTAGATAATGCACTACCCAAAATATAAATTTTGCACCAAATAAACATCTCTCCCTTTGGGGTCATGCAGAAGTTGGAGTTTTAAAATATCGAACATATCACCCTTTACCCTGTATTCTAAGTTACCTTACATCTCAGAAACAATGTATTTAAATTTTTTTAAAATTAACCCCTTAATTTTATGATATTTGGCCCTGACTCAAAATTAAAAATGTACAAAAGTGTTGATGATAAATTTATCTATCTATTGCTATTTTCCAGCTACCCAGGTCCCTTCTTTTCTGTAGGTAAACCTTATCAGTTTCTTGAACAGATGGAGGTAGCTCAACAGGGAAATATATTGCAAAGAAAAATTCACATGCATGTCATTATGGGTAGAGAAAAGACCCTATGTGCAGTTAATAATGACCAACCTACAGAAATACAAAGATCAACTGAAGCAGTGTGTATAATATAAAACACTTAAATGTAAATTGTACGCATAAAGAGCTCAACCGATGGAAAAAATACACGCATTTTGTTAATTATTATTAAAATAAATATTGCTAATGCCAAGGGAGGCTGGATAGTGGCTAAGAATACAGATTTGTTGTCAAACACCTTTGGATTTGATTTCCTGTTTTGCCACTTTCTAATTTGTGTGATCTTGGACAAATCAGTTTGAACTCTTATAATCTCAGATTATAGTAATACTGGGGTTCATAATAATACTTAGCTATTAGAGTTTGACAATTAAATTGAATCATGAATGTAAAGAGTGCTGTACATGTAAATTGGAAATTGCCTGGAAGATAATAAGCACTCCCTACATATATTATCTTAGCATTAGTAATTAATTATATTTGTAATTTTAAAATTGCGTGTTTATTTGGAGAACATCAAATGATCCAGTTTAGACTGGAAGGCTATGTAAATGCAGAATAGAAATGGAAAGATTGATTATTGTGTGGCTTTCCTGACTCATAGGAATAATTGAGTTCAATTAGTTTCTTGGGTGTCATTAAGTGAAAGACTCATTTATTTGTGTCCATTTTGCAGAGAATGAAAACAGAGCTAATTAATGACAGATGCTCTGTCTGTAAGTTCCTAGGGGACCTTGAAGGGCATGGGAATCACAGCCAGGTCAGCCAACCTGTGCAATTCAACTTTCCATTTCTCTTCAGCCCCAGCTCCAGGCAACACCAGAGCTTTAGTTTTGCATATAGTTTGTGGGAGAAGGCAGGGGTGGGTGGGAAAGACTGATCTGGGTAGGAGGTAGGCTAATTGCCAGCCTCCCCAGGGTGATGGAGAAAGTTTTTTATTTTAATTTAAAAGAAAATTTTATGCCAAAAATGTTTCCATAAATAAATACATATGTTGGTTCTTGTTGAAAAATGCAAATCAGATGGTTTCAATGTCTTAAACCTTGGGATACCTTAAATAACAAGCAAAAATATTCTTGTGTGTACATACATACATTTAAAAATATACCAAATTAGGCACACAGAAAATGTATTATCATAATGGTATGAATAGGATCCTACCAGCATCCTGACATCAGGCTGATGCAAATCAAACAATGCAATGCTGGAAGCTTTGCAGGAACTTTCATCACCACGGCAAGTATTCATTAGACCTTTCCTTAGGCTGTATTTAAACAATCACAGCCCCAAACAGACAGAAACAAACATTTGCTCTGTCTGGCTACATCCTCCCTATTATAAAATACCAATTTTATAAGTAAAGGGTATTGAAAGAATCTTGGTTAGATTATTTATGCCAGTACCTGATCCAAAATATTACTGTTCTATTAACAAGTAGAGCTGACCTCATTTTTTGTCTACACTGCTGAGGCAGGGATTCTGAAGCTCTCTGATAATTAGGATGTTGGTGTAAATTATAGAGAACTGATGGTTAAGGTAAGATTGTCCATTCCTCATAAAACATATATAGAACATAATGGTACTTTTTGGATATTGTTGATTGGTATAGATGATAAACATATACAATACGTATCCTTAAAGCTTTCCTGACATAAACAAAATATTTTCTGAACTGTGTGGCCATTCACTGCTCTTCTCTGGAAAAAAATGAAAAGATCCTTTAAGTCTAGTGGATGATCTATCAAACTGCAAACTTTTCCAAGTATTTGGTGGATTGGTGACGTATTTTATATTTGAAATGGAGGGTAAATTACCATTTAAAATATTTTTATGGAGAAGCAAAGAAAATTTCAATAATAATAATATTAATGGTAACAGCAATAAGAACAACATTGGTTGTTATTATTGTTATAGACCCTGGTACTGGCACATAAGTCTTATTACAAAAATAGAAAGCACAATAAACGCTATGAAGTAGTTGGCATCAATAAATAAGTTGGAGATAGTCAGAAACCTAAGTAGTGGCAAAACTTGGATTAAATAGCTGATCTCATGCTCTGCTATAGGTAAATGACCTCTCTTCATATTGGGGAGTTTTTAAATTTACTAAGGCTGCCAAAAAATTACCATAAACTTTGTGGCTTAAAATAACAGATATGTATTCTCTCACAGTTCTGGAGACAGACATCTGAAACTAACATGCTGGCAGGGCTGTGCTCTCTCTGAAGGCTCTAGGAGAGAATCTTTTCTGGTCTCTCCTAGCTGCTAGTGGCTCTAGGCATTCCTTGGCTTGTAGCAGTGCAACCCCACCCTCCACCTCCATATTCATGTGGCCTTCTCCTCCTCCTCTGTGCCTTCTCTCCTCTGCCCTTCTCTTCTCTTATAAAGATCCTTGTCTTCGGATTTAGGGCCACCCCAATCCAGGATCATATCATCTCTTAATCACTTCTGCAAAGTCCTTTTTTTTTTTTCTTCAAATAAGTTCACATTCTCATGTTTCCAGAGCACACCTCTTTTGGAGGTCATCGTTCATCCCCCTACCGGGAATTATGTAACCATTTACTGGGAAATTAAATGAAGTACTTAACAAAATGACATGTTGTGGCCCTCAGATGAACCTTTGATTGCTTAGTATGAGGTGCTAATGAATCAAGGTTGCTAAATAGTTTATGTAACTACCACGCTATTTGACCTAGGTTAAAAGAATATTTAAGTGAAGTATTTGAATGACTTGGTAGAAACGCTCATTGCTGCAAATGGAAAAAAAAATAGTCCAACTGCATATTTTACTAATGACAGTATGTAGCGTCAACTCTTTAAATACACCTCAGAACCCCAGGAAGGTATGTGAACAATAATTAATTTATTAAGTTAAATAGTTAAATGTCTATCAAGGAGTCTTAGTTTGCTAGGGCTGCTATGACAAATACCACATGATAGGTTGACCTAAACAATCGGAATTTATTGGCTTGTGGCTGTAGAGGTCAGAAGTCCAAAATCAAGTCACCAGCAAGACCATGTTTTCTTGGTAGTGTTCTAGTTATGACTTGCCACAATCCTTGGGATTCCTTGCCTTGCATCTCTGCAAGGATGATCTCTGTCCCTGGTTTTCTCCTGTGGTTTTCTTTGACTGTGTCTGAATTTCCTTTCCCTACAAGACCTCCAGGAATATGGGTTAAGACCCACCCTGATTCAATTTGGCCCCACCTTAACTAAAAATAACATCTTCAAAGTTGCTATTTATAAATGGGTTCACATCCACAAGAATGCAGATAAAGATTTTAGCATGGCTTTTGTGGGGGATATGAGTCAATCTCCAGCATAAGGTTTATCAGGTACCATGCCAGGTGGTACACAGGAATTAGGTAGATCCTCCCATTGCCCTCAAAGAGTTTTCAGTCCAGTAGAAGAACGTGGGACTGAATATGCTCGCCCATTCCTGGGAGTGGGGAGTCTTGCGTGAAGGCTGTCCTTAGAGCTTATGTGATGCCTTTGAAACAATGGTCTGTGAACATTTTCATGAATGGTAACATGGAATTTAGCATGTCCTAGGTGAACAGTAAAGCAGCAGCATGCACAGGACTTCCCAAAGGCAGGGAAATAATGCTGGAGGAAGTCCTTGACCTGTGTGAACACATCTGGATGTAGATTTGATGAAAGATGATGGCAAAGGGGGGGGAAGGGCTAGAGGAGCTCAGGGTCAAATCTGGTGACAGAAATCAAACCCACAATACAGCTAATGGATACTCTAATTCTCAGCAGGTACAGAAGAACAACTCAGATTTTGGTTCTGGGGCAAAGACTCTTCAGTGAGATCAGTGGATATGCACCATGTTAGGTGCAAAACTGGTCACTCTCCATGACATGGGTTTATTATAAGTGAAGGGAGACTGAAGTAGAGGAATCATGGAAATGCTCCAGGGTGTTGTGGGTGCAAGCTGATTGACTTAGCTACAATCAATGTTCTCCTCTGTCACCAGGCACCCCAAGGACCGGAGGTACTCCAGATATAGAGACATGAGCACATTAGAGTCACCTATGGAACTTTAAAGTAATATTGATGTAAAGGTCTGTCCCGAGAGATTCCAAATTAATTGCCAGGGGTGGCATTGGCCATTTTTAAAAGGCTGTCTTGGTGACCAACTGCACTAGCTGTTAAAGGTCACCCAGACAGGCATGATACCCAGAAGCTGCTGTATACTAATGTCAACAAAATGGCATGAAGTCCAGCTCCTCCAGGAACTTCAACCCTCAGGCAAAAACTCAAGAATACTTATGACACTCTGATGCCCAGTGGAGTGAAAGCTAACTATTAGCTGGACAGCTGTCATTGTTTGTACGGCGAGACGGGGTAGCCTGGAGAGGATGAAATGTTCCCGGCAGCCACTAGGGCTGAAGCTTAGATGGAAAGAACTTACAGAGATCTACATTAGGTGTCAAAACTGAAGGAGAAGAGGTTTGACATGCAAAAACTGATTTGGTTTGAATCCCAACTTCTCAAGCTTTATTCCCACAAACAAGGCACCTGTCTTCTCTGATCGTCAGTTTCTTTATCTGAGAAATGTAGATGATAGGACCTATCTTGAGGGGCCATGATGAGGAATAAAGTCATTGCATCCCTCTTAGTATATTCCCAGCATTTTGTGGATGTTCCATAAGTGGAATCTGTTATAATCTTTTGTCATAGTGACTGAAGAAGAGCATAGCAACAAACTCTTAGTGGGGATAATACAGACCAGAGAATGATGGGAGTTCAAAAGCAAGTAAATCACTGGTAATAGAATGGCCAGGAGAGGCTTCTTACGATTTGTTATAATCTTGATGATTTTCTATAGAGGAATGAGGGACAGAAGGACACTCTTGGTAGTGGACTTGGGGGAAGTGTGTCATAGGAGACCTGAGCTGGGTTGTGGAAATGTGTTTAGAGGAGAGTTGTGTGGCTGCATCTGGAGGCCTGTAAGAGTTTGCATATGAAGGTTAAAAAAAGGAGTTTGCAGCTATTGTGCGATGGGAACAAAACCCCTGAGAACAGCTCCTATTGTCAACGTGGGGTGTATAGGTCATATCCAGGGCCTCAGAGAGGATGACAGTAGTGGAGTCCACCCTATAAATCCCCAACTCATGAGAAAGGTTTCTCCCCGCCCCCTTTTTTTTTCTCTCCTCAGTTTGTCAGAAATAGCATCTCTCATGGGCATCATGGCTAAGAAGAGACATCTGGTTTTGCATAAGGCTAAATGAAATGGTTTGTTATAATCCATTACCAACAAAAAAAGTTATTTCTTCATTATCTCAAAAAACTACTGTACAACAAATTCTTATTCTCTCAAAGAAAATGTTGTTTGTATATGTTACATGTTAACATCTAAAAGCTATTGAAATGAGTTAAGTGATAAAAAATAAATAATTTGCTGTGGATGGTGAATTTAGGATCAAAGGATGAAACCATGAACAAACGATATTTTTATTTTCAAATATCTGTGTTAGGTGTAACTCATTACCAGTAGGTGTCACTGCAGGCATTAATCACAGCCTTTGTTTCTAGGGGACTTTGTCTCATAAATGTTGGTATAATTTAATTGGTAGAACATAGTTATGATAGGCATAAAGGATATTTATTCTGAAAAGCAATATATTTTATCATGGTCATGAACTTGTAAAAACATTGGCTTAAGGAAGCTAAAGTGCATACTCTAAATGGGCTTACTTAATACAAAATACAACATAAGTAATAGAATCTTATGAGGTCTTAAATATATGTGGTGGATTTTCCTGGATAAGATAAGGTTTGCTTTACAGAGTTATTCTACAGAGTTTGATTTATAGGACTAATTTAATGAGAATTCATACCCAATTGCTACCTTCTAAATCTTTATGCAAGTGGCATTCTTTTTTCTTATACAGTTCTTATAAGTTTTATGGGAGAGGAAAGGAAATTAAAAACTTTAACTTGAATTACATTAGTTATCCTCTTTTGGGTTCTTTGGCCCTTTACATGTATAGTATCTAAAGTCAGGAAGTTGGATTCATTGAGCCCTTTCAGAGAAGCAGACTTACATGGTGTCAAAGAATCTTACACAGAGAAATAGCGGCCATAACAAAACATTGATCTTTGTCCCATTTCTACCATATACTTAGAGTTGATTCATTAGTTCAATCCTCTGGCATTGCTGAGTTGAACTTTTGAACAGAGAATTCTCCATAGAAAGTCTTGCATTTTGAAATTAATAAGCCTGCTTGAGGTGTTGGTGGTTCTTATTTATGCGTAATTTAAGGCTTAGGTGTGTGAATGTGCCCCTAGCAAGCATTTATTTCATGGGCTCCATTTTGCAAATTGAATCTGATAGTGGTGGTTGTGATGGTTTTCAAGTGTGACTTGGAGCAATCTAACTTACCTAAGCCATTCAAAGGTGAATGCAATCTTTTCAATCATAAATTAAATATTGATTCCAGTTTTTAAATCAGAAACAGCACAAATTACATATCTGCAGGCCACAAGGATTCTCTTGCCGTGGCTTCCCTCCGTTGATTCCATCAGGATAGACTCAACATTACAGACACCGCTGTTTTACCATTCTCCTGTAATGTCTGAAGGATTTTAGGAGCATCACATTGCCTTTTTCCCTGTATACTCACAAGAACAGGAGGCTGTTTAGTAAATCCATCTATGAGATTCTTTTTGACTTGTCTGAACTGCTATAATGTGATCAGGGTTTCTCTGAAAGACACAATATTGTAGCTTAAATTCCAGATAATTGGAAAATATTTAGTAATCTCAAATATGTGTACCTTCTTAACACATAACATATCTATGTTAATCGTCAGACGTATATACTGTCTTCTACAAAACTCAAAAAAAAAAAAGAAGACAAATGTGTATGACAATCAACTGCATCAACAGAAATCACTATGCTTGTAGTGTTTGGGCAGCACTTACAGGTGAAGTCTGAGGCAAGTAGTTGTCAAAGGCCAACCTTCCAAGTTCCAGGTGTTCGAAAATCTATACTTGTATTAAATTGGACCTTCAGAGATCAATATACCTCATTTGTGTGATTTTGGTGGCTGTACCTTTCCTTTTACTTTCATTCATTCTGTTTGGATGTCTTTGGCTTTTATGGGCCTGCATAGGAAATAGTTTAATGGAAACTCGATATGTTAAGAGTAAGGTTGTTGAGGACACATTGCTGGATTTCATAGGGTTCCAACTTTCAGTCTTTGTATCAGTAATGGTCTGCTTCTTTCGAGCTCTTTACAATTCTTTTCCATTTAATTTTATGACTCAGTAAATAGTGTAACAACCAGATTTCCTCCCCAAACTTTGGCTCAAAGGAAAGTATAGAGCCTGAATTATGGTCTTAGAGAAATGTAATGGTCTTTGGGCACTGGATCTTTATATTAACCTTCCTCCTGATCATTCTTGGATTGCTTTCATCTTCCTTCTTATACTCTCAGATTGTTATAAGTTATGTACCCTTGTAGCCTCTGGGACTTTTGGGGACAAGGTGAGGAGGTGTACAAATAAATTAAAATACAAAAAAAAAGTAGAACAGATTTTCAGAATGGACCTGCTTTATACTTAAAAATCACAGAGCTAACTTCATCCTAACAGCAAAAGTTTACAATAAATATGAAAAGGAGATACCACCCTCAGTTAAAAGGAAAAAAAGATAAATAATGCCAAGTTGCCACAATGACTCATGTTTGTATTCTCTACAATACCATACTAAGAATTGAGTTTGCACTTGGTTTTTGGTGGTAAAACATGTATGAAAATCTATTTCCAGAAAATTTGAAAGGCACGGTGTTGGGAACTTATCAATTCAAAGCAAGAGAATCTTGAGATGAGAAATAGTAATAAGTTGTTGGAGTTAAAGAAGTTGGTATGGATATTGTTATTTATTATAAGACCACTGAACAAGGATAAATAACGAGTGTGAGATTGAAATTTGAAGAGTCTATGAATTATAAAAGCAAAGAACCTTGCTGGGGGACCAGAAGAAACAACTGAACGGGAGAGACGAAGGCTGCTGTGGGTGGAGGGGAATGACTAAACGCTGTGTTAGGAAAAGGAAAAGTGAGTCACTGAAGTCCCTTTTGGCATCATGGATTTGTGATTTGTTTTTTGACACAGGGTATTTTGGCAAAATGTACTATAGCCGAGACAGGAAATTCATCTTAATTTAGAAAGTATTTGCATGGTTTTGGAAATGGAAAAGATATTGTTGAAATAGACGTAAACAATTTCTTTGATTTTAGTAATAGGAATGAGTAGTAAGGATGATAAATGCTCTCAATTATGGAGCCCCCATTAAATATTTGTTCTTCATTGACAGAATGAGCAACTAATTGATAGGACTCCATTCCCAGGAAGGATTTCTTTATTTAAAGATCTTTTTCTCCAAACCTTAATAATTTTATCTGATCAGGTTTTAATTCTTCTTGCCTTAATTACGAATTCCCTGAAGTTTTTTATTTTTTTTTTAACCTGGCCTACATAGATTTCTTTAGAATAGAAAAAATGAAGCTGCTTTTTTAAAAAAATAATGAACTTTCAAAATCTCAAATTAAATTCTAAAACAGTAAGAAAAAGAGAGTTATAAATGGCTTCAGGATTTCTTCTGAGATGGTCTGTCCCTCCTGTGCCTCTAACCTTTTAGATCTGGTACGACGAAAAATAGACAAAAAGCATGTATCATTTAGAATTAGCTATCATCAAATGGATACAGGAGAAATATATTCTCTTTAATTTGGATTTGGCTTGAAATATGTTTATCCCTTTGGCATATGGATGGGTTTAATGATTCCAATTTGTCAGCTTAGAAGAGAGGCAAGCAATCAGTTGATATGAAATTCGGGCATTTTCCAAATGACTAACCTAGATTTCCTGTTTATCTACTTCTACAAGTGAGAGAGCAGAGTCCACTCTATTTAAGTGACTAAGCCACAATTACTTACTTAATTGATAATAACGTTAAACTTGTATTCATCTTATCTCTTTTAGTATCACAATCTCATTACAATTATGGAATCATTGTATTTTTAAATACTCATATGTAAACAACAGGGTCATGTAAATTAAACATGTGCTAACTGTAATAGAACACTGGATTTGGATTTAGAACTGGATTTGAATTTGTATTCTCCATTTACTAGATATGTAATCTTGGGAAAATTCATTAACTTCTCTGGATCTCAGTTCTGTCTCTTCATAAGGCTGTTGTGAGGATCAAATAAGAAAACTTAAGGGAAATGCCTGACAAATTTTAAGTGCTCAAGAAATGTTGATTCTTTTCCAGTTCCTTCCTCAGCTATAATTGCCATAGTGAACCTTATCATTTTGAATTGAGGCTTACCATTTATAGAAGTTGCATTAATGTTAGCATCAGTATCAGGAGTCAGTCCCAGGACTTTGTAACTGTAGGGCCTTCTTGTCATTCTCTGCACTATTACAGCTGGTATACACTGACTAGTACATGTTGAGAGAAAGACGCATAAGCTTGATTTGCCAAAATACTTTTAATTTACTTTAAACTCTAAAGTCTTTGAAGCTTAAAATGTGCAATTTATTTTTAAACTTTTGATTTTGAAATAATTTCAAACTTACAGAACACTTGCAAAAATAATACAAGATGCATACAGAGAACTCCAACATACTTGCCACCCAGAAACCCAGATCCACCAATTTTTTTAGCATTTTGCCATTTTCACTGTATCATTCTCTCTATGTATTCATCTGTCTTTCTGTCTATTTAATTTTCTAAACATTTGAGAGCATTTTGTATGTGTCATGCTCCTTGAACACTCAATAGTTCCATGTATATTACCTAAGAACAAAGATATATATATTCTCTTACATGACCACCTAAAGAACAGTTGCCAATTTAAGGAAATTTCACACTGATATAAAGATTATAGTCAATATTTCAATTTTTTTTCATATTTCCCTATAATGTCCTTTTGGGAATTTTCTCCTCCAATATACGATGCAGTCTAATATTGTATTCATGTATTGCATTTAGTTGTCATTATCTCTTTAGTTGTCCTCTTTTTCTTTTTTTTTTTAAGTTGTGGAAACATATATATACCATAAAGATTTCCCATCTCAACCACTCCCAAGCATACGATTCAGTGGGGATTAATCACATTTCACAACGTCGTGCTACTCTCACCGCCATCCATACTAGAACTTTCCCCTTACTCCAAAGAGAAACCTTGTACCCATCAAGTGTTACCTTCTGGCACCCCCCCCCCCCCCCCCAATTCCCACCCCAACTTCAGCCCCAGGTAACTTGTCTCTATGAATTTGCGTATTCTAATTATTTCGTACAATATCTCTCCCTTTATGTCTCACTTATTTCACTCAACATGATGTCTTGCTTCCTTTTTTACTGCTGAATTATATTCCATTGCATGGATATACTGCATTTTGTTTATCCATTCTTCTATTGATAGACATTTGGGTTACTTCCACCTTTTGGCTGTTGTGAATAATTCTGCTATGAACATTGGTGTACAAATATCTGTTTGAGGTCCTGCTTTCGATTCTTTTGGGTATATATCTAGAAATGGGATTGCTGGGGCATACAGTAGTTCCATTTTAAAATTTTTGAAGACCTGCCAAACTATTATCTACAACAACTGCATCATTTTACCATCTCACCAACATTAGACTAAGGTTCCTGTTTCTCTTCATCCTTATCAGCACTTCTTTTCTTTTTTGGTAATGGCCACTCTAGTGGCTGTAAGGTGGCATCAAATGTACAATTTAGAACTTAATCATAAGGCTTTTTATTGCCTTCTAATCATTTCTATCTGGATCTAATGTCTCTAAATAGATTGTCAAGTCAAAGAGAGTAAAGAAATTACTCTTACACCCTTCAAAGAGAAGTAAACATTCCCGGACTTATAGTTTCATCCTCAGTAACTCCCTGATGACTGATTGTATGAAACATTTAATGATTAGATTCTTAGTACTGAAAGAATAGCACTTAAACGGATAGTATTTTTAGAAAAATAGACTATTTGCCTAGCTTATTTGAACATCTCTCTCTACAACCTCCAAACACTTTGCATTACTACTCTCTAATGGTAAATGAGCAGGATTACATAGCATTTGATTTGTGTGGCACAGAAAACAAGAATCATTGCTTAGATTTTGTTCTCATGGCCTTAGGAATCGCAAAACCATTTGAGGTAGGTTCATTAAAATGTATTTTAAGAATATGGTGTTTTCATAAAGATGATGCCAAGAAAAAGCAATGCTATTTTTAGTCCCATTATTCTTAAAGTGCTCCTATTAATCTCAACTCCTAGGGATTTACCTAATGCATTTTATATCAATGGGTACTCCAAACAGAAAATTACCTATACATAATTTTTCAGACATTTCAATAAATGTTTGTTGAAACAATGTAGAATGAATATTAAGCTATTTGGCCACCATATGGTCAAACATTTGGATATTTGACTAAACTTTTCAGTTTTTAAAGGTGTTTAATTTTTTGAAGGTGCTGTCTGCATCTGAGTGTTTGATTTAATTCCAGGAAGGTGGTATGTTAGTATTCAGTGCCCTCTAAGGAATGCAGTTTACCTGAGCTGCGCTATCTGAGCAAATTAGATGAAATTTCAGCTACTTTTCCATGTCTTTCCATAGCGAACATCTAAAACCAATATTGAAGGGTAAGTGTTGTTATTCATTGCTTAAAGTTCTTCACATCTGCTCTAATTCCTACTCATCATCACTGCAGCATAACTGTAGAAATGGGAATCTGGAGTTTATTAACAAAGTTGGAGAAACCTGTACGATAATAAGGAGGTAGTCCACCTCACACTTAACAGGAGCTGAGTGCCTCAAATACCTTAAAGGCTTTTTCCTTTATGTCGAAATTCTTTTCCTGGTACACATAAACAGGCCTGCATACCAAAAGCATGTAATCATTGACTACATTCACTAGATGAGAATTGGGCCTACAGCCATACCACCAACAGACTAAAAACTTACCAAGCTCACAAAGAAGAGTTAGGTCAGTTTTCCTCTGGATATGTTAACTCTGAAATACCAGGTCAGCAGTAGTATACTCCAGAGTACTAAAGACTCAGAGATACAACCACCTTCTGTTTAGAGTCCTGGGCTCTAAAGGGATGTTCGGGAGAACTTGGTCTTAAGCTAATTTTTTTGGAGACTAAATCCAATTCCATGTAACTTTTTTTAAAAACCAAGGCATATTTAATGTAGGTTTTCATGCTCTGCATACAGATTCTTTTAAGAGGCTTTCTTATATTTTAGGAATTGGTCATTGTGCTTAAATGGTCCACCAACCTTTCATTTCCCTTCTTCTATAATATTCATTTTTAACTCCTGCTTTATTCTACCCTCCCACTCCCAAAAGATCTTCTGATACTCCCTTTCAGGCAAATCTAGGCAATGATTCATACTCCAGTTACAGAGCTCTCTTTGTGATTCAATTTTGTTTTTTTACATACAGTTAGTTGAACATTAAGCATTGTCCAACATTAAGCATTGGAATCCCCAAACCAAGATTAGGTAGGAGCTGGTCAACCTGCTACTTAAAAAAAAGAAAGAAAACCCATATTATCTCCTTAAAAGTGGTACTTAAAACATTACATGAAGAGGTGATTTGTCAATATTAATACTTCAGGGATGGCCCTTACCAGGATGCTGAGTTTTCACGAAGTCAGATACATCAAACCTTAATGGAAGAATCACTCGGTTCTATTCATTTCTCAGTCATCCCTCCCATTCTTTCCATATTCACTGCCCCAGCTCCCTGTGCAAACTATTTTTTCTAGATGGAAGCAACAGTCTTTAGATTATCTTCTACCTTGAATCATCTTCTTTCCATTTCTTTCCACATGTCACTCTCAGGTGACCACTAGAAGGTCCAAAAGTGGTCACTCTCATTAACTTTGTATGACTCCCATTTGCTTTCTGATTATGATTCCAATCCTTAGCTTGACATTCAATTCTTCTGCCTGTTTCTCCTAAAGATTTTTCTGTTGCTATACTCCAGTTGAATTGGATAATTTGATGTTCCCGAAATGCACTCCATGTTTTCACACCTCTTGGGTTGGCCCCTCTGCCTAAAATGCCCTTTCTGAAATATTTATCTTGAATTTGAACAAAATCTTTAAATTCTTATCCAGTGCCCTTTCAAAAATTATATTTTATCTCTCAGTAAACAATTTATGCACACAAATTAGTGTATTTTTAGGAATCCTGGCAAGGTAAATAGGATAATCCCCCCCCACCCCCACCCCGCCAATGATGTTGGCTTAATGGGGAAAAAAACCCACATTTGCTGATGTGGTTAAGGTTAAGAAACTTGCAATACAGAAGTTAGGCTGCATTATCTGGGTGGGCTCAATCTAATCACATGGGTCCTTAAATGCAAATAAACTTTCCAAGGGGCAGTCAGAGAAATGTGCATCAAGAGAAGGGTCAGACAGATGCCCCTTGTTGGCTTTGAAGAGAGAGGAAGTATGCCATGAGCCAAGAATGCAATCTCTAAAAGCTAGCATAGCAAAGAGGGATCCTTTCCTAGTGTCTCTAGAGAAAAACTCAGCCCTGCCCATACCTTGATTTTTAGCCTCGGGAGACCTGTGTCAGACTTCTGATCAATAGAACTGTAAGATAAATTTGTGTTGTTTAAGTCACTAAGTGTGTGGTAATCTGTTATAGTAGAAGCAGAAAACAAATACACCTGTGTTCAAATTCCAGAGTTTATTACATTGACTAATTTGAGGAAAATGGAATATAAGATTTCCCAAGTTCCCTTCTATGCCAAGATTGCCATCTTAGGTATGCTAGTTTATTCTTTCAGAGATCAAGATGCTACCTAATTAATATAATAAATGAATATCCACTAATGTGTCAATCAGTTTTTGTTTGTTTGTTTGCATCAGGACTCGAACCCGGCTCTCTGGCATGGCAGGCGAGAACTCTGCCTGCTGAGCCACCATGGCCCATCCACCAATCAGTTTTAACACATAAACCCAGAATATTTTCTAGTAATAAGGAAAGTAAAACTGTTAAAGGACACTAAAGTTCACTGTTTAAATAAAATCAGTTAAATTGATGTGGAGAGATACTTAATGTCAGTGATTAGGTTCCTTGTACATGCGAGCAGTAAATGAAGATTTGTTGGTGAAATTCCCATTTAACATGCTAGGAAAGTAAGGCTCGAGCATATTAATCTACCTAGTTAGGGTCACTCAGTTAATTGACTCATTCATGCATTCATTTATTCCATAACTGAAAAGTACTTATCACTAGCCAGTTATAAGTAAATAATTATTAGTAGATCCAGAACTCTAAACTATATCTGGTGTCAAAGAAAGTAGATTTACACAAGGAAATAGAGAATAATAACCCCTAGGCATCGT
Source organism: Tamandua tetradactyla (assembly GCF_023851605.1). Classification (NCBI taxonomy): domain Eukaryota; kingdom Metazoa; phylum Chordata; class Mammalia; order Pilosa; family Myrmecophagidae; genus Tamandua; species Tamandua tetradactyla. Next base: position 84,155,469 of record NC_135328.1, on the reverse strand, counting down.
GCGGGTTTGAGGTGGTCAAAGGCATGCCTGAAGGGAAGGTAGGCCTTTGGGAGCAGAAAAGGTGGATAAAGGGGAAGCCATGGAACAGAAATGCAAGGACCACTGAAGACCAGCTTCCTACAATTTATGTTTCAACCTTAGGTTGGCCTGTAGAGATTCAAGTAACTTCATCAGAAGGGTTAATTTCAGTGAAAACTTCCTTGCTATATGCAGGCGTAGTTTGATGAATTCAATAAAGTGATACTGGCTACAGTTTCCACTCTTTTGGGGTTAACTATCACACTGCCTGCTATGGAACACAGATACTGAAGAAACAGTTATAAGTCAAACCATGCTAAAAGGACACATATGGAAAAGGTGCCATAATCAAGGAACAGAGAAGAATTTTGAAAGAGGTGCTGAGGCCCACAGGATGAGGTAAAGAAAGTGGGGTTCTCTTTACAGAATATTTTCCTGTGAGAGTATTTCCCTTAAAATATTCTCCCTCTCCAAAACCAATTTCCTCAATGAGTTAAAACACCAAGGACATCACTTAGGATATTTTAAGCTGCAAGTAACAGAAAAAAGCCAACCAAATGTAGCCTTCATTTTCTTACATAATGAGATATTTAGAAGTAGGAGGTCCCAGGGTTTAATTAAGTTGTCAAGGATCTCGGATTTTTTTGATCCATATACCATCCATCCTTAGTGGGCTGGCTTTCCTACTCGGGTCTGTGTGGTCATAAGACCTGTGCATGGCTGCTTGAACTCCAGGATTCATGGCCTCATAAATCCATTCCCAAAGGCAGGAGGAAAATGGGAAGTAGAGTACTCTTAACATGTATCACTGTTTTTATTAGGGGAAAGACATCATTCCCAGAAGTAACTCACTCTCTCTTTTCCTTCCCCCAACCTTTGTGTCTTTTTCCCTCCCCACCATGAATATTTCTCTTTCTATGGAAGGCTATGGCAATGTCTTTTTAGGGTATATGATAGAACCTGGAGATGTATAACTATGATGCATCAGGGAATTATCTTATAAAATAGTACGTAGACTTCCTAGGACCAACATGTCCTCTCTCTAAATCTAATCATACAAAAGAGTTGAACCTGCAGTTTCTTGGTAACTTAAGAGTTGGTGGGTTTCTCATTTTATATGATTGCACTGAGAACTGAACTTCAGGCAGGTTTCACTCCCTTGTACACCATTTTATGCATATCCTTTGCATCACTTGTTTGCTAGTTCAGTAGTAAACCAAAGCGAAAGCAACCTTGAACCAAATCCAAATCATTCTTCTGAAAAGTCTTTTGATCTAGACCAGTATTTTGTTTTCTGGCGTAGTCTTGGCCACGACATCATATGACTTCTCCTTAGTTGCAAAGAAGATTAGAAGGGGTGCCTGGAATTTGACAGCATTGACTGTCTATATGGAAAGAGGGGGGAGAAATTGGTTGTTGGTTGGGCAATCACCAGTCTCTAGGACTCCATATTTAGCTTTAGGAACCAATTACAAAACATTATTTCTTCCAAAGGACAGACCAAGATGAAGATATTATAGAAAAACCTAATGTTTCTCATCAAAGTGATTTAAGATAAGCATTCCTTTGTTTCGATAAGTGCAATTTCTATCACTACTTAATGTTTCTCAGGTGAATTTTAGGTAGTACAAGTTCTTTTTGCTCTTTTCCAACCCTACTTCAGATAATTCAGCTTTGGAGAAGCGTTTATTCCTTTTTATTTCAAAGGCAATAGATTCTGTTTTAAACATTTGATGTTGGGGCAAATTTCCAAATACCAACTGAAGAAGTCAATGGCTATGGCAGATACTACAGCAAAATAGTTCACATTCTGGAGGCGAGTGTTGCAATTGCCCACAGAGTATCTGTGTATGATTCTGAGATTATAGAATACTCAATATTAACAAAGCTAAAGTTATAGATGTATTTCCAAGTATGGATCAGTCTAGTATCCCAATTAACAACGGGGCTAGTTTGGTATGTAGTCTTGTATGACTTGTGCTAGAGTTATTAGTGGGCACAACTTAGTTCTTTTTCTAGATTGATCTTTAAGGACAAGAAGGCTGTCAGTTTCATTGTCTCTCTGAGAGCGCCTGGATTCGAATGTGTGTTCCATTACTTAAACTGATGTGACCCTTGGGTGATTACCCTACCCCTGCAAACCTCAGTTTTGCCGTTGGTCCAGGGAAGCTTGCTCTAATAACTGCCTTGTAGAGTATGTTTGTGTGTGTGTGCACAAGTTAAATGTGTAAATTTGTGCAAAGAACTTGGTGCAGTGTCACTCAAAGAAAGTGTCCAATAAATGTTAGCTATTGATATTACTAAATATAGTGCTTGATTGAAAATCAAGGTTTAATTTTCCCACTAGCTAGCCATGTGTTTTTAGCTTAGGCACTCAGTGTTCTGGGTCTCATTCTCCATATCTGTTAAAGGAGGGAGGTACACTAGGATCCGTTCTTGTACTTTAAAGAATGAGCTTTATGATGGGTGAGGCCTTCGATTTTGTGGCTTGCACTTATGAACTTATTCCTGCAAAGGAGAAGCTAGACCTACTTAGGATTATGCCTGTGAGTCACCCCCAGAGAACTTCTATTGTTGCTCAGATATGGCCTCTCTCTCTAAGCCAATTACTCATGTGAACTCACTGCCCTCCCCCTCTATGTGGGATATGACTCCCAGGGGTCATATTTCCCTGTCAACATGGAACATGGCTCCTAGTGATGAGCCTGGGGTAGCATCATGGACTTGAGAAAGGCTTCTTGACCAAAAGGGGGAAAAGAAATGAAACAAAATAAAGTTTCGTTGGCTGAGAGATTTCAAATATCATTGAGAGGTCATTCTGGAGGTAATTCTTATGCAGTATATAGATATCCCTTTTCTGTTTTTGGTGTATTGGAGTAGCTAGATGGAAGTATCTGATACTGTTGAACTGTACCAGTAGCATAGATTCTTGATGATTGTATAACTATATAGCTTTTAAGGTGTGACTATGTGATTTTGAAAACCTTCTGACTGACACTCCCATCCAGTGTATGGACAGATGAGTAAGAAAATAAAAACAAAAAACAAATAATAGATGGGATGGGATGCTGTTCTAGTTAGCTAGCTGCCAGAATGCAATATGTCAGAAACGGAATAGCTTTTAAAAAGGGGAATTTAATAAGTTGCAAGTTTACAGTTCTGAGGCTGAGAAGATGTTCCAATTAAAACAAGTCTATAGAAATGTCCAATTTAAGGCATCCAGGGAAAGATACCTTGGTTCAAGAAGGCCGATGATGTTCAATGTTTCTCTCTTAGCTGGAAGGGCACTTAGCAAATACGGCGATATCTCCTGGTTTTCTCGTGACTCTACAAAAAGGACTGTCTCCAAAATGTTTCCTTTTTTAAAAGGATTCTAGTAAGCAACTCCACCTTCAATGGATGGAGACACACCTCCATGGAAATCATCTAATTAAAAGTTACCACCCACAATTGGGTGGGTCACATCTCCGTGGGAACAATCAAAATGCTCCCACTCAACAATATTGAATGAGGATGAAAGGACATGGCTTTTCTGGGGTCCACCATAGATTCAAACCAGCGCAGATACTTTGGATGTTCTTTTCTTACTTTTATTTTTATTTATTTATTTATTTTTGGAGTAATGAAGACATTAAAAAATTGATTGTGATGACAAATGCACAGCTAGATGATGATACTGTGAACCACTGATTGTACACTTTGGATGATTGTCATATGTATGTGAATTCACATATGTATCTGAATATATAATATGTATCAATAAAATTGCATTAAAAAATAATCAACTTTAAAATTCAGTGATTTCTGGTATTGTTTATTGCTCATCCCTGGACATGCTACAGTGGTTTGGAGAAAGGAGAAAAAAAGCCAAAAGCCCACCAAAGAAGCAGCATAGTTTATTAGACAATGTGGAATCTTCACCGTGTGATTTCATAATCAAGTTTATCTTTTGGTCATTCTGTTACGATGAGATGAAGAGAAAATGTTGATAATAATGGGTAGACTGTCCAATAAGTGGAGGGACTCTTTCAAGAAAGAGAATGTTTTCTTTCTTATGTTGCATGGAGAAACGGATCCTTCCATGGTGATTTGTAAATGAGCTCTTGGCTACTGCTGGATTGTAAGTTCCCAAGTATAAGTTTTACAATTTATTGGCTTCCAACAGAGAAACAGAGTATTTTATTTGGAAATACATTTGGAAAGGATTCCATAGAGCCCAGGCAGAATTAATTGCACTCTAGTTTGGGAGATTTTCACCTTTTCTGTGCTCTGTAACTAGCTGGCACACTTCCAACTATAATTTAGACTACCATGAACTGTAGGGTTTTTTTTTTTTTAATGTGCAGAGTGATTTTTTTCCAGCCGATAACTTCTTTTACTCATTGTTCTAAATTTAATTTTGCATCTGACTTATATTCAAGCACTCGTTAGTCCCTAATGTTTGCTCTTGGAAAAAAAGTACACCTTAATCAGTGGTTTTTAGTGATCTTTAAACTCTTTGGAAATTTAGTGAATTTGGGTTTACTCATGAAACCTTTACTAATCCCATTACAAGCTTCCATCAGGAATGTCTGCTACCCCAAGACTGGTTTATTTAAATTACAAAAGGAAATGCCTCTGAAACTTCAAACACCACAATTTATTCTTTTTTATTTAAACAACTGCAGGACAGCATGATTTTCATAGGGAACTCATTAAGGAATACTAGGGTTCACTTGGGCAGGAATTTTATTTTCTAGAAGAAGGCAGAAGATTTCTATACAATACCTCATCTCATCATTGTCTATCTGTTATGAACAAATAACCCACATTGTAATCAGCCAGATATACGAATGAGCATCATTTGCGTGAACAAGGGAACAGCCAGATGCATTTTGTGGGCTTCTGAGTTGATATATTTTGCTGTGAGAAGGTCATCTTTCCTAAGAACAAACAACAGTAAGATTGACACTGACTTAGACAAAAGGTCAACATTCAAATTCCTGTTATGTTTACATGGAGTGATGATATTGATGATGAAGGGACTGCCACACTTCATTTCTATAGAGAGTTTACTAATGAATTCACCCTTACTTTCCCCTTTTTTATTTTATTTTTCAGTTTAAATCTTTGATTAGAAATTTATGCTTGGTGTAGGTGCCCTACAGGAGTTCAACTTATTTTAGATGATTACCCAGTTCCTTCAATACCATTGATATATTTATCAACTGGATTGAGATGCTCCAATTTTTTCTTTTAAATTCCCTTATGTGTTTATGTTTACTTCTGGATTTTTTTTTTGCATATTACATTTTCCTGTCTGTTGAGTCCTGCCCTAAAACCCAATTGTTTTAATCATACCAGTTTTTTAGCTGGTAGTGCTAGTCCTAGGCCATCTCCATCCCTCCACTCTTAAAAGACAAACTTTTTATTATTTTCTATTTTTTTCCAAGGGCTGTCCAGATGATTGGAGAGCCCAATTCATCCTTATTATCTCTCCCCCATGTAAACATTCACTTGGAACATAAGTGCTTTCCCATTTTCAACATAATAGTTAAATTTCTAAAGAAGTTGCTTTTGAATTAAAAAAAAGTATAGCCCTTAACCAAAATTTTAAGTAAGTTTAAAATTTTGGTTAAGTAAGGGGAGCTTACTATTTAAAGAGACTCTTTGGTAAATCCGTTTATTAAATAAGTTAGGAAATTTTAAATTTGATAAACCTATATTTTTATATTTATTTTGCTCAAAATAAAGTTCAGTGATAAGATCATAGCTAAATTGAATGCAATTTTTAATCTATCGCAGGCAGTCTTTTAATTTTTTTTGGCACCTCTAGAAAGCAAAGAAACTAATGGATCAAATAATAACGGAAGAGAGATCAAAGCAATCCTTTCAGTCAACAGTGACAGTGCATGCAAATCTCTAAACACCAAAGCCTTTTTCTAGCTATAGAAATCCTCATGATCCTTGTGAAGAATACACCATTGAAAGTGGAATGAGCTTCTAAATTTTATGTTCTAGGTAAAGACAAACAACCTTGGTTTAGAAGGGGAAGTGGAATTAAGATTATTGAGCACTAACTATGGTATTCCATATACATGATCACAAGCCATCCACACAGCAGACCTCTGTATGCAGTGCGCTCTTCTCTGAGACAATGGTTAAGGGTGGGCTCCTGAGCTAGGCTGCCTGGGATCTGAGTTACCTCTTAGTCACTTACTAGACACGTGTCTTGGTGCTGGTTTTTAAAGCCCTCTTTGCCATTGCTTTCATCTTGTATAATAAAATGGGGTTATTGTAAAAATAAAATGGATTAATTTATGTAACTCATTTACAAAAATGCCTGGCATATAGTACTAAATAAATATTATTGTTAACATTTCCACTGTACTGATGGGGAATCAAAGTTTAGGGGTTAAGACACTTGCTAAAATTCATATGCTTATGAAGTGGTGGAGCTGGGTTTCTAAAGTTTCCAGTATGGGTCTCTTTGCAGCCCCGTTTCTGATTCCCACCACACCTTTGCCACTCACCAGTGTGGTCCCTGGAGCAGCAGCAGCAGCATCACAGAGGAGGTTGTTTGAAATGCTGACCCTTGGGCCAACTCCAGACCCAGAGACTCAGAATCAACTCCAGACCCAGGTGATGCTTATGTACCTGAAAGCTGAGAAATGCAGTAGGACATACCTCTTTCCACTCATACCTCTGCTAAGTGACGGTGAAGGGTCATCGCCATATAATCTGTGTTTTTAGAGACCTCAGGTGCCACAGCGGCTGAGTTGGTCTCCACTGTGGCCCAATTAGTACTATTCTCTCTTGCTCTCATTTTTTTTTTAACCTTTGTAGAAAACTGTTTTTATTATAGAACATGTAAAGCATATAGAATAGTAGGGAAAATTGTACGATAAATCCCATGTAAACATTCACCAATTTATATTCTCACTAATCACCCATCTCTCATTAATTTGAAGAAAATTCTAAACATCTTAGGTTTTTATGTATCCATAGTGTACCATGTATCTCTGAGGTATAGAGTATCTTTCATTAACATAATCATAATAAATTATCAGATTTATAGCAATTATGTCTTTTGTTTATTATCGGATATCCACTATCTCAATTTACTTACAGTTATTTTTTTGTTTTGGAAATGAATATATTAAATCTGGAAAAATGCAGGTAATGTTTTTCCCAACACATGTTTTCCATCTCTTTAATATATGTTGTACTCTTTTTCCCTTGGTCATTTTTCGTTAAGAGACCTGGCCAATTGTGTCATAGAGTTGCTCATAGCCTGGATTTTGTTAATCGTATCTTCTCATTGTCGTGATTTCCATTGGCTCATGGAGTTTTTGCAACTGTCTCTTGCTCTCATTTTTAATTCCTAAATTTATTTCTTAAAGGATTTGTTTGGGATGCCCAAAGATAGTTGTGCCCTAAGTCTCAGAGCAAAATTCTACTGAAGCAACCAAAATAAGAAATGGGGAAAACAATGCTAACAGTGAATGTTAGAACCAGTGGTTCTTAGCAGTAGAATTTAGCAGTAGCTGGTGAAAAAGGACAGATTATTGAATTGCAAAAGTGGATCAGAATCCTAATTCTTTTATTTAATTTTTTTCTAAACTATTTATTTAACCTTTCTGAACTTTCGTTTCTTTGTCCTTAAAAAATGATGACATTAATATTTATATCTCAGGTTTGAGAAGATCAAATAAAATAAAGGTATGTAAAAGTGCTTGGCACACAATAGGTGCTCAATAAATGTAAAACAAACAAACCCTGACGTATGAAAGAAGTTCCATTTCAAAGGTAAGGAAATTTTTACATAAGATCTACACATATAAAGGAGTGGTAGACAATGGCTGCCCCCCCTGGGATGCAATGAAACACAAACTGTATTTAAATGAATATTTCTATATTTAACGACGAAGGCAATTGCTTGATTGTGGAAGGAGTCCCAGGAGGGCTTTGTCTTTTAGAGAGAGTCACCAGTTTCATTTTAGTATGCACAAATATTTCAAAGAAGGATTATCATCAGTGAATTGAAAGAAATCTTGTCCCTTACACCATGTGATTAAAAAAAAAAAAGAGTTGCAATCTTACAAGGAATTTTCAAATTTTATATCACAGCCATTCTTAACCAGGGAGCAGAGCACTAATTTTATTAGTTTAAAAAAATGAGGGGTGGGCAACAGCGGCTCAGTGGCAGAGTTCTCACCTGCTGTGCTAGAGACCCGGGTTCGATTTCTGGAGCATGCCCATGCAAAAAAAAAAAGGAAGGCAATGAATAGAAACTGTTCAGTTACCAACTATTTAGATAGTATAGCTCTCCCATAAAGGAAGGTGCACCCACGTAGCAATAAAGGCAGAGAACAGCTTTGGTGAACCTCCTTAAGTTCCAGTTCTCAGGACCACAGCGAGCACTGCATGAGAAATGCCTTTCAAGTTGCTGCAGCTGCTCTGCTCTATGGAGCACCCACTGAGTTAACGGGCAGACACTCCACGTACGTGGGAAATCCTCAGGGTTCAAAGCCTAATTAATTCCCTGAAATCTATCAGAAATGGTAACATCAGGCATATAAAGTAAACATTTATTTTAGGAAATTAAAAATAGCTTAACAGTAAATTGAGGAAAAAAAAGGGTGAATTGCAAGCAACTTTATTTTGTCCTGTTTCTGCGTTTACACACTCCCTAGAGATTAAACTTAAAAACAACCTAAGCCTTTTGCCTCACAGTTTGGCTTCAGTTATTTCACAGTTTTGTGCAGTTTGGCACACTTGAACTTAGAGTTTATTGTAATTTGTTGCTGTGTGCACATGGTGTAGGCCCATCGTTCCTGCATATTTTCTTTTGATTTCTTTCCCTGAGCTTTTAAAAGAGACAACATTGTCTAATGAAAATAAAAGATAAATAACAAACAATTTTGAACAGTTTGGGAAGCAATTTTTTATTTCACACTAAGATAGTGTGCTGGTTTGAATCTGCTGTGTACCCCAGCAAAGACAAGTTCTTTCATCCTCATTCAGTATTACTGGGTGGGATCTTTTTATTGTTTCCATGGAGATGTGACCTACCCAATTGTGGGTGGTAACTTTTGATTAGATGGTTTCCATGGAGATGTATCTCCACCAGTCAAGGTAGGTTACTTACTGGAGCCCTTTAAGAGGGAACCATTTTGGGAAAAGCTCAGAACCAACAGAGCCCACACAACCAGAGAAATTTGGAGATGCAGAAGGAAAATGCCCCCGCGGAAGCCTCATGAAATGAGGAGAGAAAGTTAGCAGATGTCGCATGTACCCTCCCAGCTGAGGGAGAATCTCCAAACTGCCCTGGCCCTTTCTTTGGAGTTAAGGTATCTTTCTCTGACTGCCTTAATATGGACATTTTCATGACCTTAGAACTGTAAACTTGCAACTTAATACATTCCCTTTTTAAAAGCCATTCCATTTCTAGTGTATTGCATTCTGGCAGCTTAACAAACGAAAATAGATAGTTTTACTGAGACTTGACAATCTACATGAATCTAAGATTGGAGTCCACATTTTAGTCTTTTTTCTCCTTCTTAATTGAAGTATTTAGATATAAAAATGTCTTGACGTAGTTGATACCTCTATAATGTCTAAAATTTAGAGCAATCCTTTTTTCTGGTCCACCCTGGGGAGATAATGCTCCTAGAATTTCTTTCTCTAGGGGAACCCTTGTGGAAAACTGTGTTTTTCACTTGGAGTTAGGTGATCATCTTTTCAAGGATGGTGATGCTGATTGCTGCCTGCATCACCAAGAACAGGGCTTATCCACCCCAAAGCATGCTAGATGTATAAAGGCTCTCAGATATTTGCATTTCATCTCTAAAATTCATTCAGAGAATCTCAACTTGCTTTCTCTGTCACTGCTTGCTTACTTTGCTATTTCCATAACCTACATGTATGCATGTATATATGTAAGTGCATTAGTTTGCTAAATGCTGCCGAAATGCAATATTCCAGAAATGGAATGGCTTTTAAAATAGGAATTTATTGTTACAAGTTTACAGTTCTAAGGCCATAAAAATGTCCAATCTAAGGCATCCAGAGAAAGATCCCTTAACTCAAGGAAGGCTGATGTCTGTCACAGGGAAAAGCATGAGGCTGGCATCTGCTGGTCCTTGTGCTTGGTTCCATTGCTTCCAGCTTCTGATGCCAATGGTTTCTTCTCTAAGCATTTGTGGGCTTTCACTTAGCTTTTCCAGGACACAATTCTGGGTTCTGGGCTGATTAGCATCTCATGAGAACATACATGGCAACGTCTGTTGGGCTCTGCATCTCCAAACATCCATGTTTAGGCATCTGCTCTCTCTGTCAGCACTCCAAGCATCTCCAAATGTCTGTGTCTCTGTTGGTTCTGAGCTTTCTCCAAAATGTTTTCTCTTTAAAGGACTCCAGTAAACTAATCAAGACCTACCTTGAATGGGCAGAATCACATCTCCATCTAATCAAAAGGTCACACACACAATTGGGTGTGTCCCATTGACATGGCAAACATCCAATCAAAAGTCCCACCCACAATTGGGTCTATCACATTTCCATGGAAACAATCCAATGTTTCCACCCCAAAATACTGAATCAGGATTAAAACAAACCTGGTTGCCCCTACAAAATTGAATTAGGAAAAAGTATGTGGCTTTTCTGGGGTACATAACAGCCGCAAGTCGGCACAGTACGTTTGTACGTTTTGCTTATTGACCCAGGCTTTCATTCTTAATCTAGTCCTCCACTATTGGGACTCACTATCCTGTTTTAACCTCAGTAACCCTTTGTAACATGGCTTCCAGTATTTGTTCTTCATCACCCTGACCCCAGAAATACAGCATATTTTTCATAATGTGGCTTAATGAATTAAAATGGGCCTGGTGGGGGGAAGGGAGATGCCAAACATTCACTGGCCTTGGAAGAATAAGCCTTCCATACTGTCTCACACTATGAGAGCCTATAGGTCATGGGGCATTTTGAGACCTCAACAATTTCTTGCTCTCACACCTCTCATTGTAATGCCTTTGTCAGCGATTTACATAGAATAGAAATTAGTTTCAGGCTTGACTCTTTCCCTTTATGCAAAACTGGCAAGGAGCATTCAGATAGCTAGCTTTTGAACTGGGACTTGTTTCTTTTGCTTGGAATTTTCACTGGTATAAGGGTAAGTTGAGATCTCTTGAATTTCTGGAGTACAGATTTAGAGATCTATTCCATTTGAGAGCTCTGAAGTCTTCAGAATGATGTAGAAGCTCTACTTCACCTCCTAAAAGTATCATGTTCCCCAATTTTCCCTGCAGCATGATATGTAGTATTCTTTGAATGCCCTTAGGATTTCATGGGCTACATGTTGGCATGGATACTACCATATTTTATCTGAGTTTTCTCCAAAATGTTTCCTCTTTAAAGGACTCTAGTAACACTAAACTAATGAAGACCCACTTTGATTGGGTGGAATTACTTCCCCATCTAATCATCTATATTTTCACATATTAACTTCAGTAAAACTGTAATGTATCTTATAATTGATGGTGCATCATAATTTGATTATCAGTATTCTTTTACTCTTTTTTTTTTTTTGCTTTCTAAAAGGGGAATTTAATAAGTTGCTGATTTACAGTTCTAAGGCTAAGAAAAATGTCCCAATTACAACAAGTCTATAGAAATGTCCAATCAAAGGCATCCAGGGAAAGATATCTTGGCTCAAGAAGGCCAATGAAGTTCAGGGTTTCTCTCTCAAGTGGAAAGGCACATGGCAAACACAGTCAGAGTTTCTCTCCCATCTGGAAGGGCACATGGTGAACATGGTGCCATCTGCTAGCTTTCTCTCCCGGCTTCTGGTTTCATAAAGCTCCCCAAGAGACATTTTCCTTCTTCATCTCCAAAGGTCACTGGCTGGTAGGCTCTCTGCTTCATGGTGCTGCAGCATTCTCTGCTCTCTCTGAATTGCTTTCATTCTCCAAAATGTTTCCTCTTTTGTAGGACTCCAGAAACTTATCAAGGCCACCCAAATGGGTGGAGACATGTCATCACCTAATCCAGCTTAACAACCACTCTTGATTAAATCACATTTCCAGGGAGATGATCTGATTACAGTTTCAAGCACATGATATTGAATAGGGATTATTCTGCCTTTATGAAATGGGATTTTGACTAAAACATGGCTTTTCTAGGGGACATACATCCTTTCTAACCAGCACAATAACCTTTTGAGGATCTGCCAGGTGGTTTTCCAAAGTGGCTACACCATTTTACATTACCATCAGCAACATGTGAGGGTTCCAGTGTCTCTTCATCTTTGCCAATACTTGTTACTGTCCATCTTTCTGTTTCTGGCCATCCAAGTGCAACCTTGACTGGGTCCCAAGTCAAGGTCTGGGACCCACTGAGGCTTGGGAGACTTTTAGCTGAGCAAACCCAGTGCCTTCTTTTTTCACTTAATGTTACAAAAAAACAAATGCTTTTTGTAAGAGCACCTTTTGTAAGAGCACTGTAGTAAGAAATCGCAATGCAGTCCATCTCTATAAAAACAATTGAAAGTAAAATACATTTAAAATAAAATAAATGAACACGAAGTGAAAATTTTTAGAAAAATTAAAGTTTCAACTTATTCTCATTTACTATAAGCTGCTGGTCTGCAAGATTTCTTGTTTGCTTTTAAGCCCACTTCAAGTATCCATAACAAGTGAGGTCTCCCTTTGAAAATTGTAAGCCATGGTAGTCAAATAACTGGTGATGTATGGAATGGATTACCGAGTCATAAATCTCCACTTCCAAGAAAAAACATATCACGAATTGGATCAATGAATGATCTGATAAATTCCCATAGTAGTGAAAATGTCTGATATTCTAAATCAGCTGTGCTATGACTGATTTAGTTATACTAGAGTTATGTTATCAGTTACACCTAAAAGTCAATACTTCAAAGATGGCTTATACATTAGATTATCTTCAAATATGGCCAGAAAGCTTAGTATTGCTCTCCACTAATTTGCTGGGTCCCCCAGATATGTAGTCTTTGTAAGGATTTGTGCTTGGTTTTGAATAAAGTTAGGAGAGAGGGATGTGACACTTGAGATGTTTATTGAGCATAACCACTCCAAATGGCTATTGACTAAGAGTAATGGAAAATGAGAACCAAAGAATAAAAACCTCATCAATACAGTGAAATCTGTTCTCCTCTCTCTCTCTCTATATATATAAACTTCATGTGTTGGCTTTGGCAGCAGTTAGGAACTTTGCCATTCCAATAAAGTTCTTGAAATTGACTGGATATCACTTCTTTCACAGGAAAACATCTGCCAGAGCATTTATCCAGCTATAAACGAGAATATTTTTATTCTTTCAAATGACATATCAGAAGTATTTATTTGCATTTGCAATATACAGTATTAGCCAATCACAGAAATCTCTGAACACAGGCACATAATCCAAATTTAAGTTTAAAAATACACTAACTAGAGAAGCATGCCTAGATGTCTCTACCTTCTAATGTTTTCATTGTGCTGTTGAAAGAATCTCGCTTGGCTGAACTGTACTATTTTTAGACTTTATTTGGGGGAATTTAGTGAAAACTTTCCACTCTTAAGCTTGTTTCAACCGACTTTGTGGTTTAAATCTTTGAACACACACACTCATACCTCCTGGATTTTATATATGTAAAATGCGATTTTTTCATTTTTAATATTATTGAAATTGGATGCATCTTATATCGATGGCATGACATCATTGAATTGGCAGGGTTTTTTCTTTCTTTGTGGTTAAAAAAAATAAGGTGCAGTCTTATAATCAATGGCATCGTTGATGAAATATGGAATAATAAATAAGACCTACTGTTTGTTGTTCTCACCATCTCAGGCTCTTTCAGCCTACGATGACTTTGATTGTAAAATGAAACACTTATTTTTTGTAACATTATGCCTTACTTAATATTCACAAGTACAAGGCAGATGTTGTTGAGTAATTTTTACAGATGAGGGAGGTAAGGTCAGGAAAATTTGAGGATAACTTTCCCATCCCACTGACTGTACATGTTGAAGTTAGGATTTGGATTCAGTTATGCCTGATGTCAAAACCTGATCTTGTCAGAGGCTCACAATGAACCAACTTAAAAAACACCAAACTAATATCCTCTTCTTTCCAAAAGACTGCATTGGGAAAAAAATCACAATTTTTGCACAACACTCTTACAATCATTATCATGTTAGATTAAGAATGGCATCATTGGGGTGGGCCACAGTGGCTCAGCAGGCAAGAATGCTTGCCTGCCATGCCAGAGGACCCGGGTTCGATTCCCGGTGCCTGCCCATGTAAAAAAAAAAAGAATGGCATCATTGGATGGTTAAACCCTAATTTCCTGTGAAGTATCAGTCTGTTCAGTCAAAATTGCTTATCTTCCTCCAGCTTCTATTTGCTGTGGACCTTCTTTGGGCCAAGCACAGAACTGAGTAAATACTGGGGGGCAGGTGAAGAGGAAAATGGGGTTCAATTTAGGTTCAAGCTCTGAATCAAGAGCGAGGAACAGCAAACCTGGGTTCTATTTCACAGGCCTTCTGTTACTGCCTTGCTGTAAGATATGAGTAAATAATATTCCCTCCCTCTCACTGGGTTTTTGCATAATAATCTATTTACTAAATCTTGTGATTGTGAGGATAAAATGAAATTAAATAAGATAAGGTAGTTTTCAAAGCACAAATGACAATAGATATGCTTGACATTTTCATTCCTAATGGACCTGTTATAGGTATAATCATTGACCAAAGATTCATTCATGCAGGCTGTGAGCCACAACAGGTGTGTGTAGAGGAAGCAAAATTATGCTCTACAGCTTCAGTTGAACTATTTCCTACCTTTCTAATGTCATTACATTAGTCAAGTGATATTAATTTTGCATCTTTATACAGATGTAATTTTTCAGTCTCTCTCTCTTCTCTTTTAGGTATTTTAGTGTGGTGAACAATATATTATGCTTGGGTCTGGACAGTGGATTGAACTGAGTTTGGTCCCAACTTCAGCACCAAGTTGTGCTGCCATGGACCTGCTGCGTTACCTGTCTGAGCCTGGATGGCTTTCTATTCAAATGAGAATAGTGCCTGCCTTGGAAGGCTCATGCAAGGTTTATGAATGACACAAAACACTTAAAATAGGCCTAGAACAGTAAGGATAATAAATATGGGCTATTTATTGTCATCCTAATCTGTTGCAGCCATCCATCACTTTTTACGTCTCATGTCCCATTCCACACACACATGACAATTCTGGTACAGAAAATGTGAAAATGCTGTTCTAGGCACCATAGATGATAAACAGAATAATAAGATAATGTCTGTGTTCTTGAAGAAATTACATGTGGTTAAATTTCTGCCGAATCTATTATTTTGCCAATTTAATCCATCCAATTTGATATATTATAGAAAGCAATGAACTGGCATTTTCATTTTTTAAATGAATAGGCTGTCTTATTTTATAATCTATAGAAACCAACTTGGTCTAAGTAATTGCTCTGGACTAAACCCAAACATTATCCCTTTCTTCAGATGAGTCATCATGTTTACATCAGCAATTTATCCTTGCCACATGACTGGCTAGATCCTCAATTTCATCTCTTTTCTTCTTTAAATGAAGGCTGTTGCTTTTGAACTCTTTGAAATCTTTTCCGTTTTATCCACCTGCCATTTCTTTCCAGATGGCTTTGCTACGGTAAATTCCCATGCTTGCTATATATTTGCCCATCCTGGAAGGATCTCCAAATTTGCCCAGAAAATTAATTCCCAACATTGTAAATTAGTTCCTTTTCATTTTCAGAGGAGTTAAAATCAAAGACTGTAGAGCCAGGCTGCCTGGTTAAAATCCTCCCTGGCTGTATGACCTTGGGCAAGTTACTCCTGTTGCCTGAGTTCCTTCATTTGTAAAAGAGAGCTCTTAACAAGAGTACCTACCATAGAGGATGGTTGGGATGATTAAATGAGTTCATATATATATAATGTTTTATGTGTGTTTGCCATTATTATTGCTATTTGCAATCCCTTACCCTGGGTTTTTTTTTTTTTTTTTTTTTAATTTTTTATACATTTAGTATTCCCGAGGGGGTGCACCGTTCCTGGAAGTATTGCAATACCAGGTCGATGCGTGGAGTGGACAGAGAAAGATCCTATTCCATCTTCCAGCTCCAAAAATCCATTTAATATATTGTCCTCGGATAGAGGACATATCAGATATTAAACTGATAAGAACGGATACTACACTTGATCTTAACCAAAAGGCCAAGAAGCGATACCCTGGGTTTTTGATGCTGTCAGATGATTTTTCATATTCTTGCCATTCCAATAAATTAGATCATATGAAGTAAAGACCGAATAGCAGAGAGAATACATGTAGACACAGAGTCAGAAAAGAAAACGATAAAGCTAGGATGAGATTAGAAAGTCATGAGAAGTTAGACAGGACAGCATTTCCAATAGATGGAAATCAATAGACTCAGAAATAAGAGAACAGGTAGCTAGAAAGACATAGTGGAAAAGATAGCTGGAAAAGTGTCAGTACTCAGCATTGAGATGACAATTTACATCGTGATTGCATCAGAAGAGAGTTTTCAAAGTTCCAAGGATGGGAACTTTGTGGGAAAGATGGTAGCAGGAATTTGAACTAAAAAAGAATGAGGTGTTCCAGACTTGTTAGAATATTGGAAGTATGAGTTTGAAAAGGGAGTGGAAATAGTCCACAGAGAAGGACAGATCAACTGTCCTGCAGAAGTGAGAGAGGAATTCAGTCAAATTCCTCAGGAGATTCCTGTAGGAAAGAAGAGCTTTCTTGTTTCTGAAGAAGAGTTGGAGTGGGGGTGGGGAGGGGAGTGAATGAGAGAAGAGAAATAGAGTCAGGTACCATGAGGTACTGGACAGGGGTCAAGTTTGTCTTCCTCTGTTTCCCAAGAACCCAGGAAACGACCCTAGGCAAACTTCCAATATCACTGGGCTACAATTTTCTGTAAGGTCTTTTTCACCTCACAATCCCAATCGTGATAGACACTGAGATGAAATTTGGGCAGGTGAGAAATTATATATTTCATTCGACTTATGATCATAGAAGATAAAAGTCCAGGTCAACTCTGCTCACCAATGAAAACGAATGAGCCAAAATTATGCAGAGGCACATTGATGAAAGTCACGTGCTGAAGTGAAAGAAGTTGGTCACAAAAGACTCTGTACTGTATGAATACATTTATATGAGGTTCAAAGCCAGGCAAAACTGAACTTCAGTGATAAACATCAGATCACTGGGAGTGTGCTAGAAATGTGTTCAGTCTTGATAAGGATGGTGATTACATAAAGGTGTCCATAGATAAAAGTAATAGAACTGTACTCTTAAGATTTGTGCACTTTATTGTAAGTTGTGTCTCAATTATAAAGAAAAACAAGTAAAGGTTCTTATTTTTAAGAAGTTCAAAGACATCAGCTCAAAATTAAAAGTAGGGTCAGAAATTGAGGGCTTTAGGGGCAAGACAATTTCTATGGGAATGGTGGTTGGGTCAATGAGAGGATCAAATGGATTATCTTATAGCAGGTATATATATATATATATTTATTATTATTATAATTTTTTCATGGGCAGGCACTGGGAATCAAACCTGGGTCTTTGACATGGCAGGCGATAACCCTGCCACTGAGCCACCATCACACCACCTTAAAATTGCGTGAAAGTTTCAGGAAATAAAAATAATTATTTTTCTCTTTCTTTGATGCATATAGCCCTCATAATTACTTTGTTTTTCCATTTATTGTGTAAATAACTCTTACTTTTTTTTTTTTTTTAACGTGGCAGGCACTGGGAATTGCACACGGGTCTCTGGCACAGCAGGCGAGATCTCTGCCACTAAGCCACTGTGGCCTGCCCAAGTACATAGATATTTTAACTGCTCTCTATGGTAAATAGAATTCCTATTAAGGACTGACCCAGCATTTGCATTAATTTCACATACATATTCCATATTCACTCTGGCATATAACACACATGCATTAGAACAATGATCTTTAAAATGCTCTACTAAGTCCTATGCTTTACGGAGGGCACTCAGGGTTGCTGTGTGGGGTGAAGAGAAGGACACCCAGCAGCCGGAGCTCCCTGCCCTCCCCTGTATTTACCTGCCCTTTCCTGTCCCTGCATGCGTCAGCCAGTGCAGTTCTACTGTCATCTGTCTTATAAGTTGTGGTTTGGCCATAAGAGTTAATACATAAACAGGATTTCCCTCCTAAAGAATGTTTAAAAATATTGAAGAAAGATATACATAGCATATACATTTAAAACAATTTTAAAAATTTAGAGACATTAGAAATTTTTATTAAAGCCTTGCTAATAACTGTAACTTAGAATCAACAGAAATTTCAAAGTATCTTTACACTTCTCTTCATAATTTATCTCAAACTAAAGGTTCTATTTTTGTTATTAAGTGTTGCAAACCCAGGGAGGTATAGTTCCTGTCCTTGGGACCTGTAAAAAAAAGCCCCTCAAGCAGAGCTGCAGTGTTTCTGATCTTTCAAGATTGCAGATTCAGGGTGCAAGAAGAGCTATACTCTTTCTGTACTGCCTACTGTTTTTTTACTCCTGGTTCCCCTGTGAAGGAAAAGTATTGCTTTAAGTCTATTCTATGCCAGGAAACTTTCTGCCTTTTGATAAATTTCTGGAGCCACGATAATACACGGGGCGAGTTGGAAGGGCAAGGTGGTTTTATCAGTGTTGTACTGAGTGAGCGGCTGCCATGCTCTGGCTCCTTATTTAGGCAGTAGAGGAGGTGCGGGTGACGTGCCCTGCTATTGTGGTTATTCTGCCATAGATCCCACCAACCGGAGTTTCCTGTTTTCCCCACCTTTGACAGCCACCTCTGCTTCCTCTCCCTGCAAGCTCATTCTTTTCTCCATCTGCTCAATTGACATTTATGACACTTATCAGGTGTTTGTTTTCATACCTCTCCAAATTTAAATATTGCTCATTGTTTTGGGGCTTACTCAGCACTCATTTCTATCATTGGCAAGGTACCTGCATGTAATCTGCTAGTCTTTATCCTTAGTGAGGCTTTCTCTGCCAGGGACTTAGGAGATATTTGAAAGCTCCTAATTATGAATGTGGGTGAAGTTTTTCATTTGAGAGGTGGTGTACGTGTGTGCGCGCCTGTGTGTATGTGTGTGTGTGTGAGAGAAAGAGAGAAAGAGAGGGAAGAGAGAGAGAGAGAAAGAGAGAGAGAGAGAAAGAGGTTGTCCAATTGCCTTCTAAAGTATCGGCCATGATTAATAATGCTATCCACCTTATATATTTTTCTTTCTTATCTACCTTGGCATCTTTATATATGTAAAAAAGCTGTTCCAATTAAAATGAACATATACAAAATAAGATGGTTTAAAAATCTAAAATAGTTTCAATTAAATTTTTTTTCCATTAAAAATTCCACTGCAGGTTGTGTGTGCAGATGTGGCCGTTCTTTGTCCCCTTTCTATAATTTTAAGCACCTTTGTATTTTTAAATTTCATCTTCTAATAAGACTTGATGCTGGCTGGTCAAAATCAGGAAATAATCTCTATTTGGTACCTCTGTCCTATGAATTGTTTTTCAAAAGGTGAACAAGTTTTTAAGCTATAAAGGTATAAATTTATGTTCTAATGAGCAAAGAGGTTTAGTGGATTAGATTAACAAAACATTGAGCAGCTGGAATAGTACATTCCTGAACTTCCCACAGAAATGTTTCCATGCACTTTAGTCCATTCCAAAACCTCAGATTTCCTATAAACCCATGAGGAGACTCCTGCCATCATTCTTTCCTGATAAGCTGCAGATACAATTTATTTTACTGTCTCACCTTCTCAATAAAATGGAATTAGAAGGAAATACAGGGCTCTTGGCTTTCCCAATTTATTATCCTTCAGATAATTAATGTTTGTACTTTAGCCACAGAAACTTTGTTCAAACAAAATATTAAACTAAAGCCAAGTGTAGAAAACAGATAAATGTTCAACGGTTCCAGGTGAATTAGGCACAAAACTCTGGCTGCTGGATCCATCCCTACCTGACAGAGGCACTAGAGAGGACCATTTAGAGTAGTTGAGGATCTTAATTTAGAGCCATGGTTCTCAAGTTGGCTGTCCATTAGAATCTTTTGGGAAGTTTCTTAAAATTATCCATGTCCAGACCCTGCCCTCCAGAGTGTGATTTAACTGGTAGGGTTTAGTGTTCAGCAACTGTACTTTTTTCAACTCCCAGGTTATGTAATGTGCAGCCATAGTTAAGAACTACTGCTTTAGAGCAGTTCTCAAACTTGAGCGTGCGTCAGAATCAGCAGGGAGCTTGTTAAAACCCAGGTGGCTGGGCCCCACTTCCAGAGTATTTGATTCTGCAGGTCTGGGGTGGGACCTGAGAAGTTGCATGTCTTACAAGTTCCAGGTGATGCTGATGCTGCTGGCCTCGAAAAAACATTCTGAGAACCAATTCTCAAAATTGGTGGAGTGATTGTGGAATTGGCCAGGGTCATGCATTTTCTGTTCTAATGTGCATGGATGAGGCACTTGAGGCCATTTGCAGTCATCCAGAGAAGAAATGACAACTGACAGGGACAGTTACATGTGGAAGAACCAGTAAAGAAATAAGACAAAAGGATACTATTGTCCTCTCCCTGTCTCTGCTTACCCCACTCTGGGGGCGCTGGGTCTTGAGCAGGAAGCAAGAAGGAATTGTTGGATACAGGCTATGTCACCTAACCTCCAGGTGACTGGTCTCAAGGTAACAGTTCAAGCCTGCTGGGTGAGGATGGTGGGGAGGTAAGAGATGAGATCTAAAATACTTGTGTTTGAAGGTTTAAACAGGATTGAATTTTAGTCATCAGAGGGTACCAGAAAATCATAGAGTTGACCTCAAGATATTGTTGAGATGGAGAAGTGAGATTAAAGAAAAAAGCAATGACAGTTGTGACTAGAAAAAAAAATTAAGGAGTTTCATGATTATATTCCACTTAGATTTATTCTTTTTGGAACTCTTCAAAAAAACTGGTAATAATAATAATAATAATAGCAATGCTAATACATAGCTAATATTTATTGTGTACTTAAAATATACTATACTAATGCAAGGTGAAAAATAGAGTTGCAGATGGGAACTCTGCATTTTATGCATGATTTTTCTGTAAAACTACAACTTCTATAATAAAAAAAACATTCTGGGCTAACTGATTTACATGCATTATACTGATTTATTCCTGCAGAATAGGGGCTAAAATGAGAGGGGGCTAAAATATTTTAGATTCAGAAACTGAGTTCCATGGAGAGTGATTCAAGTAAGTCCACTCAGCTAGCAAAAGAGTAAGGGCTAGAGTTTGAACCTCCCCACAAGCTTCTGAACTCTCCATGGTGCTATACAGCCTCTAGTTGTTTTATTTCTGAATTCTACTGTCTCTGCCTGCCACCCAAAAATGGGCTTATAGGATCTGCTCAGGGGCCTTCTGTAATGTGCTTACTCAGGTACATTGCAGCAACTACCTATGGTATGTAACTAAAAGATTTGTCTGCTACAAATGAAAATGATCTTCAAATATCGAGATGGCTTTCCTCTCTCAGTTTCTGAAAGTGAATGATTCAATGTTGCTGCATCATCCGATAATTAAAAGTTCTAATCCTAATTTAAGGACTACGTCATCAGTTCATCCTGATTCTAGTTGTAATGGCCTTGGTCATGATTCAGCACTCTTCTTAAAGCAATGTGAATTTGATGTGCAAAATACGATTGTCACCTGCATCAAGAAAAATAAGGCAGCATATAAAATTATGTATATACCATGATTCCAATTTTATTTAAAATATGCCTAGAGAGAAATAAATTGAAATCTTAACAATTGTTATTCCTGGCAGTTAATATGGTGAGTAATTTACATTTTCCTTTTTATCCTTCTGAATGTTCCAGTTTCCTTATAATGAGCATGTATTTCTTTTTCTTTAACCAGAAAAATAAATTGCTGCATGGTGCTGTAGGTGCTGCCAAATGCTTCGACATAGCAAAACAGTTACTTCCTTGAATTTCAGTGGCTAGCTGGGAAAACATTTCCTGGTTTCACCAATATTATTGTAACACATTTTATCCCTAACGTTGTTGTCCTTTGGCATCATTTTCAAATTGTATCTACTTTGCCCACTTGTATTGGTACGGTCATAGGTACATCATGACTGGCAGTGGTGAGAGAGGCTTTGCATCCTTGATTCCCTTTTTGGTGAACCAGAAAAACAAAAATGATGGTCATTCTTAATGCAAAAGGCAACTTCCATTGTGCAAGTGGTTATGAGATATTCTTAAGTTCTACTCCAATCCACTCCCTGCATGCCAAAACTTTTCAGACAAAAGAATTATCTGAAAGCTCTGAATAGAATAAAACTCCAAAGGCATTTACTAACCATCTAGTACAACTTTCTTATTTTACTACTGAGAGATCACGTCCTGAATAACTCATCCACAGTCCTTCAACTTGGTCAGCGTTAGAGTCCAGGCCTGAACTTCAGCCCAGTAATAAATAAATGAGCAACCCCCCCAGGTGCTTTAGCAAATAATAGTCACAGCTTGGGTAAAAACTTACTTTATCAGGTGGTGTCAAGGGTGTTCTATTTTTTCTTTAATATTTTTATTGTTAAAGCTTAACATACAAACATTCTTGGCATACAAACATTCCACACATGGCTACAGCCAATGGCTCACAATGACATCACATAGTTGTGTGTTCATCAGCATGATAATTTTTTGAACATGTGCATCACTCTAGCAAAAGAAATAAAAAAGAAAACACTCATACTTACCATACCCCTCACCCCTCCTTCTCATTGATCACTAATATTTCAATCTACTCAATTTATTTTAACCCTTGTTCCCCCTATTATTTGTTTATTTTTTATCCATATTTTTTTCTCATCTGTCCATACCCTAAATAAAAGGAGCATCAGACACAAAAGTTTTCACAGTCACACGGTCACATTGTGAAAGCTATATCATTATACAATCATCTTCAAGAAACATGGCTACTGGAACACAGCTCTACAGTTTCACGTACTTCTCCCTTGCCACCTCAATGCACCATAAACTGGAACGGGATATCTATATATTGCATAAGAATAATCTGCAGGATAACCTTTCCACTCTCTTTGAAATCTCTCACTGGCACTTTGTTTTGTCTCATTTTTCTCTTCTCCCTTTTGGTCGAGAAGGCTTTCTCAATCCCTTGATGCTGAGTCCCAGCTCATTCCGGAATTTCTGTCCCATGTTGCCGGGGAGGCTTACATCCCTGGGAGTCATGTCCCATGTGAGGGGAGGGCAGTGAGTTCACCTGCCGTGTCGGCTTAGAGAGAGGCCACATTGGTATCAAGGGTATTCTTAAGGAAGAAATTGTATTGTCTTAAGAAAATGCCTTGACTTGTCCCGGGCTGAGATTGAAGCTCTGAGGCCACAGTGGTGGGAAGATGAGAGAGCTGCCCTGCTTGGCATAAGAAATGAACTGGAGCCCACTAGGCTGAAATGGCCAAGGAAATTTTAAGAACGAGAATGTCTAATACCGAATTTTACACTGTTTGAGTTTTTTTTGAGTAAATTCCTTGCTCCCTAAGCCTTCAGGAAATTCCTACATAAACACCTTTGAGGGAGAGGAAGAAGAGAAGAGAGAAGGGGAGAGGAGAGAAGAGAGGAGGGGAGGGAAGGAGAGGGAGACACGATTATGAATCATTAAAAAGGGAAACTTCTGTGTCAGGGGGGAGAGGAAGCAACAATTGAACAACTGCAAGCTGTATAGTGAAAAAAAAAATCCACTAGATTCAGGAAATCAGAGGTGAAATATCAACCACTGGTTTATTATGGAAATATTGGGAAGAACATTGAACTTCCCATGGGGCAAGAATGGAGTTTTGCTACTGCCACTATCTCTACATTTTTAGTGTCCCTGCTGACATATGGTATATAATAGTACAATAGCTGTCACTTATACATCCTTTTATGTATTTGTAATATCAAGAATATCTCTGCAAGGGAGTTATTATTATTATCCTTTACTTACAGGCTAGGACTCACAGGCTTAGAGAAGCACATAGTTAAATACAAATTTTGCTTCCTCTACTTACTAGCACTGTGATTTTTTAAAAAATATTTTTGTTGATAAAACAACATACAAACATTCCATGCATGGTGTATAATTGATGGCTCACAATATCATCACATAGCTGTGTATTCATCACCATGATCATTTGTTTTGAACATATGCATCACTCCAGAAAAAGAAATAAAGAGGAAAAAAGAAAAAACTCATACATAACATACCCCTACCCCTTAGTGGAAATACTCATTGACCACTAGTATTTCCATCTACCCAATTTTATTTTAACCTGTGTTCCCCCTATTATTTGTTTATTTTTTAGCCATATTTTTTACTCATCTATCCACACCCTGAATAAAAGGAGCATCAGACACAAGGTTTTCACGATCACACAGTCACATTGTAAAAGTTATATCTTTATACAGTCATCTTTAAGAAACAAGGCTACTGGAACACATCTCTACAGTTTCAGATACTTGCCTCTTATACACCATCAGTTAAAAAGGTGATATCTATAAAATGCATAAGAATAATGTCCAAGATAACCTCTCAACTCTGAAATCTCTCAGTCACTGACACTTTATTTTTTTCTTCTTTCTCTCTTCTCTCTTTTGATCAAGAAGGTTACCTCAATCCCATGGTGCTAAGTCCCATCTCATCCTGGGATTTCTGTCCCACGTTGCCAGGTAGAATTACACCCTGGAAGTCATGTCCACGTAGGGGCAGGGAGGGCAGTGAGTTCACTTGTCATGCTGGCTTAGAAAGAGAGGCCACATTTGAGCAAGAAAAGAGATTTCCTGGGTGTCACTCTTAGGCCAGATTTTAAGTAGGCTTAGCCTAGACTTTGCAAGGATCAGTTTCAAGATGAGGGTTTGGCCTAGTGATTTGGTTGTCCCCACTAGCAGAGTGACCTTGAGCAGGTCATTTAATCTCTGAACATGTGTTTTCTCGTCTGTGAAATGGGGATAATAACTCCATTCAGATTTAACACGTAAACTACTATGTAAATCACCTAGCACAGTGTCTTATAAAAGTGCTAAATAAATAGAATAAATGGAAATTAAGACAAAATAAACATAAATTTAGCAATATTTCATAAAATTTGAATGAGGTGTAGTGAAGGGAATTAAAATATGATACGTTCTCCATTCGTTCTCACTCACAGGCTTCAAACATGATTGATGAAGAAGTAAACTAAGTTAACTATTGATGTACAGACATATTTTCTTCCATTTCAAAAATTTAATCTGCTGAAGACAGATTGCAACAGGTTTAACTATATTTAATCCTTTTTCTTTCTTTCCCTTGCTCCCTTTTTTTTTTTCATTCTCCATTCCTCTTTTTTAAAAATCCTCTGACAATAGATAAACTCATCTTAAAATAAAACCAATCATCAATCCAACCCCACACAGTTCTCTGGGTCCATAACCTTTATGGAGGGATGTGAAGCCTGTAATCTTTGCATGCTAGGCTGCCAGCTCCTGAAAGCAGGGACCACGTTTTATTTACGGATGTCTCTCAAGGGCCTAGGGTTGTGCTTGGCATCTTGTTGGCATTCAAAAAATATTTATTGAATGGATGAATGGGTGAAAATTTTTTTCTAAAATATTCAGTTGATCAATTCACCTTACATTATTATACCATAGACTTGTCCCGCTGGCAATAACTGTGGCTCTAAGTGAATTTTTATCTTTTGCAGGAGGAGTCATAGCAGAGCCCCACACTGGTGGGGATGCTGGGTGCTCCGCCACGGGACTGGGACACCAGAGCTGGAGCAGGGAGAAGATATTGCCCTGCTCCAGCTCTGGTACCAAATGCAGGCCACAGACACCGTATGACTTCTAAGCTATTAGAAGGCTGTGGCAGCTTCGTTTCCTGGATGAAGAAACTAAAGTGTGGCGAAGAAGTTACAGAGCTTTGCACGGAAACCTTTAAATCATAGTTACTCAAAACTGCGTGCTTTTGTGACCAGTTGACCACAAGGCCTCCACGTTTAATGATTTCAAAACTGCTTGAGCTGTCAGAGATTCAACAGCCAGGCTATTTTATCTGTATGCAGAAAAGAACAAAACCATAGGCATGGAGTACTGACCCCTCTTCCTTCTTCCCTAACCTGCTCACCTCACTGGATTCACTGTGACCTCCCTTCCTTCTTTCCTCCCTCCCTCCTTCCCTCCCTCCCTCCCTTCCTCTCTCCCTCCCTTCCTTCCTCCCTTCCCTTGCTCCCTTTTGGTATTTCTCCTCAGAGATTAGTTTAATTTCTTATTTTTGTAAATTAGGAGAGTTTGCTGAAAAATTTCTTAAAGTCCCTGCTCAGGCTAGCTGTAGCACTTGGCCAAAGACAAGAATTCGAATTCAGTGTAGTTCATCAGGAATGTTTAAGAACTAGGCGTTCCTGACAGGTCTCCTGTGTGCCATGTGAATATTCAAACGGCTCTCATTGCCGACTTGGCAGGCCGCTGAGCTAGAGCACAGACCTTGAACTCTGACTTTCTCACTCCCTCTGCTCACTTTGAAGAAAGAAATGCTGGTGTAGAATGAGGTCCTTAGAGAAGGCAATCCGTCCTGATCACTAAAAGCTCAAGGTGTCTTGATTATTCCTATGTGAGTCTTAATGAAAGTAACCCAGGAGAGTCTTGGAGCACCAGGCGATCTCTGCACAAGTAAGGCAGAAGCCTCGGGAAAAGGATGTCTAATGCCATTCTTTAGCAGTAGGCAGAAAGACAGGAGTGAGCACTTAGCGACCCAAAGGCAACTGCTGGGACCTTTCTCTAGTCGCCATCAGAAAATCACTGGATGAGCTAGCTACAGTCAATCAGTTAGCTCATAGGCGATCTGTGGGGACTAGGAAGCTAAACATATGTCTTTAAGAAGCTGATCTTTTGTGAAGAATGGAAAACAAAATGCCCGCAATATTTGCTGTAGAAACATATATGATATTAATGACTTTTACAAACTATTCACTTAAGACGGTTGACTAGGATTTGGAGGTAAGAAATAAACTGTATCAATTTCTAAGCCACATCACTTCCCGTTTTCTCTCCTCTGTTTTTCATTAGACCACGGAGGCCACACAGTTGTGATTCAGGCCTCTGTGACACAGATGGATCAGAGATGGCACCGGCTTCCAGAAATTCTTGGCCAGCTTTACAAAAGATTGTTCATCCATCAACCCGAAATGACACAGCGCTCTGATTCAGTTGTGGTGGCCCCAAATATTGGCTTGCCTGTTTTGGACTTATTCTTATGGTTTAGGCAAAGCCTCCTGTCTTTCTGCTTCTTTACATTACACTTACTGAAAAAAAAAATCAATAGTAGGCAAAGTGACCCAAATTGATGATGTAAATTATTAATATTTCCCTGAGCTCCAACTTTAGTCATGGCTTTCCTGGCTGGCCATATGCTAGGTCTCTCAAAGGATATCTTCAAGCAGACCCCAGATCAATTTATAATTGATTAAGTCACTTTCATTTAAAAAAATTAATGGTTAAGAGCTTGGGCTTGAGATTCTTACTGGTCTGGACTCCATTGCTATACTAACCCCTTATTTGTTATGCGATTTAGACAAGTTGCTTAACTTCTAAGACTCACGTTCTTCACAATTTAAAAATGGGGAAATAATATCTTCCTAACTGAGAATAAATAATGTGTATCAAATGCTTAGCAAGGTCCCGAAGCTAAATAGTAGCTGCTTTAACAGCATAATGTCAGGGGCCTTGGTCTCGTTTTAGTAAATAAGGCTCACAGCTGAGAATAAAGTAAGTACTGAGGTTACAGTAAATAGTCCACATTTGGAGTTTAGAGAAGTATACTTTCCAGAGGGCTGTCACCTCTCTAAGGGCAACTGGGAGAAGCCAGCCCTCCTCAGAATGGAGCAGGAGGACAGGGCAAGAGGGGCCTGGGAGGGGAAGCTCTGTTTACTGGGAATGCTACTTCCTCATCTTACGCCTTGTGAGGAAGAGGACAGGGATGCTTCTCCTAATTGAAGCCAAAGAAGAGGGGCTTCTAAGTTTGGGGTGGCTGAAACATTATAACCCACGAGTGTTCAGACTAACCGCTAGCTTGCTTATCTGCCCTTACCTTCCAAGTACGGGTAAAAGAGCTGGAGAGAGATGCTGAGGTTTCTAAGGAGTGTGGAAGGAAGATCCCACATGAGCCACATGCTCCGAATGTGGTATAGGTGGTCGGGTGTATCAGGGGTCAGATAAGAATGGGGAGATCATAAGAAGAATTGGGGTCCCTGGAAGATATGGGGAAATTTTCCAAGGAATTGACAATGCTTGGGAAGATGACTTTGAATAGAACATGGGAGCAAAGTACTAAACTGAATAAAACTGAGTCATAAGAACAAAATAAGTCTATTTTAATAACAGAGTCCTTAAAATTGATCAGATCTGTTAACAGAATTCCCTACTCAGGGAGAAAAGAGAAGCTAGATAAATTATATTTGTGTCACATGGGAGCCAACAAACAGAATGTAAGATATCTCAAAACATTTTTAAGGCTCAGATAGCATCAATTTGAAAAGGGATCATCTCTCCTCCAGTTTACGATGTTTATTTTCTTCACTTCATGAAATTTCCGTTGGTTTAAACCAGTGTTTCTCAACTTTTTTTTTATTATTATTTCCTTCCCCAGATGCTTCTTTAGAATTTCTTTCGAATTGCCCCTCTTCCCATGAAATCTTAGTAACTTTGCTATACTGCGTATCTGTTTTTGCACTGTATGTATATATATGTGTGTGTATGTATCTATACATCTCTCTATGTGTGTGTGTGCCTCGTACATAACAAAATAAGACTTTTTCCACTCCCAATTTTCACCCCCTTGGGAGTAGTATCAGTCCTGTTGAGAATACGTTGATTAGACTTACAGAAAGACAAGCTCTTAACCAGGTTGGATAGTATTCTAATCTGTAAAGTTAAGAGTTTAGAGATATCAAGATAAAAATGACACAGATGCTATTCTTTCTCTAAAATATTTTTATTGACAAAAAAATACAAACACAAACATTCTTAACATATGAACATTCCATACTTAGTGTACAATCAGTGGCTCACAATGTCATCACATAGTTGTATATTCACCACCATGATCATTTCTTAGAACATTTGCATCACTCCAGAAAAAGAAATAAAAAGAAAAACACTCAGACATCCCATACCCTGTACCCCTCCCTCTCATTGACCACTAGTATTTCCACCTACCCAATATGCTTTAACCTTTGTTCCTTCTATTTTTTTTCCTATACCCCTTACCATCCCCTTTCAATGATCACTAGTATTTCAATCTACTCAATTTATTTTAACATTTGTACTCTCTACTATTTGTTCATTTTTTAATCCATATATCTTTTACTCACCTGTCCATACCACAGATGAAAGGAGCACGGATCCTGGTTGCTGTGTGTTCTATGTAAGCATTTCTGGTTGTGCTACCTATGCTTCTACAGGAAGGTTTGTGATAAACATACTGGTTTTCTCTAAATGGTGGCTTTAAGGGATTTGACATCTTTTTTCTGATTAAAATTTTTTTTTTTCTAAAATAAAAATAAAAAGACTTTTTTTTTTGGCTAAAGAAAGGAGATTCTTAAATTGTTAGAGTTGTGAGGCCCCTAGAGATTATCGTATCCTCACTTTTTGGGTCTTCGGGTTCATATGAAAGAGCCACTGCTACTGGCAACTTTATTTACTGTAACTATTCATCTGGTGCCATGATTTTAGTCCCAGCTCTGTCGCCAACAAACCATTTCTGGCATCCATGTCCTCCCCTGTGAAATTCAGGAAATGCACTAGAGAACTTTCCACAGTGCTTAAAAACATTTAAGATTCCAAGAGTCTAAGATTCTTTTTTTCCGTGTACGTCTCAAGGAGGTTTTGCCAGTATTCGAAGACAATATGAACATTAATGTAGCATATTATTTCATAGAATAATATACCTTTATTTTAGGAATGAAAAATGCAAATAAGCCAGACTTTATATTAGACAATGAAGCTGGTTCTTAACTTCTTTTGAAAAAGTATTTTCCTAGATTAGCTGGAATAATTACCTTAGTTCCTTCAGTCCTTCTGCATACACTTTTTTTCTCTTTTCAAGAACAGTTGAAATTCTACCCAGATTGATTTTTTTTTTGCCATAATTGAAATTTTATTTGGGGTATACTGCCTAACATTTTAATTCTTAGTTTAATGTTCAGCAATATACACTATTAACTAACCTTACACTAAGTAGCATTGTATAAAGATTATAGGTAATATCTTTCTATTCCCTTCTGTATCTCATTTACTCCATGATCTTCCTTAAAAGAATCTTTTCTGCATATAAGACTCAGGCCAAAACTGGTTAATTCTTCACCATGATTTAGCACTAGATCATTTTGGTTATCCTCTGATGTGTGTTCTCAGATTGAGCAATGTCCTACTATAGTGTTCTATGCTGAACATAGCAGCATTTCCTAGTGAAATTTCATCAGTACTTTATGTGATCCCAAAATATCAACACCATAAAATGTGTTTCATAATAATCTTACTTGCCTTTCCTTATCACCTGGCAAAGATCATATAGAAGGTCTGATGAAAAGTCCACATTTACTCCCAGAGTACCCTTCACATTTCTACTTGACGATAATTTTTAACTTCCATTCCTAATCATATCTATTAATGAAACAGCTTTGTTTTGAGATGTGGGATAGAAGTGATTTTCTCTAGATGAGGTAATGACAGCCTTTTCCGGAAGAGGAGGATGAGAAGAAAGAATTGTCATAACCTTAGCAGCCTTAATTCTAGTTTAGAATATTGTGGGGAAAGGAAGCAAAGGTTGATAGCATCATCAAAAAGAAAAACAATGTCCCAGCACCATGGTGCCCAGCAGAACTTCCGGCAATGATGAGAGAGCTCTACCTGCGCCGTCCGATACAGCAGCTGCTGGGTGCTTCCAATGTGGCCAGTGTGACTGAGGAAATGGACTTTTAATTTTATTTAGAATTTAATTTAATTTTAAATAGTCATATGTGGCTAGTGGCTAACATATTCACAGCACAGCTCCAGGAAATAATGCAACTAGGGCTAGGATTCAGAGATTATTTTAAAGTTTGGTCTGAAGTCTCTGCTCCACTTTCACAGTGATGGGAGAGATATTTTACCTCACCCTAGGAACACAGGAACACTCATCCTACCAGCTTTTTAGGGTTGCTGTGGTGAGTAAAAGAGAAAATCCATGTAAAACACTTGACATGGTGCCTCTTATGTTATACATGTTGGGTTTTATATTAATGATCATTTCAAGAGATGTGATTGAGACACTTGGGTCAGGAAGCTGAAACGATGGCTTCGGAACCTAAGGTTGAAATTCTCCTCCAATTTTTCTCTTACCTGAATGGCGTCTGTTTGGGAAGGAGAAAGGAGAGAGAAAATCCTTCCTGACTAAACCTTGTGAATCAGGGGCCTGAGCTTCCTAAAGTCAGTAGTAACTTTCCAAAGTTAGTGTGTAGTCCCTCTCAACATTCTTTGCTCCTTCTCAACATTTTTCTTTCTTCCTTAATTCATTCTGTGTCATTAAAAGCACAATATGTGGGAGCTCCTCATAGAGCACCTGGTTACCAGTGCTCAAACCACTTGCCTTTGTAACGTCGCCTTGTCGGTAAGGTGTTTGTGGAAATGAATAGAGTTCTGTGGAGGAGACTTCAAAGGTCAGTTTGGGGAGCAACAACCACGGTTGCAGGCCAGTCTTGGAAGGAGCAAGTGTTTGTGCCTTGACTTGTGCTGTCAGTCCTTTTCATCCACAACAAAGGATTAGAGCAATCATTGAGTTCAATTGTATTATTCGGGAAAATCTCAGAAATAGTGTGATCAGTTAGGAAGGAAGGATGGACTTTCTTATTGAGTATCATGAGTCAGCCATCTTTCATCTGATGCTTCCAAATGTGCATGATAAAATATAGGTTACATAACCTTGCCTTTGGAATTAGCACGGGAATTTCAGGTACACTTCAGTAACAGTGGATTGTTGTTGAATGTCGTGGCAATGCTTGTAGCATGTTTGTTAATGGAAATTAATAATCAGTGATATGCACGGAATGTTTGCATGATAAGAATGTTCATGTTGGTATGTTGTTTTGGTTTGATAACAAAAAATAAATTAAAAAAATAGGTGATATGAAAAGCAATACCCTATGTTAGCCCAGTGAGCACTGTAATTTCCTTTTAATAGTCAGAATAACATGAAATAGCTTTAGACTTATCTATGCTTCATTTTTGCTTTTCATTTCTGTCTGCTGTCAACCTATTATGCTTGGGCTTTTCCACCTTTTGTCAAAATTAAAGTTGGTTTCTTTATTCTTCATCTGCCTCAAAATTGTACAGGGTTGAAGTTAGCTAACAGTAGTTACTAAAACCATGCTTATATCTTTTGAGGAGCATATGAATATGTGTTCCCTAACCCCTCTTTTGGAGCTAGTGCCCCCCGAACCCAGGTCTACATTCATTAAATCTGAATTCACAGGCAGGGCATCAGAGTACCATGAACAGTGAAGAAAATAAAGCTTGCAATGTCTGGCTGAACACGCTGTCCCTCTGTAGAAGATAATTTATAGTTTGTTTTCTTTTTCTGGCTGAACTGCCATGTTCTACCTTTTGCCCTCCTTTTCTTTTTATGGGAATGGGGGCAGTTCATACCATTCTCTGTTTTACTAATGATTTTCACTGATAATGAAAAATGTGATCCCACTATAAATTAATTAAAGATTTTCATTTAACTTTAGTCCTGGAACATTTTAATAGACTGTCTTGATTGTTTTTGTTTTAATGTGTGAAACACAAGGCTTCTTGAATCAGGAATCCCAATATTTTCCTAGGAATGAGACCACATTAAAATCTTAATTAGTCCCTCAAGCTTTACAGACCTTATTTTATTTTTATGTCTGATGCCAGTTTAGCACAAAGTACTTTTGCAGTAATTTTCCTTTGGAGTTCAGGCTTCTTTATTTCATCTTTGAGGTTAGGCTTGAGGTTTATGGAGAACATGTTTGGGAAGGACAACTGTTATATCAATCATATCATATTTAATCAGTCCCTTTTTGCAGAGCTACTTGCATATTGAAAATGAAAAATGTATTGAAACGAAAATAAATAATTTGGGGCTATAATTTTTTCTTTAGACAACACATTTAACTGTAGAATGCTTTACAAAAAATTGCTGCATTTTTTGCAACACTTTGCTGCTATTTGAAGTTCAGTTTTCAATAAAAAAATGGGATGTTATCATTAAGCAATGAATTTTAGTTTCATTTCAAAATTGTCAAAATACCAGGGGTACGGAGGCCTTTTTGTTGTAGGTATGATTTTTTTTTGTCCTTTTCAAGACAATTGAGAGTAGTTCTATATCCCTGAGGCTAGCCCAATGGGCTATTTATATAAATCATTTTGACTTTATTAATATTCTGTATTGATCTATAATTAATCTAATTGTGTGAGGATATTAATGGATTCCATTAGTCCATTTTCTAATTTCCCCATGTTCTGAGGACAATAAATCTTCACTTCATCTACTTGCAGAAAAAAGCTGGTCCCAACAGAGTCAGTTGAAAGAGGACAAAGGAAATTTCTAGCAAAATTCATCAGTGCAAATAGGAACCATACAAACAGTCCTAAATCTCTTCTTTAGAGATATCAATTCCTTAAAAAAAAACAACTGCTGATAACAGTATATTTCCAAATCCACTTTTGTAAATTCAGATTTGTGCAAAATCTTCCTTTTAACATTATATCATCTAAGAACCAGATGGACCTGTCCTTAAACCCCAATACAACTGATGAATACCACTGCTACTTGAGAGCATTATATTGATTTCACACAGTGCTGTCTAGGGGAGACATGTTCACACTAAAACAATAAAGCCTACTTATCAGGGTTATTGTGAGAAAAAAGAGGAAATGTCTGTTAAATGTCTAGTACAGTGCCTGGAACATACAAGAAGTACTGAATATACAGTAGCTATTAATATGACTGGGGCTAATGTATGATCTCTAATAATTTAGACCATAATGACAAGGGTTGAGAAGTAATGCTTTCTGTTACCCTTCATTGGCAGTATTCTCTTAGCTTTGCCCCATTTATTCTTATTTGGTAGTAGAAATATCCAAAATATTTAGGCGGATATCATCTTATCATTTGAATAACATCAAGGGTATAGGTTAAGGAAATCTATATCTTGATAAATTGCAAAACTTGCTACTTAAAAAAAAAATGTTTTGCTGTGCCTATCCCATTTTTCTCTCAACTGTTATTGACACGCGAAATTGGTGCTCCATCCAAAGAAGTTCCATCCAAAGATGCAATTGAATCTATTTGAATACATATGCACAAATGTTGTTCTGAAAAAGACATGTCCGGTGCTGTTCCCTTACAGGTTTCTATTGACAAAAGGAAAAAATGTCAGTTGTAGATGTAAATCGTATTTGGTCATCCTTTTCCTCAAAGCTGGGCTTCATTGTGAGTCACTATTTCATCTTCCATTACCTGGAGATCAGAAAATCATCTTTAGTTACTCCCTTAACATTTCATATAGGTTTTACTTTCATTAAATGGTTGGTGTCAGGCCTATTCAAACATTTTCAAAACTGGTTAGTGGGGATAAACTTAACTTCAGAGAGTAGGTGGTGATTGAAATGTACTTGAAAACTTTATCAGCTTCTGCCTTTCTTAATTTGGGAACATGTTCATGTTCATAGAGCCATGCTCTATTTTCACTCAGGGCTTTATCTTCAAAATTTCAAATGAATTGTCCTGCTATGTTTTAAAAACCTAAGTTGCAATCGATGTAGGATCTATTATCATTTATGACAACAATAAAGAAAAAAAAACGCTGCCAAAAACTCTTAGACACATCATCAATTGTGAGGCATATCCCAATTTTAGAGACATTAAAATGTAAAGTTTGTGCATCTTAGACTTAATGAATGCAGTATTTCTCCTCTTAGTTACTCTCTTCCCCAAGTAAAAGCAAAACCCAAAGCATACTGCTTTTAGTTGACTTGGTAGATCAAACTTAATTTGATTCATTTTAACAAACGATATGAGTGACTAGAAGTAGGAGGTATCAAAACATAACAACCAATTTATTTAATGTGGATGAAGCTCTGCTATGAATAGGGAAGAAACAAGCAGAATGTAAGTTGCTGCCAGTACCGTCAGCATATTTAATGCATTATTCTTACTTCAGATAAATGTATTTTGTACTATGGAAAATGCAGTGATGTGAAAATCCTTATATGTAGTAATGCTATGAAGCATTACTAATTACAATAAAATGTAAGGCAGTCTTGTAAATAAAATGTGAAATCCTAAGCAATAATTGTTTTGTGAGCTATACATTTACTTCATGGATAGGATAGATTTGTACATTTGTAAAACTTTAATTTCTGCATCAGCATGACAAGTTTATGTTCTTTAACTATTCAATAGCTGTCTGCTTTTTTGGAAGTATATTTATAACCACACTGAACTCCTATTACCTAAACTATTTTGTCGAAGAATATTACGACCTTTCAAAACAACATAAACTTTTCGGGGTCACCAAGGTACCATTAAGTAAATTATAGCCCTAAAGTCCTAAATGGTACCTAGTAGCCAGGAAGAGTTTAATGCACCTTTTAAAGTGTCTAATTTACTCCCAAGGAGTAACAGACTGGTGGACAGGTCCTAGAATGATAAATTGCACATTGAGATGCATTTTCCCAAGTGAATTGGGCTCAGTGTTGTCACACTAAAATTAATACCTCACATTTATTTCAAACATATGAAGTCAAAGGTCTGCAAATAGTCTCAAAAGTCTGAAACAATACCATTCCATCTACCTAAACACAGTAAAGGGTCAGGCAAATTCAGCTACATAAAATTGGATTGTTGGAGATAAAATTAGTCAAGGCAATTGAATGAAAAGTGTCCTAATGTGTAGTTAGCAAGGGTCACTGAACAAGAAAACCTAAGACTAAAATCTCATCTGAAAGACAACTACATTTTTTCTAATCCTTGGGTGCCCAGAAAGGTCTTCCCTATAAGAATTTAACCTGTTCAACCTTGTAGAATCTGTGATATCTGCCAGAATCACAACTCAAGGTGGTATGTCTCCAGGCCATGAACGCTGTGGTTTTTATTTATTGGATAATGTCTCTTGCAAAGAAACTGTAAAGTATCTGCCTTTTGAAAGCTTTTCCTATATTAACCTCAATGATCTCAGAGAAATTGCATAAGCGTTTGGTATCCTACTCGTTATTGCTCTTCCTTTGGGGAATGATGAAAGAACCTGGAGTCATTTCTGAATCCTGGGGCCCTGAACTCACGCAATGCTCACATCCAGATATTCTCCCATCCTCGGAGCCAGCTGTGAACTCCTGGCAGTGGAGCTAGAATGCAGTCATAGCGGCCGACATCGTGCTTTTCTCAGAGTCTTTGCTACCTCCAATTCTGACTCAGGTTCTTTGAACCAAATTTGCATAATAATTCCAAAATCCATTGAGGGATTACTTACATACCAGCCACTGGGCAAAGAATTGTACACATGTGACCTATTTGAATCTTTATATCAACCGTTTGCTAGGGAAACTGAAAAACAGGAGTTGTGACTTTGCCAAGGTTTCACAGCAAGGTCATAGGAGCTGTCTCACTTACAGTCTACTATACT
Source organism: Tamandua tetradactyla (assembly GCF_023851605.1). Classification (NCBI taxonomy): domain Eukaryota; kingdom Metazoa; phylum Chordata; class Mammalia; order Pilosa; family Myrmecophagidae; genus Tamandua; species Tamandua tetradactyla. The sequence continues at coordinate 84,118,690 of NC_135328.1, read as the reverse complement.
CCTCTACTATACTTTAACTCCTTTCATTTTTTTCCTTTTCTTTATGAGGTTCCTTGAACACTCCCATGAGGAGACCTCTGGTGGTCTTATTCCACTAATCTTCCAAAAATGTCTGATTGAGGTCCATCTCCATAGAGGTGTGGCAGTTTCTCCTGTCACATTGTTATGTCTGTGGACAAAAATTAAGATGATGATAACCATTTCAGATATCAGCATGTCTTTTTTTTTTTAGGAAACAATGTTTATACACACATTGTTATATTCATTACACCATTCAAATTCTACAACATATTTAGAAGCACTGTAACTGCATTATTTAAAAATATATGATATATTTAAAATATTGTAGCCAGGATATGGTCTTGTTCACTTTTTAAAAAATTAATGATGGGTTATGGAAATTTCTTTTTACAAAATGTTTTTCTCCATTAGAACCACAGAGCAGTTGTGTCAGTCTGTGTGTACACCATGTTGGAACATTTAGAACAAATCAAAGTTCAGACTATAATGTGGCTTTGACAATATAAAATCCTATCAGATGCTAATGGCTAATCAATTATGGTCCAAACATCTTACTATGGCATACTATGCTGGCAATTAAACAACCTCTTCTTCTCATAATGAAGACTCAAAATAAGGGACAATACTCAAAACATAAAATATGAAAGATTAAAATTCAAAATTATTTTGTGTTTTATATTTCTAACCTTTAAAAATAACTACTACATAGGCATATACACAAAAACTGGAATGGAATGAACCCAAATCAGAATAGCTGTATTAGAGGTATGAGATTTTTGGAGTAATTAAAAAAATTATTTTTTCAAAATGCTTTGTTAGTTTTATAATAAAATTGAAAAATCCCATGAAAATATAATGTAATATCTTAAAAATTAGACTCAAAAAACTTGGCAGTTATAGAAGATCCCATATTTGATTTTTAAAATTGCTTTCTTAGTTACGTCTAATTGTTATCCACATCTCATTTCTCGCAATCATATTGTTCACTGTCTGCCTCCTGTGAAATTCAGGGGAGTGAAATACAGTGAGTGGAATAGTTTAAAGAAATAAGATAAGCAGAAATCGTTATCATGACTCCATTAGAAATATATAAGGCAATAAAACTCTACAGAGTTGTTTTTACTGGCAGATATTCAAATACTGGCCTTTGACGTAGAGCTTCACTGGCTAAAAGGTGGAAGGCAAGCTTCTGTGCAATGCCTGTGAATAAAAGTCCCTGAGCTGACTAGGGAAACTACCAGGCTATGTCCTACTTTTATTAGGACCACTTTTAAAGATTTAGTACAAAGATCTTAATTTGGGTCCCTTGATTCTACCTAAGATAGTTCATGAAAACAAAGGCCAAGTTCACAATCTGACACTTTTTTATTCGGAAGGGGCCTCTCTCCGGGGCTGAGAAGTAGGCAGTACATGTGCAGCCAATCTTCCTCCTTTACCCAAAGAAGACATGAACATCTATATAGCATTTTCCTGCTATTCCCTTACTGGGTTTTGAATTCTTTTCAAGAACATACACTCCAGGCAATTCGTACCAATTAATTGGAGTTTTCCTATGAAAGAAAACTATTTGACAATACCACTCAACACTCAACCCACTGGGTTTTCAGATGGGGAAACAAACACATATAGGGAAGTAGAAAATGAATCCTAAGCATTTTCTATTTGGAAGGCACTCTGATAGGCTTATGGTACGTGGTCCTATAAAAAAGTTAACATTTCCTTTTTGCAAGAAGGAAGCTGAACCTTGGCGGCTAGGCATTGTACCCAGGATTTCAGGGCTCGTTAGCTGTAGATCCACAACTGGAATGCAATTCCCTTGACCTAGTATATTTATCACTATCACGAAGCTGTAAGAAGATGTTATTCTTTCTCTGCAGGAATTCATGGATGATGTTAAAGGAAAACTTCTCAGGTCAATGACAGCCCACTCATCTCTCTGTGAACCAGAAGTAACAGACTCATAAATAATGAACCACTATGCATAGCAGCCTCTGGCACCTAAATATTAATAGCATGTGTATGAAATGCTTTTACATAGTCATATTAAAGGTATTGAATGAATGTCAGGGCTTTAAAAAATTATTACCTTGGGCCAATGCTGGCCACTAAATTCTACTGTCTGGCTATTAGATCCGTAATTGGTAGATATTCCACTGCCCGGGAATTTTCAGGAAAAAATAGTATTTTCCTGGACGTTAAAGAGAGCATTTTGAAGCCTAAAATTTGCAAACCTTATTACCATTTATGAAGTTTGAACCATAGTGACTCTTAACAATTTCCAATTCTCTCCCCCAATTCAAATTTTCTAATTTCTCAGCAACCTGGGCTACTCAAACCAAGATATTCTCCACAGTACAGAGCAGAATCTAAGTCTGGTTTGGATGGAGGATGTTTTTACAGTCCATGCTTCCAGCACTTAGTCCTTTCTCTGTGCCCTTCTGGGAAGACTGACTTCCCAAGAGGAAAGGAAATCTGATTAGGAAAATTTTTCTGCTCTCCCCTCTTATATAATTCTCATTGTGATTTATTTCTGTTGAATTTATTTCTATTTATTCCTTTCCATTTGTTTTCTATTTAATGCTTCTTTCATTCCCTCTAGGTCTTACACATCCCTTTTGTAGAGTAAATTCTAATCTGCTTTCAGAATAACTGTGCAATTAAAAAGAAAGTATTAGGAGGTAGAGCAGAAAGAAAAAAAAAATCCAGCTAATCTTGATAGCATGTTTAAGGGTTATTTAAAAGCTAAATCTTTGTCCACATAATATATTATCTGATTTTGCTAAAAAACAAAGAGAAACAGGTACAATTAGCTTTTCTTGTTCATTTTAAGCAAAATGCAGAGAATCCCATCTACACATTCCCAGACCTCTGCTGATTTCCAGGACCTTTGCTGCCTTGTCAGTACAATTTCTGCCAGTCTGACCTTATCTCCAGCATTGTTTCTACTCTTTCATTTCCAAGCAGAGGCATGAGGGTGGAAAGGAAATTCTGTGGTATGTGACAAAGTTTGCACAATGGGAACATTATAAGATTTGTGCTCAAAGTCATGCAGAAGTCACACAGGGTAAGAGAGTTTAACCATGCCACATACGGTGTAGCGGTACGTCCTCGGGGTTCTCAGTAATTGGCATCTATAGTGCAACCAAAGAATATCATAATAGGCCATGTTATAATAAGAGATATGTTGTTTTAAATATCACTGTATGCAGTAGCCTAAACTCCTAGGCTAACCTTTTTGAGCGCTTCCCCATTTTAGGGCTTTAGAAAAATAATGACAGCTCCTGACAAACATGAAAACTCATATTAACAATGGACTGTAACACATTCTCTTCTCTTTTAAATAATATTTTATCCTGAAGACTATTAGAGCAATACATATTTTCTGCAGAAGAAAATAAAAATCATCCTTAATCTGATTCCTAATTTATAACCACCACAAGCATTTTGGTTATTTCCTTCTAGGATTTTTCTAAGCATTCAGTTACATACACGTAATCACATAACTGGGAAGATACGACATGTAAAAGTTGTTGTGTCCTTTATCACTTATATTAAATAATAGAGGTATTTCCTCTATTAGCTTCTGGACAACAGAGACAATGTTATGTATTTGGAAACAATATGTACTTTGGAATGCGAGCGACATGGGTGGAAGATGTGATGCAATTAATTTTCAGCTCTGTGACCTTGGGCTACTCATTTAAACTCGTTGAGCCCCCCAGATTCTGCATCTGTAAAATAAGGAAAATAAACAGGACTGCTATAAAGTTTAGAGATAACGTCTTTATAAGTAGACTCATAAGTAATAATAACGTATAGTTATTGTTTTTATAAATAATGTAGAAGCCTAGGAACCATGAAAATGTGGGAAGCACTTTAAGAAAAAACTTCACGTGTGAGATCCTCAATTTAAATGCTAATGAGTCAATCATTCTGACTTAACAGAGGTAAATTTAGGAAAACAACCTAATATAAACATTTTTGTTGTGAAGGCTTGACTTCCCTCCTGAAGCTTTTGTCAAGTACAGTTGATTTCCACAATAACCTATTTTCAAAGTATAAGTAGGAATGCTTTGATCTCCGCAGGAGGCATCTTCTGCGGGTTCTTGAATATTAGGAGGGCTAAATACCTAAACAACAGCTGCCCCAGAAATCTAAATATTTCACATTTCTTCTATCTTCTCATGAAGCTTCATTGGCTCAAACATTGCAGGCAAGGTTTTTTTTTCTTCTTTTTCCCTTTCTCTTGCTTTTGCTCTCTCTTTTTTCTTCTCTTCCCACAAGCTCTCTCTTTCCCTCTCTTCCCCACCTTCCTTCCTCTCTCTCTCTCTCTCTCTCTCTCTCTCTCTCTCTCTCTCTCCCTCTCCTTCCTTTCCTTTCTTCCTTCCTTGAGCTAGCCAATTATTCTAGAAGCAGGAGTGTTTTATTTGTCAATGTAAAACTTGAAGTTGAAAGTGAGATGGAGTTGACAACAACTTTCTCTTTAGGAAGTCTTGCGATTTCTCCTCCTTTTTCTGGCTACTCACGACTGGCCTCTATGGTTCCTCTCTCCTTCTTGTCCTTCAGTTTCCAGGATCTATGTTCTCCCTGTGCTGACCCTGCTCTGCTCTCCACCCTTCTGGCTGTCCCCCACCCACAGCAGCAGGTCAACTGCTTCTCAGTTCTGCTTCCCAGCAGAGTCGCAGCCCCAGCAGGACCTCCATGTGAGAAAAGGAAATGGTAGCCTATGAAGCTCCAATTCACCTTAGAATGTGGTTCCTTCAGAGAGATGGGGCTGAGCAGGGTTGAAGCAGGACAGACGAGTTACGAGATGATTACTGTTTGACACATGGGGTGGGTACGTGTGTGAGTGCAGGAGTGTGTGCCTGTGCGTGCACACACATGCTTATCAAACCCAGCCTCAGGTGACTTTAATAAGAAGTTCTATAATTCCTTATCGTGGTTAGGTTTAACTGACCATAGCATCATCGCAAGCAGCATTGGTAAAATATTGCTAATAATGATCAACTTGCTCACCATGTGCCTAGAAACGTGCTAAACACTTTACATTCATGAGCATGTTTAATTCTCTCACTCATGCTCTATGGTAGGTACTATTATTATTAACAAGATACAGAAAAAGAGAAACTTACTGAGCTTAAGTAACTCACACAATGTGCCAATGATGTTGGCAATGGAGCTCAGATTTCAGTTCCCTTTGCCCTGACTCCAGAGCTTGCACTCTAAACCATTTCATTGTATTTTTTAGCTGTGTCCCAACCAGACCCCATTAAAAGGAAAGTCATGGTGACTAATTAGATGCAGTTTTCAAGCTGAGGGCAGGTGTGAGGGAATTTTGCCCTCAATACAATTTCCTCAGGACACAAGAATATGATCAGACCTGACAGGCTACTATTTCTTTTTCCATCTTTTCTACCCCATTCTAGGTCATCCACCCACGTTGCTGAATCCGTTATTTTACCTCTTGTTGAAAAATGTCTTTGAAAAAATGTAAAACAAGCCAATAAACCTCCTTAGCATTCAATACTTCTGTAAGGTACTTTAGAGTATTATTGAAAATTAGGTGAGACCCAGGTTTTCCTCACAAAAAAGAGGACATGACAGTATAGCCTATATATTAAGATTCTATATCTTAGTACTAGGTATTTTTACTTAGTAAATATTGAACTGGTGAAAAATATATCAGTAATATAAACTTTAATCTTGTTGAAGTTAACCTTTTCTTTGAAATCTGTGATATTGACATGAATTTGTCCTTGAATCTGTATTTTATTATCCTCTCTCCACTGATAGGGTGGATATTAAAATTAGCATTTTGATAAACAGACCAAAAAGGGACATTATATTTGTAAGTTTATGCTTACTTACTAGTGATAAACTTCTGGAATGCTATAGATCTAATTTCATAAGTCTCTGAAATGTACGTCCCTTGAAGTGTTCTTTAAATTTGTATTTCACTTTGGTTTTCAAGCTGCTTAATTTATTTTCCCTCTTTGTTGTTAAAACCACTTCTTCCTTTTAGATGCTAATTGTCATTGAAAAGACCTTTTGGAAATACAGCTAAATCTACCACTCTAATCTTCCAGGAGGACCACCTTTCTTTTTAAGATGATTTTCTCTAGTTTATATAGGTCTGTATTATAATTGAGTGCTTATCCACTTGATGTCAGGAAGGCCGATTCATGTCATCCCATGTCAAATAAATGTAGATAGTATACCTTGCTCTAGTATGGTTAATAATTTTGGAAAGCTAAGAATGAAACCAAATTTCTCATGTGCCATACAATTCAGAAAAGAAAACCACTATGTTGGAATTTCCTTGTTCACCTCAGGTGACCAACTGAGCTGAATGTAAGTGAACAGTCCACATGCAATATTAACTGTGTCAGGTAGCCATGGCAATTGTTTTGAATGTGTGCATGGTATTTTCCCCAACAATATTATAGGTATGGTTTTTAAAATAAACTGGCATGGAAACATTACAAACAATGTTTTGACACCATGGTCTTAGCTTTTGTAGTGCAATATGTTTATTATTAATATTTCTCTGAAGTCAACCATAGGTACGTAAGTTTCTCGTGTTCTTGATGTCTGCCCTAGCAGCGTTTGAGAGAGGAACTTCCATCCATTTTTACTAAATTAGAAACAGCACATATTTTTGGTCCAGTTTGCATAGAGTGTGGTAAATTAGTTTTTAATATATTACCAATTAAGTTTATTCTGTAAGTCTATTTATTAAAAGTAAACTATTTAAAGAAAACACCGAAATGCCTTTGTGTCTTTAAATCTTCCTCTCTCCCCTAAACCCATCCCAGCTGAGGATCAAAGTTCAAACTGTCATGTAGCATAGTGTTCTCAGCCATCAGATTTCCTTCTACCTTTCCAGCTCCTTTGCCAGCACTCCCATCTATAAATTCTGCTCCCTAGCCAAATTGGATTCCTTACTTTTCTCTGAGATGGTCACTGCATTTCCTTGTGTTTATGCATCTATTGATGTTTTGCACTTTTTTGTCACCTGGATGGATCCTTCCCACTCAACAGGATACCATTCATATTGTACCCTCACCCATAAAGTGATCCCTCCTTTTCCCCCTTCTATTTAGTACAGACAAAGTCAAGTAACTCCATGGTGTAACTTAGACCTATTATTTATACCCTTTACCAGGCAATCAGTCTCTTAGAATGCAGTAGGAGGAAGCCAAGATGTTAAATAAGCAGAAAACCAGGCCGTCCTTCCCCCTCCCAACCCAGGAAGACATCACCCAGCCTCTCCCCACTCTCTGCTGAGCCAGGTCATCACCACAGGCTTCCCCTCCAGACAGCTGAGCAGGCGAAGTGATAGATTGGTAAAACCAGAGTCTGGAAACTTGGGTTCTGTTTCTGGCTGCATCACTGTATAGATGTGTAAACTGAAGGTTCTGTTTCTTCATTTGAGATGACATAGTGCATACAAAAACATTTTGTGAACTTTAGGGCCCCTTACAATTCAAAGATACGGATAGGATGTACAGTACTGACACAAACTACTAGTTCAGTCTTCCTCTGAGATATAGCCCATGGTTTGCTCTATCTCGTGGTTTAACCACCAGCTAGCTCTCCGGGCCGTGGGGGTGGGGAGGACTCTGATGACTGGCCTTTGCTGATTTCCATGGTGCACACACTCCCATATGGCAGATTTCAAACTGCCGGAGGGATGGCATTGAATGCGGACCTGGGAAAAGATGTACAGACAGGCACCGTGATGTGATACTTGCACCATACTTGTAGAGTAGACATAAATAACCCCAAAAACACAGATAGCAATATAAGGCAGCAAACTAGTTAAAAAGAGAAGAATTCAGAGCATTTATCATCTACTTTTTTAAATATTATTCATTTAATTGGGAGTTTAATTTAATTTTTAATAACGGTTGCCTTTAACAACTGGCCCACAGAGTTCTTGGCAATTTAACAACTGGCTTTTGCAGGCAGGTATGAGCCAGCTCTGGCATGCCCTGTTAGCATCCATACTTTTCCTTCCAAACATATTGCCGCAGGAGCAGTGTTTAACCGTACAGTATATTTCATTGTTTGCACATAATAAAAACTTAACTACTGTTTTTTAATTTAATGAACTGTAATGGACTTAAGAAAAGACCAATTGCTCGAGGTATTTAAAATATATATTTATTAAAAAACTATTTATTGAGTGCACACAGTTTCCCAGATATTCTGTTAAGCTAAGATAGGAGGAAAAAAATATAAGTTACCAGTGATCATCCAATCTCCTAAAACAGTCAATCAAAAAGTAAGATAAACTATTTTTAATTTCCCTTAGATCCTCTACCCCATGCTTATAATTACTAATTAGGGGAATGGCCACTAAGCTCTCATCTACCTCCGTGCTTTCACTTTTCTGATGGTCTCAAAAGGTAAGGAAACAGCAAGTACTGGCCAGTACTTACATTCCCATTTCGTTCAACCTCCTCCTCGCCTCCGCGCTCCCATCACCTGACCTTACCCAAGCCACTCTCAGCGCAGGCAACTCGAACACAGGCTGAGTTGAAAACAGACCTCAAGTCACTTCTAGGCCTGGGTGAGAAGGACCAGCGCTGCTGTCACTGCCCGTGGCGACACTCCAGCCGCTCACTCACACTCCAGCTCCGCACTCACAACCCCCCACGAGGCAGGGCCTGCGCTACCTGCGCTGCGTGATTGAGGAAAATGAGGATCGCAGAGATTAGTTACCTTGTCCCAGGTCATTTCATTAGCAAGAGTTAGAACTGGAGTTGCCACCTGGGTCGGGCTGGCAAAGCTCTTGCCTTTCCCATCACAGACTCTCCTCTTTTTTCCTTCTCACATTGCAGGCAGGTCTTGGTATAATTTCTTAAGTGTGGCTCTCTTTTCAAAGCAAGGAAGAAGAGGTGGATGGCATTTCACATTTAAACCTACTTTCCAATCGGTTTTATCTGACCCTCTCTTCATTTGAGCATCTTAGAAGGCTGAACAATGATGCTTTGAAGTTTGAGGGCAAGTAAACACAAGATGTGAGATTCTCTTAAGGAGGTGGGATGCAACCTGCAGTTGGGCATATTAACTGTGAACCAAATGGAAAATCAAGCCCAATAAAGCTTCCTTTCTCTCTTTTTTTAAGTTTTTATTTTATGTAAACATTGATATTACTGAAGTAAATTATGATTATTATTTACTTTTTGATGCAGTAGTCATACTGCCATGCAAATAGGACAAAATAGAAGAAAAATATCACTCCTGAGATTCTAGGCTCAAGTTAAAGATAACGGACTCTAGTCCCATGTTGATAGAGGTAAGGCAGAGACTGCTAGGGTTTTGACTCCAGAAAAGCAGAATCATTTTTCAAAATCCTGCTAACAGAGTTCCTGATCTTATGACTGTCAGGTTTATAAAGCACTTGCATAGCCAGAAGTGAAGAGGATGTTGGATAATTTGAGTGGATTTCCGTTCAGTGTACAGTTTATCCTGAATTGGGTAGCCTCTCCGAGTGTCTTTTAAAGTTTGCAAACTTTTATTTTTCCCTGCTTGCTTGTTATATGCAGCTGTTATTTTTACTGTTGACTTAATTCAATCAAATTGTGATTATAGAATATAAGCTATGTTATTTTCCTTTGAAATTTGTCAGACCTCATTTCCTGGTAATTTGAGTTCTTGAAAATACTTCATATTTTATTTTATTTCTATTAAAATATCTTTTAGATCAAATTATTAGTTTTATTCAAATGTACTGAACTTACCGATTTTTTTGTTGCCTTCATATACTGGTTTCTGAGGGATGGGTTGTTGTAATTCCCCACTCAATTGCGTATTTATTAATTTCTCTCCGTAATTCTGCCAATTTTTGCTTTACGTCTTTCAATTTTAAATTGATAAGTACATCTAAATTTGTAATAATTAAATCTTCTTGGTGGGTTGTTCCTTTTTATTATGAGTATTGATTTTTTTTTTCATGGGTAGGCACCCGGAATCAAACCCGGGTCTCTCGCATGGCAGGTGAGAACTCTGCCTGCTGAGCCACTGTGGCCCACCCACAATTATTGATTTTTTTTTACCTTAAATCCTATTTTTTCTGCTCTTATTATAGATATATCAGCTGTGTTTTCATTAGTATTGGCCTGAAAAAAAATTTAATATTACTGCAATTTAAAAAAACTCCTGTTAATAAGGAAACATGAGATGTTCAAAAAGAAAAGGGGTGGGGGAAGGAAGATCTTTTTAGCAGCCCATCATTTGGAAATTTGGAAATATGCGCCGGTGGAGCTCTATCTACCGCAATACAGTCTCTTTGGGAAATGAAGCACAAAGTGGGTTCAACAAGGAAAACCGTAAAGCCTAAATCACATTAAAGATATGGGCCCAGATTTGCATTCGGATGGCACGAAAAGAATGTTCACCTCCTTCAGGGATATATTCCCAAAGAATCACAGAGAAAATAAAGATAAACGTGAAAAGGAAATTTTCAGAAACAAATAGGGACCAGGAACCATAGTTAAAATACAAGTTGGGGTGCAGTTCTCTGACCCAAGTTTTTTTGTGAGAAGGATTCTAGCATTCCCTACTGGTAGGAAGGATTTCCCTTCTCTGGATTACTATACAACATGGCTGTTTATGCAGAAGGTAAACACCTCGGTGTCAGGTCATATGCCCAGCCCACCCTTGCCGAGAGTCTGTGGAAGGGTTCCTCTCTTCTGGGTCAGGCATTGTGCTCCACACCACGGAACAAGCTGAGCCACGGGCAGATACAACAGGCAAGCGCTCAAGTGAGGGACTATGGCACCGTTTGCACACCATGTATTCTAAGGAGCATGAAGCTTTGTGTAATGGAGCCAAAGAAAGGAAAAGTAGGGATAGTTACAAACACAAGCACAGAAGTACCAAATAGAATTCAGTGCCAGAAAAACAATATCAACTGCCTTCAAAGGTGTCTAATTAAAAATAAAATCCATCCTAATTCTTTATACATTTTATCCCTTCTGTGGGCCAGAGATGGTTTAATTTTCTTCCAGGAGAGATAAGACCTCTGTGAATTATGCAGACGTTCCTATGAGTTTAGAAGGATGAACACAATAGGTTTCTGTGATTTTTCTTCCTAGATAGATTTTCTGGTTATTCAGACTAGTCTAGCTAATACTACTAATAAAAAATGTAGCATCTACCGAGTCGTCCAGTATTTAATTCTCATCACCTCACTACAAGGCAGTACATAAAATATTGCTACTATAATTTACAATTAAGAAACTGAGGCTCATGAGATCAATTTACCAGCTCAAAGTCATATAGTAATAAGTGGCGATGGCTGCTGGGATGCCAGACCTTTTGTCTCCAGATCCAGTGGTTCTCTGTCACAACACATTGCCCTTCCGAGGCCAGTGACCAGTTTTCCACACCACACAGGCGCTTCATTCTTTGGCCTCTAAGCACCTGGGAAATGCATTTTAGTACACTGGGTAGAATTAGAGTGACTGTATTCTCTGGTGCTTTTTTTTTTTAAAGCCATTAAAAAGTGATGGTGTTGTGGGGTGGGTTGAGTCACAAAAGTCTTTTCTTATAAAATCTAAATCATAAATGGGACCTGGGAGATAATATAAGTTATTTCCTTACTCTGATAAATAGTTTGCATATCAAAGATTACAATGGGCATATACTAATTTGTAGGAAATTTAACCTGGATAAAAATCATATGCTAAGAATTGGGAAGTCCACCAAGAGAAGAATGTTTCAATGAGTGGAAAATGCAGTATGTAGTCCATGAAAGCATATATTCAAATAACCTTTATGCCATTGAAATGCACAAAACATGTTTTGAAAAATACATAAAATGGTATATACTGTATGATTCCAATTTTGATTAAACAATCACTACCTAGCTCTGTATAGAGATGTGTGTGCGTCTGGATGTATACACACATGTGCACAACACACACACACACACACATATATATGAGTGAATACATAATTGGGATATGTTTGCAAACTACAATAAATTGTGTGATTTATTCCTCTATTTGTAGGACATGGTTGATTTATGGATAATTTGGGGAGTTACATGGAGGTTATGCTGTGGAGAGAGCTTTGACTTCCTTGGACACTCTTTTTTATTGCTTCACAGGTGAAATGGGAATGGCATTAGTACTTGGGTTGCTGTCAAAATTAAAGAGGCTGATCTAAGTATACAGCAAATAGCTAACCATTGCTGATGATAACTCAAATATGGCAGAGGTGGACTAAATTTCCTCCTTTTATTCTTCTTTGAATTATTCGCATTCTCTCAAGAATTTGTTATTTTTTTTCTAATCAGAATATAAAAGCACAAGTGCTTTATAAAGAAGAATTAGAACAGATTCAATGAAAATTGTCACCAGTGACATAGTGGGGGCCACGGCGAGGAAGTCAACTGTTGCCATTTCACCACATTTTAATCTACTTTAGCTCTAACGACAGACCCAGGGTCCCAGGCGCTGCGGCAGGTCCTGACAGGTGAGAGCAGTCCGGGTCCGGAGAAGAAACTGCGATTGAGTCCCGCTGCTCCGGGACCTGCATTAGTCCGACGCCGGCCTCTTTTTAGCTAGCATTCCCAAAAGGAGTGCTCCTTACCCTCAGCATTCCTACTTTCCGAGGCAGGTGAAAGAGGAAAATAAGCATCTGAAATAATTAGTGAAAGAAGCACTGTGGGAATTCAGAAAAAAAAGGTCAGAGTATCCGGGTAATCAGAACAGGGAGGAGGTGGAAATTGCATTAGGCCCTGAGGGATCAATATTAATAATACTGGTTAAAGGGACATGCCTGTTAAGGCATTTGATGAAAAAGCCAATAAAGTGGCAGCATTTCCTGCCCTTCAAGTCTCTAAGGGTTATTATTTTTATTATTATTTTTTTAATGAGTGGAAAAAAATCTTTAATGCTTCTACAGTTTCGCCACTACACTTTCTTCCTTGTGTTGCCACACTTCCAGCGACTTTTATTATGGGATTAAAATATTTCCTAAGCATTAGCACCACTTCTATCCAGTGACAGAACTTTAAAGGGGGTGAGGATTGTGGTAGAGTAAATATGCAAATATAGGACTAAGGAACACCTGAGAATATAGTTCTGGGATCTCCCAGTGCCACAAATTTGCACATCTCAGTCTACAAAAGTTTGCACAGAATTCCTATTAAGATTCGCTTCCCAATGTAAATAATTTCCATTCCTATCACTGAATAAGATTTCCCGTTGGAACGCATGGTTCAGAGTTGCTGTCATCACCCCACAGTTCTTTGCAGCTGAGATATTGTCTCAATTATAAAATGGCCTGCAATTTAGGGGAACCAAAGGAAATGTGTTTAATAGGTAGCCATTGGTTTTGAACCTTTGATGCCCTCCTCACTGATCTGAAAATGGTGCGGTCATACTGGAGATATTTGAAGGAAAAGGTTTGGCATAACCTCTAGAAGTCCTCGAAATTGCCTTTGATGCTTAGACTTAGTAAAAATGGCCATTTTCAAAGTATCTACTATGTTCTGGGTTTCTGTTTATTTATTCAAATATTAATTAGGTACCTACACTTTGCCGGGCAGAGAAGATACAATGGTGAACAAAAAGAGATACTTCCTGACTCCCTGTAGGTCAGATCCAGTAGTAGGTCAATAGAATAAAATTGTATGTGTGATAAGTGTCATAATGAGGGGGAGCTAAATGTTAGTTGAACAGCACATAATAGGGGACTTTGACCTGTAGCAAGATCTAGGAAGATTTCCACAAGGAATGATTACCGAGCTAAGATATGTCGAAGGAGTGGGCAGCAAACAGATAATGTAATATGAGGGAACATGGCAAGGATGAGGCCTGCAGGCTCCCGACAAGTCCAACTCGGCAGCAACAGCAGGAGGAAGGAAGAGGGAGAAAGGGAGAGGGTTGAGTAGAAGAGTCTGCAGAGGAAGGAAGGACGCAGACCGTGCAGAGCTTTTACAAGTCCTGCGTGATCACACATCCTCACCCGACAACGTCCCCATTTTGCAAAAGAAGAAAATGAAGCTCAGAAGGAGTGAGAAATTATCCTGAGGTCACAGAACGAGTAGGTGTCAGTGTGATTAGAGTGAGAGCTATCCACTTCCAGAGTGGATCTTCCACTGATTCTCTCAGTGAATTCCAACTCTACATTGATGCATTGTCCAGTCGATTCTCCCTTAGGATGACCCATTAAAGACAACTTTTTCCTCTGGTCCTTGGTTCCAGCGTGTTGCTCCAATACAGGGAAGAACTCCGCTCAGCTCTCCAGGGTAAGAAACTGCTTGACCCATCCAATTTGAGTTCTTGTTTCATATAATATGCCCTTTCACTTTTCTGATCAGTTGTCAGTACTGATAGCTCTCTTGAATTACCCTGACGGCAATTTTTTTTTTTTTTTAGGAAATAAAATATCCAGTTAGATTGTTTCATTCACATAAGATTTTTCCTTGTTCATTAGGTAGGAATAACAGTATTGTTTGTTTATTATATACCAGGCATTCTGCTAAAGCACTTACACGTATTAACTCATTGGAACCTCATTGAACGACACTATGAAAGAGGGATTCTCATAATAAATAAGGAAATTGAAGCTCACTGAGTTTAAGTGACTTGCATTAGGTCACACAATCTATAAGTGAATTCATATATGAAGTGAGGTTTGAGTCCAGGAGAACTGTCTGACTCCAAACCACATTTTTAACTTAATGTTTCAAAAATTCAATTTTTAAAAGGGAATTATTGTTTTAAGAGAATTAGTGAAATAAGTTAGTCAAGTCCTAAAAATGTTGCATGCCAATATGTACTGAAACAATAATTAATCATTAAACCAAGAACTTGTCATAAAAAAATTGTCTGTGACCAATTATGGATGCTTTAGGAAATCAATGTGATTTCCTAAATTAAGATACTAAGTTTAAGATGCAAGATTTCATTTTATTTTAAATAACAGTTACCACTCTGGAATAGATGTGGCTGCCATAAGAGCTCACAATCTAGGAAACTTTACAATAGGCCTTAACCTGATAACCCATGCTCTTGAATTCAATTTTCAGAGTTTGCCCATTATAGTCAGTCCATATTAGTGAGGTATTATAATATTTATCTTTTTGTTTCTGGCTTATTTCACTCCACATGCAGTCCTTAAGTTTCATTCACTTAGTTGTGCACCTCACAGCTTCATTCCTTCTTGCAGCTGCTCAATGTTCCATTGTATGTACAAACACAGAGCACCTTTCCATTCCTCAGGCCACATTCATCCATTGCAAATCGCAAACACTGCCACCATAAACACAGTGTGCAAATGCCCATTCATGTCCCTGCTCTCAGTTCCTCCAAGTAGACACCTAACAACCCTGTTGCAGGATCACACAGCAGCTCCACCCCTAGCCTCCTGTGGAGTCATCACACTGCCCTCCAGCAGGGCTGCACTGCTCTGCTTCCCGACCAAAAGTGGATAGGTACATCTCTCTCTCCACGTTTTCTCCAGAACTTGTATCTCTCTGTCCATTTTTAAACCGCTTTATTCACACACCATACAATCCAACCTAAGTAAAAAATCACATAGCCATGCCTTCACCGTCACAAACTATATGAAGACATTCAAGATGGTTTTTTTTTTTTTAAAAAATGGCTTATTTCCCAAAGATGAAGAATACATATGTTTTACAACAGTGTGTGTGTATGTGTGTAAGGGGGTGAAAGGGGATTGAAGAAAAGAGAGAGGGTGTAAAAGAAAAGAGTGTGTAAAAGTGAAAGATTATTCTATCTTGGTGCTCTTTAAAAAATTGTCTGTTTGCTTTCAAAATTCCTATGGTAAAACGGGAAGGGGAGGAGCAAAGAGCTCATATTATTAGGACACTGTCCACAGAACAAGTTGTGGATGTCTCTGCAGTGCCATCGGACTTCCTTTCTAAAGAAGAAAGGGTTTCCTTCACAGTGCATTTATGTCAAAATTCTAAAACCTCTCCCATGACCGATCATAGCAAACCTGTCAAGTCTCACTTGTTGAAATGAGTGGGATTGGAAAGCTTCTGAGTGTGCTATTACATTTTCCATTTAAGCTCACTGAGTATGACTGCATGAAAATGAGACAGGGTTGGGGGCTGTACACAGCTGTAAATGAATGGGTTTTCATTCATTTCAAAAGATTGGGCTTTCGTGTTCTGGTGGTGATGGATAGTGGTCTTCATGAAGAATGGAGCAAGGAGTTTGAAAACAAAATATATTTTATTGTTTAGATTGTTTACTTTTAGATTTTTTTTTTACTTTTATTGCCCTAATTTAACTATGCATTACATAAAATATTAGGCTTAAATAAAAGAATCTGATGTTTCTTTGCTTCCAAACTATATACAACTTAAGAGCAATCCATCTATCTTCATTGATACAACAATAAAGATAATTTCTGTTTTTTTTAAAGAACCTTGAAACAGATGCAGTATCACGTAAAAATCGAGACTCCATTAAGATTGCTCCATTGCCAGATTTGATGTTTATGTCAAGCTTGATAAAATGAAACTCTAAATTGAATTCTAACTGTATTTCAACCTTCATCAAAGCTCTATATAACACAACATATTGGGCAAAGAGTGGCCAAACATTGTTTTTTAGTGGAGATGAATTTTTTAATTGATGGTAGAAAATTCATAGCTGTCAACTTCTATTTCCGTAATTTTTAGCATTGTTTTCCTGTAACTTTAAGTCGACATCTTTCAGGTTTCCCAAGAAACTCAGACATTTTTCAAAAAGCTGAAATTGCAGGAGATGCTTCTCAAGTAGCACATTTCTTTCTCATTGATTTGGATCAAATGGTTTTCCTCAAGTAGCCAGTAGAGGGCGCTATTGGCATTTGATTTGGCATTTGAAGGCTCTGGAAGTTCCCTGCTTAATTAATTCAATGTTTGAAATCAAACCACCGTTTAAATGTAATGATATTAATATGCAAGGATAGATGTGTAAATGTGGAGAGTTTTCATTCTCCGTAAGCTTTCTACCCAACCACAGATTTCTGTTTTTTCTGCGGGCCCCTTTTGGAGAGCTTATGCTGTAGAAATGTTAGCTGCCGTAAATTAGAGCTGCTCAGAATTGAGTTCATGGACCTAGGCAATGATTCAACATTTCTAAGACTGATTGCAAGTCAAGAAAGCCAGCATCTTCTCCCTCCAGCTCTTTAAAAGAGAAAAAAAGAAAAAAAAGATACTTGACCTAGAACAATGCTTGGCGTTTTCAAATATATACATATTAATTTTATATGTTTATGATAAATTTGAGTATCTTTATTCCGGAGGGAAGAATTCTCCATATTTAGGGTTCTGGGTATATTTAACATTGTTCTTGTCATGAAATACAGCGTATTGATTTTCCTCACATTCCCTTCACTCCAAGTTCATTTCCACATTCTTAGGTTTTAAATGATTTGCTTCATAGCCTAATATTTTAAAGATACTTCCCTCCTTTCTGCTTATATTTTAGGTAAAATAGATGACTAAAAGAAGTCATGATTTCAAAACACTTTGCAAAGTATTTTCTTTATCTCAATAGACACTAATGTAGAATGTTCACATAAATTGCAATTGTAGCAATCTGCAGATAACTGGGGAGGGAATTACTCTGATAGCACCACTCAAACTTCCCCTGAACATCTCCTTGTTGTCTCTAGGTAAGAATATTGGAGCAAGTCGCAAATAATCATTGTAGTTCATTTGCAATTTTTCTTCTAAAATGAGCATAAAAATGAGCTATTATACATTTTAAACCAACGGTATTAAAGAAGTGAAATCCTGCCAACCCTGAAATGGAAAACTACTTGCAAAGATGAAAAAGAAAGCAGGATTCTGTCTTGATATGCATTAGCAAACGATCATTAACACACCGCTCAATCGTTGCCAATAGATTTAAAAAGACTTTTTTTTTTCATTAGGTTAGACTAGAGGCATAAAACAAATGGAAAGTTACTTGTGTTCCTGACTATATGAAGAAGTATCGCTTTCCTTGGACTGTGGGACACATTGCAATTTTCAAATTAAAGGTTAAACTGATGTTCTTTCTCTTATTCACAAAATATCATCATGTGGAGCTTCTTGGGGGAAAAAAAGGCGTTTTAAAAATCTGTGTGTGGGCAGTGTCCTGTGCTATTTGCAGGTTATGTGTATTCCCTCACATAACTTTCCCTCTTCAGTGGTCAGGCTTGGTCTGCATTTTTGGCGATTTCTGAGCTTTCCAATCAACATTAATTTTGCTTCTCTTTCTGAGACGTTTTCAGAGGGAAAAATGAATGACTCAAGAAGATAAAGGCAGAAGATAAGGAACAAAAGTGCTACATTGTACTTCTTAAGTGGTTTAGATGGTTGGAACAAAAAACCCTAACATTATTAAAAATAGACTTTTAGGTGAAATCTTGTTCCATGAGAAGCATTCATTTTAATAGAGGCTTTATATATAAGCTCTTTTGAATAATAATGTCAAATTGAATTTAAATTGTAAATAACGTCCAGATACTAGTTGTTTCCTGGCTCAAATTCTTTTGCACATATGGGGCTAGCATAAGCTTGTGCCTCTCTGCCTACTCTGGGTAATTTTGCATGCAAATAGTTTTAGTGCCTATGTTGAGGTGCTAAAACGTGTTTAGTACACTTGAAAATATTTGCATTGCAAAAGGAGAGCGAATCTCCTGAGGAAAATCAAATTGATATTTTGTTCTGAGACCACTCTGGGCACTGCGTGTGACATTCTTCTATGGAGAAGTGTGTTTACAGTGCAACTAGCATTTATAATCGACCTTTAAAAAAGAAGGTCTGGCCACAGCTCTGCCAGATTTATAAACCGTTGGACCATCTTCTGGCAGCGTTTACCACGTGAAATCAGTAGGAGAGAGAAAGAGAAGGAAAGAATTCATTCGCCTTTGCTGGACTAGAGTTTTCCGTGCCTCAGTTTGGTGGATTGGTAGGGCAAATATGTTCATTTTAATTAAAAATTTCAGCTGGAATATGCCTAACTAATTAGCTAACAAACTAACCACCTAAGTCAGGAACGGCTTTAGGACGGCGACGCAGCAGTGCGTGCTGGTGTGAGGCGGCACACACGCCCCCATTTGCCGCGCTCCCATCTGCTGCATTTACGGGAACCAGTTCGTTAAGAGTCTGAATCGAATCCAAATAAAATGCATTTCTGATGCAAGCCTGATGACTGGTGCCATTCGACGCTGCATTATGTCAAATTAGAGTTCGTTTGGTAAAGAGGTTACAGAAATCTTGCTTAAATGTCACATGTATAGAACATTGAGTTCTGCACAAATTCAACTTCCAAACCCTGTTAACAGATCAACCCCTCTCCTGGTTGGGCTCATTTTCCCCCAAACCGGTGAAACGAAAATATAACTCCTAATACAGTAATAAATTCAAGAGGCATGCTAGTAAGAGGTTTGTGGAACTTGTACTGTAATCGTCTTTTCAATATCCTGGATGAATTTCAGTTTATTATATTAACTCAGGTGTATCATGTCCTTTCAAAATGAAAGTAAGTCCAGTGTCCTCAAGAGAAACAGACTATACAAAGTCTACAAGAGGAATTCAAATTGTGGGACTTCTCTGTCCACACCTCCCTTCTCTGCCGAGAAGTGATGCCAGATGGAATTCTAATAACTTCCATTGTTTGTTGAGCAGCTCTATTGCTTCCATCCCAAGCTCCATGCAAGAGAGTTGCCTACTACAGATGCCTATATTGCATAAAACTCTGGTATACGGTTCAGGTTTTCTCCCTATATTTTACTCTCCCATGCCTAATATTTTATGCTTTCATCCCTGCCACTTTTCACTGTGCACAAGGTGCAGAATTTTCTGTCAATGAAAAGTCAGAGACAGGTAGCAGGTAAGAGCCAAAAGGAGCTCATCAGGAAAACAAACCAGTTAGGAGGGGCTGACTTACTCTGTTTGTGAAACTCCCGTTCATAATCTATTTCCTTTAAAACAACCTTTAAAAAAAATCGCTTCTGTTGTCTGTGGGACCCTAGCACATCAATCAATCCATTAAGTAAGCAAATAAGGCAATAAATAAACAATAAATCATTTTGGTTTTCATGTGTGCACAAACCTTTGATACATAAATTACAAGAGAGGTTTTGATTTGGAAGCTATGGCCTCTGTTCCAATAGTTTTCTATGAGGTTAGGGAGTTGTTCTAAACACCAGTGCGTTGTTCATTCTGGACCCCAAATGGGGCTCTTTTGCACCCCATTGGTGTTTGTGTGGGTATGGTGCATGACCAGGGAGTTGTTTAAATGTGTGTGTGTGTGTGTGTGTGTGTGTGTGAGAACATGCTGTTAGGGAGAAGCCTACCACGCATTTCTGCCACAGCAGACGGTGTGGGCAAACAGCTGTCTCCACAGCTGAGGCCACTGGAACTGCTCGCACTGCTCCAGGAACTGGAGAGCACACGGCTGGTCCCTGGATATCACAGAGCTCCGTGCCTGCAGCAAAGCGCCTGAGGTTCCCTGGGACTGAGCAGGCAGAGACTTTGCCACCAGACACAATAAGCATGCGAAATGGGGTCTCATGAATAATGCATCTGTAGTGTCCTGCGAAACAAAGAAATGATATGTTTGCTGGTAGATAACTCTGTTGTGGCATTTGTAAATCTTTCTGAATTGGGAGTTAATGTTTCATGTTGGTGAAGAGGTAGGGTTTTTTTCTTTTTATCATAAAACAAAAAGTTGGGAGCTGTATGGAGTAATCTTAACAGTGAAGTGCTTTCATGAAATACTGGATGTGTTATACTAATTTGGCTTATGATCCTGGAATTAAAAAAAAATCTCATTCAGTGACGAGGGATGTTAAAATATGGTTTCACTGCCATAAGCTACAGCAGAATACTACATTCTCAAGGAGATTATTTCTTCCTTGGTAGGCAATCAGCTCACTTTTGCTAATGCAGGTTTCATTACTGTAGACTAGAAAACAGTGGTGTCTCAGCATCACAGTACAGCATCGGAGGGAGAAACAATTCTTCACTTTCACAAAAATATTAGTAAAAATGATACTTTGGTGAATTGAACCCTAAATTGTCTTAGTGACAGTTAAATACCCACTAATTTAACACCAGTTAAATTGGCAATAAAATGACCCCCAACTGGGTTGGACCATCATGCCATTTCTACATAATAGCTCTGGACTTAATGCCTGAGATCTGTGAAGCCACTGGGCAGGATTTATGCATTTGCATAACTAATATTTCCAGAGTATCTGAAGTCGCTAGCTACTTAAACTTATTATAATTATTATTTATGATTAACATCTCTGTGTTCACTCTATTCATTCGTTAATATCTGCGTATTTCTTTCCCTGGGGTAAAAAAGAAATCGATTTAATAGTTCTTCATTATTTTTGAAGCAACAACCGAGCAGAACAAATCGTCGCAATGTTCTCTGTCATTTCTTGAATGATGATCTTGAATCTGTCTTCTTTTATTCATTCATGCTTTCTCCATATCACTTTTTTTTTTTCCCAGTAACTCTTTGTAGTCTCCCTTGCTTTCGGATTTCCCCTGAATTACTGTGTATCCATAAACCTCACACAAACTGATATGTTTGGCAGGGAAAATTGGGAAGAAGGCAGGTTGATTTTGCTGAAAGTAAAAAAAAAAAAACAACAACAACAAGCAAAAACAAAATATGGGTCTGCCAATTGTATGCTGGAGTGAAAATACAATTCCTTCTTGCTTGCAGGTGAAGGAGTTGGCAGTTGAGGTGTGAATTGGTAGTTAGTGGGTTCTCCAGCAAACAGAGCAGCAGTGATTGCTAAGTGAGGGGATGTTTGGTCTTTTTGTTTTGACTTTTTTTTTTAAAGCTCCAATAATGTACCAGATATTAGACTCACAACATATATACAGTTTCTTTCTGCACCTTGGCTGTGTAGGAGTAATACTGTAAATAAAATCATGATCTGTACATAAGTTGCTTCTTACTTTTTAAAAAAAGGTAATTAGGTTTCCAGTGGAGATAATAACTTAAGTGGTAACAATTTACTGGGGCCAGTGGAATAATAATAAGCAACAGAGATGTCAGCCTTAAGATGAGCAGCACATATTCATAGCCTAAAAGGTCCGAGGCAGGGACTAATAAGAGATTGGCTTCACTTCTCATTCATTGCTCTCTCCTCTCCATTACTTCAATATCAACTTTGTTTTAGTGCATAACAGAAGAAATTGCTCGTGTCTTCTTTCCCTCAGCCCAGACGCTTCTTCAGATTCTGCAGTCATTCAAAGGCCTGAATTTCCTTAATTTACCTGTTTGCCGTGACTTTCCAGAATATCATCAGCTGGACTTTCAACATATTGTTTCCAGTGTGCCAAAAAAACTTTTAGAGAAAAACAGAAAACTTTATGCCCCCAATTTTGTATATTATTCCATTTAAATATCATAGAATTATAAGGAAATAAACAATAAAAGGCACTCAAGAATGAAGGCTAATATTATAAATTGGAATCAAAGAGAAGAAAAAAAAAACAGGAGATCACTGAATAACTTATTAATTTGATAGTGTGGATATGAATAAAACCAAACCAAACAAACAAGGATCTTGGGATCAGAGACACTTGGACTTGAATCCTGTCTCTGCTACATTTGTGATGCAACAGCTATTGACTGTCCTGAACAAATTTCTTCAATTGTAAAATGGGAACAAATATGCCTACTTTGCAGAATATATTTTTAAATCTTGCAACTAGTGATCTAAAATATGTAAACTTTGTAAGACAATTTATAACCCGCTAAGCACATTAGAATCACCTGAAGATCTTTGAAAAGCTGCTGATGCCTTGGTCCTACCCAGGGCCACTTAACTCAGCATCTCCAAGGAATGATCCTCAGTGGTGTGGTTTTTAAAGTCTCCCTGTATGACTCTAGTGTGCATCCAAGGACTGAACAACTGATGAAAAGCCCAAGACTGAGAGAACACTCGATAAAATGTTTCCCAATTCTTCTTTTTTTATAGCATGTGAATATTAGCATAATCCTGACGTAACATTTTGTTGCTGAAGGAATTCTCAAGGTCTGTTAATCCAGCTTCAGGCCTGAAGGTAGAATAAACTGAGACCAGAACGGTCCGTGTGTGTCCACACTCGTGTAATTGCTGATGGAAATGAGTTGGGATCAAGTGTTCATTCCAGAATTTTGAAGTTGCCCTCCAACTGGGATAACTTTCAAGAGAGAAAGTGTGTTTTCAGATGATGACAAGCATCATCTTTTCTTAAAAGTGTTTTGTGGCAATGAGGATATAACAAATGTCAGAAGCGAAGGATTAAGACCCCGAGTATCGACCTCTTTACCTTGTCCTAGTAGCATTTATTTGTAGAAATTCTTGAGCAGAAAGACAGAATCCCTATGATTCTTGTGCAAGGAGGGCACATGCATATGCATTTTGGGTCTGATACTTGGTGTCATAATGTCGTCCCACCTCACGGAGAATTTCCTATGTGATTGATATGGAAAATCTGAGCAATTTACCACAATGCTGTTATGATCCATCATACAGGTGCATTTACTATTTAATTACTCTTAAAAATGTTTTTAATAATTAGTAGCAATAACTGCTAATTGGCATGTAAGCCGTTCTTGCACCAGCAGGCAAAGTGTAGGTTTACTTCTGCACACCCACACCCAATCAACAGAAAATTGCTTCAATGCTTATCTTATAATTAGTGTGCTTAATGCTGTTTGCATTGTTTGGAAGCTCTTGTGATTAAATGATTTATTTTATTTAATTTTTTTTACCTCTCAACCTGTACATGGAACAGCAAAGATTAGTCCTTTGCTCGGTAACATCTTATTTACATTGAATTGTTTAGACACATATAAGGGGAAAAATAATGGGCTTCGTTTCTACCTGCCAAATGTATTGGCTCTGTTTATACTAAGTTAGATAAACCCCATGTAATATATGAAACTGTTCTAGCTACCCACTTATCCTTTCTTGTTCTCTCCTCCATGCTGTGCATTATGGCACAATTTTATTTTAGGGCAGACCTACAACTCCTATGTACCTTTACACCTTTCACAGATATTAGTTTTGCTAATACTGGATAAAGGCCACATTTGAGAATGTCTCTATTAAAGTAGAAGGGCAACTTAATTAAATTTGTTTGGTTTGTTTCTTCAAAGTCAGTATTTGATACATATTTGTACCAGTAATTGTACTTTTGCCATCTTTTTTTTTTTTGGTTTGGGCAGGCTCCAGCAATCGAACCTAGGTCTCTGGCATGGCAGGTGAGAATTCTGCCACTGAGACATTGTTGTACTGTGCAGTCATTGTACTTCTGATGTGCAAGTGGTACACACTAAAAATTCATGAAATAAACTGAGATTATTGATATGTCAAGTCAATTTTAGAAATAAGTTATGGGCCTGCCAATGTTCATAGTAGTCAATGGAAAGTAGAGTTTTAGGACAATAGAGGCAAAACATAAACATTTGGCTTTATTAATGCAGGCCACTGTGAATATGAACTAACACTGTTTGAAGACATGGCATGGATGTTCCTTCTTTCATTTATTCACTCACTTATTTAATAGTTATTGAAATATAATATATATTATATTACATATAATAATTATACCAAGCAATGTGCTAGATAATGGGAAGAGAGAAAGTGTACAACATTGAAGGAAAAGTGTGATATTTGGAATCAGAAAAAAACTCATTGAGAAAATTTTTGCCCCATAACTGTGTAACTGGAGGACATTTTTGTCATCCAGAAAGGTTGCCATGTGTTCCTGAAAGACTCATTGTGAAGATTAAATGATAAAATGTATGTGAAGCACTTTGTACTCTTCTGCTACCCATGTACAGTATTTACTTCAGCATGTATGCTATTATTTAAATTAGGCCACAGAATTTATAGCCTAATGAGAAGATGAAATATATCAATCATTTCTAGGATTCTTTGAGTACAAGCAGCAGAAATAAATTCTGGCTATCTAAGCTGGGGAAAAAAATTAAAAGGCTATTGAGACATTCATGGGATCAATGAGAAGGCTAGAGAGACAGGCTTGAAAATAGAGGAAGAACTAGGCATACATAAGGATATAAGTATCAGGAACTTCTCGACAGTCTTAGAGGACATTAACCAGTGGAATGAATGAATTCCAATGGTTTCTCTCATTTTGCATCTTTGTTCTCAAGATTCAAAGTTTTGAGAGGGTGCAGAGGGAGAGAGACAGAGAGAGACAGAGAGAGAGGCTAACTGATTTTAATAGGCTTGGCTCTCACATGCTCATCCCTTTGAAGGAGAAGGTGGAAAACTTTGATTTTTAGTAACATTGAGACCACACACATGTGAGAGAGGTAAACCGTCAAGGCAAGCCTGAATGTCATTACCAAAAACAGACTGATGTACGATTAGTAGCCCCAAATCAACACAAAATACGTAAACAAAGAATCTGATTACAGGGTAATAATCAGGGCTAGTTTCTTGGAAGTGTGACCTGTGCATACACAGGGCCCCATGTTTAGAAGAGCCTCATGCTTGGTTTAATGCTCTTCTGTTGCTATCTTGAAATTCTTAATAATATGTAAGGGGCCCTGCGTATTCATTTTGCACTGGGCAAATGCATAAATTAAGTAGCTGGTCCTGTTTATATGTAGGGATCCACACGTGGCTGTGCAGGAGGACAGAGGAAGGAGAACGACCAGGTTAAGAGAGGCCAGGGAAGGGTGCAAGAGCGTTAAATGAGAGTTAAAGGAACAGAGTTTGCTGAGTGGAAAAAGTGAGGAGGACATTTAGTTAAGAGAAATGAGGAGTGAAAGCCAATAAAAGTTCTCATAATCAAGGATATTAAACACAATGCTGGCGTAATTTTAACTAAAAGTCATCCTCTTTGGGAGTGGTAAGGCAAGGAATTTCATGATTAGAGACTGGAGAAAGCAACTCCCCTATACCTCTCTGCGTGAAAGTATAAATCATCCAAGGAGCCCTGCATGAGCTTTGGGACGAAACCCAGAGCCAAGTAAACCAGGGGGCTTCCAGGTGACCAGAAACATGTGGCTCAACTGTCGTCTGGGCCATCCTCCCCAGCAGCCTGAGGTCAGCGGAAGCAAGAGGTGTCCCCATTGTTGGCTCACATCTTCTTGGCACAAGCTCGTATGTTTACGCCTTTGAACGTCATGGTAGGGAGACGAAGCATTGAACAGTTTAGTTCTCTGCTTTCTGCGCATTATTTTAGAATTAATGCAACTCTGCCTTTTAACATTTCCTGATACTCAGATGTTTCCCATTTTTTAATCAAATATTATTTATAGAATTTCAGACTTCTAACTCAATTCTTTCCCAAGGCATGCATTCCCTTAATATGTCCAACAAATGATCATTCCAGTTTTGGATTGATTTAGTTGTTAAAAAGCTCTTCCATCTATTGAGCTGAACTTGGCTTCTCTGTAACAATTACCGAGAGGTATTCTGGATTCACCCAGATTAAGCCTGACTTCTCTTCCCTATACAAACTCCAGAATTTATTCCTCAACTATAGTACGAACTTCTCTGCCTGCGGGAACCATTTTAGTGGGTAAATACCTTATTTGTAAGATTTCTTTTAAGGACAGTTCCATTCAGTACTGAAGTTAGGGCCTGAGAGGATTCTTCTATTAACTGAAGCGGGTTATGTTATGTCTCTGGGATAGTAAAATCCTGAAAGTTTCTCCCGCAGATTCATTTTCCCACTAGAAGTATGAACCCTTTGTGGGAAACAACTTTCTCCATTCCCTTGTCATTTGTAATGCACTAGGCTCATATCCAGCTGAAGCCATTGCATGAGAGACAGAGCCAGGCAGAAAAATGCTGTGCAGGAAGGACAGCCCAGATATTTGCCACAGATGTCTCAGCTTTCTCCAGCTCTTTTCTTGGGTTGCTTGTCTAGGGACCCACCCACTCACCATTTCCCACTCCCTTGGGAGTAGGAAGAGTTGGCGCATCGTACACCAATTTTCAAGGGACACCTGATTTTATAAGGTTTTCCCTAAATTTTAGTGAGATTTTTGCAATGAAGTGCTCGAGTAACACACATTCATATTGGCTGTGTTAAAATTAATCAAGTATTTATTTTAATTGATATTAACAATAAAATAAAATACCAATTAATATTAATTGGTATTAACAATAAAATCTTCTTGATGGTATCCTGTTTTGTTTGTTTTGTGGGGAAATCAAGTCAGTGCCTCTTTTCATGAACAGAGACATTCATTGGGAATGAATGGGAATTAAAATAATTTATACTTGGATATTTTCTGGAGAGCTGTTTTGACTAAGGGCCTCTTCCACAGCCTCGAACTTAGTCCTGAATACTGCAACTTCTCTTTAGTTGCATGGCAGTATTCTGACTTTTAAAGCTGAAACTGAAACTACCCTATTATGTTCCCTTACTCCTTGAGCATCGCTTTCCAGAGTATAATAAGAGTCCAATTTTCTTCCTTTGATCACCTATTTATCCCTTCTATATACCCTAATTTCCTTTGCACTATTTTTTTCCACTTGATTATTTTATTCCTAGCCAAGGTAGAAATGTACAATCATATCATAAAAACTTCGCCTATAATTGAGATGATATCAGCAACAGATACAAAAAATAAGAAAAAATAAGGTAGAAATAATTACAAAAATAGCAGCTGGTCTCTATATAAATTACCTACTATGAGCGAAGCATTCTGACAAGAACAAATACATTTTCTTTAATCTTTTCAAAGCTGTAATGAGGAATTATTATTTACATCTTAAAGAAAAGGAAGCTGGGCGGGCCATGGTGGCTCAGCAGGCAGAGTTCTTGCCTGCCATGCCAGAGACCTGAGTTTGCTTCCCAAAGCCTGCCCATGCCAAAAAAAAAAAAAGTGAAGATAAGGAAGTTGAGGTCCAAAATGTGTGAATAAGTCTTCCAAATTCAGCCTGCTTTTAAATGATGGAACCAGGGTTCAAAGCCATTTGATCTAACTCCAAAGCTTGTGTTTTAAATAAAGAAGTGAACAGAAAATCTCAGACTTGAAATACCTGGCAAAAACAGCTGGAGTTTCTGCATGTAATTCTCCAATATTCCTTTCTTTTGAAGCTGTGAGATGCAAAGTATATTTACACCTCCCTTAATTTCCAGTGAAATCTGGAATTCTTTTTGCTAAGTGTTGAGCTTCTACAGATATGGTGATACAATTAAGATTTTGATAACAAGTGCCAGTTTTAAGTCACTCCAGATTCAAAGATAAGAAGATTTAAATGTGGAGCTATAGTTGCTAGCAATGGAGAAACATAATTTTTCTTAATTCTGTTTAATACTGCTGTCATTATTATTTATTTGCTTGTAGCAAATACTGACTATACATCACAATAAACATATTAAAATATATTTTACCAGTATACATTCACATCTTTTTAGTTTTCTTTAGAAGAGAATCTGAAACTAAATATTCATAGGCAATCCTCAGCTTCAACTCCATTAACTATTTCAAAATTTGTCTACAGTATCAAACCACACTGTGAATCCTTTCTCCTTTTTATTGAATGAAGGATATGCACTTGTCTGCCTCACTTAATAAATAAAAGGCCAGCCCTACCAAGACTGGCAATATAGGGAGAATAAAAGCATGGATAGGGTGGCTGAATAGATAATCTATAATTTGGGCCCATGAAGGCATCATTCATTGCTTGGTCAACTTTGAAGGAGCTAGACCTGGTTTTTTTTTTTTGAAACTTAGTTTTGTCAAGTTAATTAGCCTGGTCTAACATACAGCATGGCAGTGGCAGATAATAGAGACATCCCTAATGCAACTCTAGTGGGGACTCTGAGACCCATCCCACCTGGAGATTCTCCTTCTCTCACCAACTTTGGAGGATCTGGTCTTGGTATCCTTAGAGGAACTAGTGTTTTGCTTTTTTTTGTTTTTAAACGCAACTTGCTAGTATGTAAGTTTGGGAGGGTAAGTTTCCTTAGAAATGATCTAAAGTAGAAATTATGAGGAAGAGAGGGAAGTACTAAGATGTACTTTTCAAAAACCCAAGTTTTCTTCACTTCCAAAGATTATTGGGAAATCCAAATCAGAACAAGATGTGACATCACTATTCAAATTGCAAATCTTTTTTATTCTTAAAACAAGCTGGTGGCAAATAGATATATACTATATTTTGATTTAGTAGTCATAAAGCTACTAGCTGATCAGAAAGTTTTTATGGCACTGCCTTTAACATTTTGTTTTGTTTGGTTTTTGGTTTACTGCTGGCATTAGCATGGATACTAGGGGTCTGGATTCTGGAATTAAAGGAAACCTAGATACCAACCTCGACTCTATCACTTACTCTCAGTGTGAACTTAACCTCTCTAGCCTACTTTTTATCTTAGAAATGGAATAACAATCCTCTCATAGGGTATTAGTGAGGAATGCATGAATTAATAAGTGGGAAACACCTATAAAGTGTCTTGATTCAGAGGAAATGCACAAGACATGTCAGGTGTCATCATTAAGCAGGTAGAAAATCAAATATTTTCAATACTTATAAAAATAACTGGGGCTGGTGTCAAAGGAATCATTGTAGTGCCTGTTTTTTTTTTTTTTTTTATTTTCCACAGAGACTTCCAGTTGAGAAGCATTTTGTAAATGGCACTGAGAAGCGTGGTCAGAGTGAGGATTGACTCCACCGAAATGGAAAATGCAACTTTAGCCCCAAGAGAAAACTCCATGCACCTGTGATTGGTTTTAAAAATTAATTTAATTTTATAGGAGGAATTAAAATACTCTAGAGGGCCAAGAAGAATAATTGTCCAGAGAAAGGAAGCCGTAGATCCCTGAAGACAAATTTGTGGTCTGTTGCATACCAGGTTTGGAGTTGCGCAACTCGAAGTAACCATTGTTCTCCCAAAGAGTGAGGAGCTTAGACTTTGGACTCTAAATACAGCTTTAGACTGTTCAGGCAGTGTACAGGCTGGCTCCATATCCCATGCTGTGGCACCTTGTCTGGATTTAGTACACAGCGGAATTCCATGTGGGAGTTAAACTCTCTTGGATATGATGTTTTGGGACAGTCTTGAGTTTTCGTGGTTCCTCAGCTGTTGGCTTCACTTCCTTCCACACCACTTCTTTCTCTATAGCGCCATTAGCCATCCTCAGTGAATTTTCAATTCTTTTGAAAGTTTTATATTCCAACACATAACTATTATACTCTTAAGTTATCTCCCAATTCTCCCTAAATCTGCAGCTGAAGAAAATGGCAGGCTAGTGCTTATGACTGGCTAAAATAAAGATCACAAAACTAGTCAATGTTGGAAATGAATTGATCCAGGACTTCTCATTCTTGGTGCAACTGGTAAGCAGAGGGATCTAATAGCGATGTGCTGGATTCATTAAATAATAATAATCATAATCATAAATAATGAGAGTGAATACTTTTTGAGCATTTATTCTGTGTCAAGGTATGTCTTGAGTACTTTACATTTATCAACTTGTATAAACCATACAAGATTATAAGGAAGGTATTATTGCCATTCCCATTTTAGAGATGGATTAACTGAAGCATAGCGAAGTTAATAACTTACACAAGGTCGTATGAGTATTAAGTGGCAGAGCTGAGATTTGATTCCATTTAATGCAGCTACCAAGTCCATGCTTTTAAGCACCCATCTGTACTTCATCTTATTTAATTAAATGTTTCTGCCCACATTTAGTTTAACTCATTCTTATTAATATGCTTTATAAAAATTGGATTCTTTATGTTATTGGTAAAAAACAAGGAATTCAACAAAAGCTACACCTGCCCATTTTGCCCCTTTTATATAATGATATCTATATATACAGAAAACTTTTTTATTCAAATCAATTTGCTTCAACAAATATATATTAAGAGCTACCATGTGCAGGGCATTTATCCAGGATAGCATGGTGTGGGATATTCAGATTTTTAACATATGCAGGCCAATTCTGTTAACAGAACTGTCATGCATAAAATATCCAGTCCCAGAAAATTTCAAAAAGTAAAATAAACTAACACTAAAACTGTACTTACCATCATTCAATTTCATTTAAATTCCTATTTTGAGGGCATGGCAAGATTTTGTAGTTCCTCCAGTCCTGCCTACTAACATTTTGCATTCCAAAGAACTATAGATACAGAAGTGGCTTTGTTCAATTAAATTGTCTTTAAATGATATTTCAGAAACTTTTCTAAAAGGTATTTTAGAAGAATATATTCCCAGATTCTACTTTGTTTGTCATTTCCTATCATTAAAATGCAAAAGGTAAAAACAGATTTGAGTTATTTAAGTCTAGTGATTTGATGCAAACTCACTCAACTCTTTCTTTCAGCTCTCCCTCAAATAAAAAGGATTTGTGTAAAAAACCCATCTAAAAAGTTGCATCTCAAATAAAAAAGCACACACTAATTTTGCTGTAGAGATTTTTTTTTGAGTGAACTATTGAATAGGGTAAAACAATCTTTTTTTTTTTTTTTTTTTTTGCCAAAGTAGTAAAGCTAAAAATGGGCTTCATTATTACACAGAAACTTTGGCTGTTTACTGGGAATTTATCCTATAGAAAATAAAAAAGAACAACTGGAAACACATATGCACACACATACTCAAAGATAGAACCTCCATGGAGGACCAACCATTCATCCCCTGAAGAGACATAATCTATGAATAATAATGCTTAAATCAGTGCAACATTACAACACATATTAAGTGGTCTGTTATTTATTTCAAGACTTTAACTGGTAAAATATATTCACAGCATTGCTGTGACAGTGCCACTTAAGGATTTTCCCCCCAAAAAAGATAGGAAGAGAGAAAAGGAGAGAAAGACACAATCAACCAGAATTATGTTATAACCCTGATTTTGTTATTCTTTTAGCCTGAATGAATTGTTAAAGTTAAAACACACACACACACACACACACACACACACACACACACACACACACACACAATGAAAAGGTTTAGGTTCAGAAACCCTATTTCAGACTCAATTCAACTTTATTAAACCCAGACCAGTGCTTTTCCTGCTATTCTAATATAATCCATTATGAGAATTTTTTTCCCAGGGACAAAAACAACACCAACTTTCCCTCCCTAAGGCTTCTTATTGTTCATTTTCGTTGCTATTTGGAGAAAAATCTCATTAAAATATTATGAAGCACATAGCTTAATTATGTGCCAGCCTTCGCCAATAAGGAACATCTGTAGCACTGTATGTATATTTTTATTCCAGTAAACTTGAGTGCAGATTCTCTCTTTCACTCCCTTCTTTACTTTGCCTCTGTTTTAAAATTCTTTGTCCTGACTACAGAGCCCAGCAAACGTGTGACGCGCACAGGCTACAGTGCAAGCTTTGTCAGGCTTGCCCGGCTGCGAGCGCCAAATGTTATTATTCCATCATTATTAGCCTGTAGTTCACGCCAGGGTAAACTGTGCTCTGTAAATCCCTCCAAACCATTCTCATTCTTTGTATTCCCCCAGTTATTTTTAAAATGTATCTTTTTCCTCCTTCCCTCTCTGGCACAGAAAAATCTGCAAAGTGCCTCCAACCCACACCCCATTCCCAAATCTGTGCTTCTCTTCCTTCTTTACATTATTCCACTTGCTTGAAAACCAAAGAACCTTGGGCATAATAAAAACATTGAGAGCTTGCCTATACCACAAATATTTGTGGAAAGCACATGGTGCCATTTTGCCAGACTCCTCTTATTTGTTAAACTGAGTTAAGTGTAACGCGATTCCAAAAACTGAATGAAAGAAAAGGCTTGTAAAGCCAGGGAGATAATTACCCCAATCTGGGTTACAGAAAATGCAAAACAAAGGAGCACAATCCCATTTTGTGTGTGTCTTTGTTTTGTTTTGTTTTGTTTTCCCTTTGTTAATGTACCCAAACATGCAAACATTCCATGATGTATGTTGTCCGGGGATAAAAATCAACCTGAATCATGCAGACGTAAAAAACACCAACTCTGTAGTGGACAGTGGTGTGTTCGTAGCGGAGACACCTTTTCAGAGGGAGGGTTTTCTTTCTGTCTTTTTCACCCTCCATCTAGCAAACACCCACCCAAGAGCTGCAATTATGGACCAGTGCCAAGAGTCTGGCACCCACCTACCCTTCGTTTAAAGCTGTTGATCCATTTTTGCACATATAAGTAAAAGTCATTTTGCAAAAAATTTAGATTCTAAAACCTTTCATATGAAACCACAAAAATATGAAAGAATCCAGCCCCTCATGTTGTTTTTATGAGGATTATTTGCTATCAGTCTTTCTATTGTTAGGAATGTCCTTTGGGATGGTTTAGTAAACTGGACCACTTTTAGTTTTCCTTTCTTTGCCAGTTGTTTATAGATGCGCCCATTTTCTAAGACAATTATTTCCATACGTGTATGTGTGTGTATGCAAATATTAATAATAGTTGCATGTGTGTATTTATATGTACATAAATAAACATCATCCCCACACATATAACCCATTTTTAAAGTGCTAGTTCTTACATAAGATTTGTGTTCTCCAAAGCAGTTTATTAATGTACTTTACTAAAGAGAAAGAAAGAGCAAACCCTGCACGTTTCCTTGTTTTATGTTTAGAAGAAGTGAACCTTGCAGGTCTGAGCTAAGCTCTTTGGTATGTTCTAGCAGAGTCCAGATTATGGGCTGTATGTTTTGAAACCCACATCACCCAGTTTTCTCAAAAATCCATCACTGCATTTCCCTCTTTAAATTTCATCTGGACTGTCTCTTACTGCCCTTGTTGACCCCAATGTTTCCTTCCCTTATTACTAACATGCTTCTCCTCACATGCACAGCAGTATGATATTTTTCAGAGGAAAAGGCTAAAAGAAATAGGGTTTCTTTCCTTCCAGATATCGACATTTTGTTGCCCGGATAGCTATAAGAGGACAAACAAAATGAACCCGAGCTCAGCAGAGACAAAATACAGCACGCCACTGAGGTGCATGTAAGGATAAATCGATGAAGCCCCAGAAGAGAGATTTGGCATCCCAACTGTCCCTTTGAGCCAAAAAGCCAGCCAGGGCATGGGAGCTTATTATTATGGCTTGCTCTGTATGTAAGACTTGCAGGGAGGGTGTGAAGCATGCTTAGAAGACGGGGGGAGAATTAAATAAGTTGGGGTTCAAAGGATTCTGAGTGGAATCAGAGCATGGATGTTCTCAAATGAACCTAGATCCAGACATGGAAAATACTAAAAAACGAATGTGGTTAAATGTCAAATGTGGACGGGAAGCAATGCATTTGAGTGAAAGTAGTACAAAGTGTATGTAACTAGAAATTAGCACCATCCCAGTTATGGAGGGAACTAAGATGAACCACTTTGACAGTTTGGGATATGAAAGCCTAAAATGCTGATTATCATCATCCGAATTTGTGAAACATTATTGGTTCTTTCTATCTTCATTTCTGAACATGATTGGATTAGGTTTCCTTCACTTAATATTAGGTCAAGTCTCATGAAATTGCCAAAATACAATTTTTAACTTAGAAAATTCTAAGTTAAACAGTTTCCTCCATATCGTATTTCCTCCATATCTGTTTCTAGTGGCTTGTGCTTGATTTATCTTAGAGCCCAGTATTATTTTGGTTTTCATTTGTTTCGTCTCCTCTGCATTCAAATTTAGCTATCCTTCACATTTTTTATGTCTGGTGAAATTTTGAAGACATGCTGATTTGTTTAAATGATAAGAAGATATTTAAAATCTGTGTTTAACATGGAGTCTAAATGAGATAGTTTTCCCTTCAGTTCCATTCTGAGCCTCTCTCGATAAAGTTCAACTTTCTAGCTCATTGCTCATTGCAAATATTGGGGCCAGGATGTTGTGTTTGATGCACTTGAAACCTTTACTTCATTCCAAGTCTTTAAAAAGGGAAACTTGATTTAAAAAATAATCCATGTAAAAGAAATAGCATCAAGGAGATGAATTTGTTTGTAAGCTCTATTCCATATTTAAAGTGATCCTTTCATAAACTCAGTCATCCCAAGAGTGGGGAAGGGAGTTTCCATAAAGAGCAGTGTCCATATGCTTTCTAGAGTGTGGGAAAGATGGTTCTTTACTCCCTTGTTATCTGGGAAGGGTCACGCACTCTGAAAAATGATGTAGACTGGTACACGCTGAGAACACAGTGGAAAGGATGCACTTCCAAGATTACTGCATTTCATCCCCCATTTTTTATGGAAGCTGGGCCACATCAAAGGAAAAAGACCATTTGATTGGGTATTTTGAGTGGCCAATGTTGTCAGCTTATCCCATTTTGAGTTTTTCAGGTCTTCTTCAGTTTGTAGGGGAAGATATAATTGGAGTAATTAAAGGCCAGGCTTATTTTAACTTCTCCATTCCAGTTGGCCAATAGAGAAAATGTAGCCCAATACAATTAATCAGTTTAGAAACAACAAAAGGTGATTTTAAACATTTAATACAACTCAGTACAAGTAATGCATGAATAAAAATGTTGATCGAATTTTACTTCCATACATATAAAAACTTTAATTCATATCAGTTTTAAAAATCATGTTGGCGTATTTCCTGAATGTAAGAATTTTGTTTAAAAATTTTCTATAGCATCATTAGGTAAAAAATATCCTCATCTGACTAAAATAATAATAATGACCCTTCATACTATTCTTCATAATTAGTAAAAGAAAAATTCAATATTTACTTTAAAACCAATAGGTGGTGCTATAAATTTCTATATTTTAATTCAAAGCAATATCAGCAATATGCTCATTTTACTTTCCTGTTCCTTAGTGGCATTAGAAATTTCCATAATTATCACAGTAAGATATTTTCGTGGTGGGAAAAAAAGTCTACATTGACTTTCTGATCAATTAGCCACTGAAGTATATCTCTTTTCCACTGGAAAATTAAATATAACTCAAAGTATAAACTAAAGTGAAGGGAATCTATAAAGTCTTTGGCAGAAAAGTATAATCATGGAAACAGACCTGGTATAATGCTCTGTGGTTTCTCTTTTTGTCTTAGGGCTCCACTAATGGGAAGGACATGAAAGATGGTAATTTTAATATTTCATTTAATATTGTATTGCATTAGCTGTCTTGAGGTGGTAGATTTGTGTAAAAAGCAGAGACCACAGTATTGTGATCACACAGCTCTGGTATCAGGGTATCATGGACTCCTGGAGTCCTGGAGCACAGCAGAAGCTTAGAGATCAGATGAGACAGATGAGACAACTGACCACATAAAAGCTGAAGATGCTAGAAACAGGTACTTGGTATTTCCCATCATGGAAACTGTGTGTTTCTGGTATAAGACAGAAAAAGTTCTGAACTTTCAAGGACACTGGAAAATGTAAATCCAAATTCATTGCAACTTTCAACTGTAAACTGTAATATCAAAACGATGCGTTTCATCAATGTCTATCCTAAAAATAAAAATTGAAATCCTCTTCTTTCCTTTCGAAAACGTATGGGAGTCTTTTATGGTTTTCCAGGTGTGTGAATCTGCATGAGTGTGTTTGTATGTGTGTGTGTGTGTGCGTGCGCACATGTCTGTGTTTGTAAAGCTGATACTGGAGAAACATAAGAAGTTCAAGGAGGTTTTGTAATGGTGCCAAAAAGGACTCTGGCAGCTGCAACTAGCTGCTCTGTCAGCCCTATCATTCCTCAAAGTTCTGGGTGACTTTCCCTCTCTTCTTCCAGATGTTTTGGCATTTTGTGGAGATAGCCTTAAACACTTGTTAAGACTAGTGAGAAACCTAGATACTTATTGGAAAATGTGTTTGGAAAAGGCATAATAATTTGCATAAGATTACCTTCTGTGTTGCAGACTTAGTTTCCTTCTTCACACCAGGAGACCCTTTTGGGCTGGCTGGTTATTTCCTGCTTCCCTAGAGCTTGTTTTTCTCCGCCCTTCAAGGATAAGGCTGCTTCTTCCTGGTAGATGTAGGACTGAACCAACCAGGATTTTCCCAATCTATTAAATAGTCATTTTACTGCTCATGGGAAATATTGTATAATACTTAAGGCAAAAACAGAGAGAAATAGAAATTAAGAATAAAAGCAAATGTCTCTTAGGAGGCATTAATAGAAGTATAGTGCTAGGAAAAAGAAGTGAACAGTCCTATTCTACATCATGCTGCAGAAAATTTACCTGGAGCATCACATTCAAGATGGGACACCATATTTTAAAATCCATTTTGAAAATTAGGACACATTTGAAGGAGAGTAACCACAGTGGAGAAGATGCATGGTAAGAGATAGTTTAGGAAACTGCAGACTTTCAGGCTGAATAAGAGAAGATTGGTGAGGACACAGTAGGGTTGAGTATGAGAACTGTCTCCTAATAGTTGAAGGGCTGTCATATGGAAGAAGCATTAAAGTATTTGATATGATTTCCAGAATGCTTATCAAGGATTAATCAAAAGAAGTTGCTATTTGGTATCTTATTTTGCTGTCATGATGTTAGCATTAGATATAAATAGCTTTATTTCACCATTTAAAAATGAAATCCAATACAAATGAGTCCAGGTATAAAGTAAAGTGAAATAAATTTAAGTAGCCATGGTATGCTTTGGTTCAATAGTTAAAAGAACCTTCTTAAATCAGAAAGAAAGATAGATGTTTAAGATTGAGATGCTATAATCTAGGAATGCCTAGAGTGTACAATAATAGTGAAATGTACAATATACAAATTTTAAAAATGTTTTTGCATGAGGAAGAACAAAGGAATGCCATTACTGCAGGGTGCTGAAAATAGATGGTAATTAATATTTTAAAATGTCACCTTATGTGTGAGACTAAAGTAAAAAATGTTTATTCGTTACAAAATTTATATTTTGACTAGTGCATTTCCTAATATAACTTATGTAGATAGCTTGATTGAACACCATAAGTACTTGGAATCTTGGTTAGGACATGAGATTTTGTTGGTTTGTCCGGAGTGATGCCCTGATGAATCCCAGAGTGATTAGATTAGTGACTGGAAAAGTATTTGCAAAGCCCCCTTCGGGGAATGGTGAGAACAGGGAGAAATTCAACTGCCCCAAGTTGAATTCTTCATATTCTCACAAGCAGTGTGGACAACCAAAGCTATAGGCTGAGCCCCCAGTCTTGGGGTTTGTTCATATGAAACTTAACCCCACAAAGGATAGGTCAAGTCTACTTAAAATTTAGGCCTAAGAGTCACCCCCAAGAGAGCTTCTTTTGTTGCTCAGATGTGGCCTCTCTCTCCAGCCAACACGACGAGAAATCTCACCACCCTCCCCCTCTCTGCGTGGGACATGACTCCCAGGGGTGTGGACCTTCCTGGCAACGTGGGACAGAGATCCTGGAATGAGCTGAGACTGAGCAGCAAGGGATTGAGAAAAACCCTAGAATGAGCTGAGAATTAACATCAAGGAATTGAGAGAAGCTTCTCGACCAAAAGGGGGAAGAGTGAAATGAGACAAAGTGTCAATGGCTGAGAGATTCCAGAGTCGAGAGGTTATCCTGGAGGTTATTCTTATGCATTAAATAGATATCACCTTGTTTATCAAGTTGTAGCGGAGAGGTTGGAGGGAGCTGCCTGAAAATGTAGAGCTGTGTTCCAGTAGCCATGTTTCTTGATGATGATTGAACAATGATATAGCTTTCACAATATGACTCTGTGTTGTGAAAACCTTGTGTCTGATGCTCCTTTTATCTACCATATCAACAGAAGAGTAGAACATATGGAATAAAAATAAATAATAGGGGGAACAAATGTTAAAATAAATTTAGTTTGAAATGCTAGTGATAAATGAAAGCAAGGGGTAAGGGGTATGGTATGTATAATTTTTTTTTCTGTTATTTTATTTTTTTCTGTTGTCTTTTTATTTCTTTTTCTAAATTGATGCAAATGTTCTAAGAAATGATGAATATGCAACTATGTGATGATATTGAGAATTGCTGATTGTATATGTAGAATGGAATGATATGTTAATATTTTTGTTTGTTGTTAATTTTTTAAATTAATAAATAAATAAATAATTAAAAAAAGAAACTTCTTAAATTGATCTATTCACTAAAGATTTATTAGGTGCCTTTTATGTGCCAGGTACTGTCCTAGGCACTGGACAGTAGTGAACAAAATAGAGCTCTTACTTAACAGTTTAGGGTGAGGGGGATGGTGTAAATAAGCACAGTAAAATTTGTGATGTGTGAGGAGGTGGTCAGAACTGTAAGAGAAAGGGGAGAGAATGATGGGTTGCTATTATAGACAGAGTGGCCAATTAGGACTACCTGCACGTGGAAAGGAGCACTTTGGAGACTGGGGCTAACCAATTTGGGAGGATGCAAAGTATTGCATTTATTAGTTTCTTGTTTCTCAACTCCACTAGCTTCTGCATTCATTTTGAGCATGGGGCATGTCTTATTCATCTCTGTATGGCTAACACTTACTACCCACCAACAACACTATAGTGCTAAATCAAAGCTTGTAGAGTGAAAGTTCTATAGAGTATTAGGCATTTTATAAAAGATTCAACCTTTAAAATCCTGCCTCAACTCTGATGATAAGTGATTGTTTTTTTTGGGGGGGGGGTGGTGGATTTTTTTTTCTTCCTCTTTTCCCAATTCTGTATCCTCTTTCTTTTCTTTTCCAAGCCCTGGACAAGTGATTATTAGTTTGGTTTTTAAAAATTGTAAAGATGTAAGGCTTTCAGTGGTAAGGTGCATAAAAGGACTTGTGGGGGAAGATAAGGTAGCAGGAGAAATTATTTAATCCTTCTGGACCCAATGCTTTCAAGGCATCTCTCTTGGAAAATAGGAACAGCAATTCAGCTCTTTGGGAGTGGTGGTGGAGGGATCACAACTTGCTTAGTTAGGATTAGATTTGGTTGCTTGGAAATATAATCTCAATTAGCTGTGGCCTAAACACGAAAAGGTTTCTTCTCTTGTAAATATCATGGAGGTTGGACATTCAGAGCTGGTAAGGCAGTTGCAAAAAACCTTTGGAGATCCAGAGGTCTTTGACGTTTTCATTATACCTAGAGCAAGGTTTTCTTCTATATGTTCCTGGGACTTACTGGACTGCTAGTCCACATATAATGATTCTGAACTTATAAAAAGGAACACTAAATCTGAGCTACTTTCATCTGTTTTATATATTAGAATTTCTGTTTAATAAGAGAATTTTGATGCTAAAGAAATTGGAAAGCTACTAATATTTTTCACAGATGAGAATACTAAAGCTCAGAGAAATTGAGTGCCTTGCTTGAGACCCCCAGAACTACCTACTGACAGAGCCAAATGAAAACTGGAATCACCTCGTCACATCTGTGCCATTTCCACTATTGGAACAGTCAGTATCTCTTTCAAATCACATACTATGGTAACACAGAAATAGAAGAGCAGCTCATACTTCATCATTGAATCTGTCCACCAGATCATACACATCTGCAGAGTGGTGGGTACATATCACCATCCACTTAAATGGTGAAGAATTTAAAAAAATAAGGATAAACTCCATCTTTAGCAATATCACATTGTTTTGGGCAGCAACTTTACACAAAGGACAACATGAGAAAGTATAAGAGAAACTGTTCCTGGGCATATAAGAATAATACTAATGTTTAATTTAAAAAAAGTGATGTTCAGTTACCATACCAATCTGTTCTGAAACATTGTTAGTTCACCCTTCATATATTTTCTCGTTTTAAAGAACTTTCAAAGATGTTTGAAGTAAATTCTGCCCATTTCCTTTAGAATCTAGGAAGAAGTTGGACAATTGTTTTAAGATTGAATGGGAAATGTGCCTTTTTCACATCAAAACTACTAAAGAAAATCAGTACTTTGCTTTTGTATCCAAATAATGCAAGCCATTTAAATGAAGCGTCCATGAAAATTTGGTAAAATGGTTTTAAATAGGGATTGAATATGTTTGAAGCCGAGAAATCTGCCAGGATCAGTTCCTATTTTGTGTGTAGCTGGACTGATTGAATTACCATTTCTGCCTAGAACCACAGAAGCCCAAGAGACTCTGGGGCCAAAACCACAAACAATGGTTCTTTGTCTAAGGGGAGCCCATGGTTGGGTTTTTACATGCAAACATGTGTGTTATTTCAATGTATAATAGAACGACTAAGAATACCGCTCCATCCCAGAACAGGTCACGCGGCTGTTGTTAGTTGCTCCGCCCAGCTCCTGATTTATGAACAGAGCATGCAACCACCCATGAAAGCATGGAAAACCTTTTCCCTTTTCTCAGTTCTTTAAAAGTGGAAAATCATCAGATGTGTGATTTGTTCCTTCCCAGTTTAGAAACATAGAAAGCGAACTGGTACCTCACATTTACAGGACAATGGTGTGAAAGCAGATGATGGGCTGGCATGAAACACAGCATCACTGTGTTGGTATCGCTGGGGAAACCAGGAAAGAGAAGGTGATATCCAGATGACACCACTGGAGTGATTCCTTCCAGGGGCTGCACATCTGGGCTGTGCTGCTGCCAAGGACAAATAAAGCATGTGGTTCGGTTTGCTGAGCTCAGAATTAAAATGCAGAGAAGCAGAACATGTTCTTCTGCAACAGCCAATGATTTAAAAATATTCACGGTGAGGTGTTGACTCTTGTGTGTTCGTCTGTGTGTGCACCAGCATGGTTTGCAAAATCTGCATTCTTGCTTCTGAATAGCATTTATTTCTTTAAGCACAAGTTATGCCATGGGCCCAGGAGATTTAGGTATACTCCATGGAAAAAGCCCAGTTTCTGAGTATTAGAGGAGATTAATGAAACAACAGTTATCAGAAGGTTTTTGGAATTTAGGTAGACATACTACTGGTTGATTAAATGAAATTAAAAGATACTTCCTTTCTTCCTGAATCCATCAGGACTTGTTTGCAGAAGGTAGAAAAATGTTATAACATTTTCATAGATTCAGATGTGCTTTGATTGTAGTAGATGTTTAATATGTATTCATGAATGCATACCATATATGCACATTTAAAATATATGAGCCTTGCACCATTTAAGAATAATGACATTTATTTTCCCACTAACTTTCATCTAACAGGAGAACCATTTACATCACATAATAGAGCCGATCATTGACCAGGATAAGCAACTCATTACTGTGACCACTTGGACAGCTCATATTCAAAGACAAACGCCAGGTCCCTAATGTCTGGTTGAAGCAGAGGATCATGCGACAATAATGTGGTCTATTTGGGGGCTTATACTCTAGTAGCCTGCAAGGCTCAAATGCCCCAAATCAGATCTTTTTCTTAAATGATAGATATTAAATCTGGACATGTCAAAAAGCCTTTTCATCTTGGGGCTACATTCAAACTTATGGCATGATACTCCACAGTATTTCATAGCTACAGTGACCCAATGCAGCAGTAGGAACAAAATGATTGGTTCTGTAAGATTTCTCTGGGACCACTGGCTGGGCATGTAAACAGCACATCTTATTTATATTCTTAGAGCGTGGCCTTTCCATAACATTAAATAGTAAGGAAAAATAAGATAGAACATATATTTTTTATTTCCCCATTTGTGATTTTCAGAGGAATCAGTGCTGGTGGCAATAGAATCATAAGTTATTTGTGTTGTAACTATTGAATCTAAGCACTGGAGGAAACTTTGAGGTATTTGGTTACCTCCCTTATTATAGACGAAGAAGTAAGGACCTAGAAAGCTTTCCTTTTCTTATTCCCGGAAATGAGAACCTGAGCTCCAAGCCACAATTCCCATGATTTTGTTCCCCTTATCTGTCCAATTATTTGAGTCAGTAAGGCCAAATATATGGTATTAAATAAAATAAGATTTGGTGTGTCCTCACTTTCCATACTTATTAAACCTCCAATCTCAATTTCCACCTAAACTCCCTGATGCCACTCGGTATTTCCTGGCTACCAGGAATGTTCATTTTTGTCCGTGACTGAAAGATTTCCAATCTACAAACACTACAGAAGTCTTGTTTTTAGGATGGAGCTTCCCTAATAATGTTGGGGAACCCCTCCCCCGTCAAAAGGGACATTTGCCTGGAAAGTTTTGTAGCATCTAGACAAAAGCCACTGTATTATAACCCTTTTTCATTCACTAGGCCTGGTGCTTTATGTTAAATAAGAATCAGCTGCACCAGAGGGTCCTTCTTACATCGGGTCACAGACAGAAGCTCTGAAGCCTCTGGCCCAGACCCACATTGCTGTGGCATTGGCTCCAGGTAGTAGGAGCTCTGCGCGGCAGGGTACCAACAGGAACTCAGGACGTGTTACAGTATGTCGTGACCCAGCAACCCACAGGGCTTCTAAATGAGCAATGAGAAGCCATCAACCATTTATGCATTCATTGAGTAACCCCCTCTCCACACACATATTTTTTTCATACGTTTTAATTTTTGTCATAAACTAGTTTAGTTCTTCAAGCACACAGGAAAAAATGAGTCTTAGCGGAAGTGCTCATTCTATAATTTGCTTTTTATTTATTGCTCAAATGAGCACAAAACCAACAATGAAATGGTAGAGCCCTGCTATCCTGCATCGAGAGTTGCGTTTTTGCACAGGAAGCATTTTCCGGAGTT
Source organism: Tamandua tetradactyla (assembly GCF_023851605.1). Taxonomy (NCBI): domain Eukaryota; kingdom Metazoa; phylum Chordata; class Mammalia; order Pilosa; family Myrmecophagidae; genus Tamandua; species Tamandua tetradactyla. Next base: position 84,075,172 of record NC_135328.1, on the reverse strand, counting down.
GCTTTGAATAGGTCCTTAGACACCACTTCAGTGAAAATGCTGCTGAGATGTGGGGGTTTACAGTGAAGTAGACTAAATGTCCATGCGTTTTGCTTAATATTGAAAAAGATTTTGCGTGTGTTTAATTAGAGAGTCGTGTTAGTGTTTGGAATCCATATTTTTACCTTCTTCATAGCCCAAACAGGATGCTAAAGCTTCTTGGGGGCACATCTTGGACCCTGAATCACCAGCTGGGGTTGCCAAATGAGCCCATAACACTGCATAATTCTGGCAGTCCCTTTGGGGATGCCATCTCGCTTTTCCAAATCTGCTTTCAGAGTTTTCAATATGCCTCCGAATTTAAAAATGCATTGTAGTGTGGAAATAGTCATTCTTGAATGTTTAGCTAAGGAAGTTTGTATTTCTTATTCTCTCTTTGGTGCAACATTTCAGGTATGTTTATGAGAGAAAATAAAAGGATGCAAGAAGAGCTTCTGATGGCAGATCTGCATCTGGAACTGAGAACAAGTCATGCACCATAAATGTAAACCCTATTAAGACAAGCCTGTGATCAGAGGAAAAAAACAATATTGTTACTTTTCTCAAGATAATTTATTTTGGGGGAAATGTAAGTGGATAGAGATAAATTTAATATCTCTATAAGTCTTTTAGAATTTTAAGTAAGGTTTTCTGAACTTTTACCATGTGATAAAGCCCACATGAATTTTAGATATTACTCTGAAAAGGCTGTTAAATACTTTTATTTCCATTTTTTAAAAGGACAATGACACTTATTTATATTACCATGAGAATGAGACATGCTTTCAAAAATTGGCAGAGATTGCAGGGGAGACATATGAAGGCTATTTGTATAGGTTCAAATTTGGCCCAAAAGTCATTTGGTTGAGAAGTTCATCTATGTTCTGGATAAAAAGCTCAGTATAGAACTATGATTTCAAACCCTTAGTATACAACATTATGCAACAATTCACAAAAATTTGAGGATGAAAAAGGCTCAGAAGACCTTTTTTGGAATTAGAAGAAGCTACGAAGAAAATTCCCAAGTTTATTGTAACCAATAGAAAGAAAAACTGCTTCAGCTAGAGAGTGATTCAACTCTCTGGTAGATTAGCTAGTCAATTAAATTCAGCTAGTAAATTAATTTTATATTCCCTAATAATTAGTTTTGTGCATCTTGGGTCAGAAGAGACTTTCTATTCATGGAATCACAGATGACATCTGTTGTTGCAAAATACTCACTCCAGTGAAAGTTAATCCAGAAATAGCTTTTTGTATTAAAGTATGACCAAACTGGTTGAATGGTGGGGGTGGGAGCAGACCGTGAGACCATTCATTTTCTGGAATAGCATTCTGTGCCTCCACCACCTCCTAAATGACTACCGTAGAAAGCAATGGTAAATACCCACCAGTAGCATACTGTCCCTCTGTCTCGTACATCTGATTTGATTCTTGGACCCCCTCTGAAATCAGTGCAGCTGACAGCTGGTTTTGATTGAGAGTTATGCTGTTAAAAGCAATAGTAGCAGCCACTCACTGCAGATAGTGAACTACCTTTTCCTGCAATATGGAAAGCTAATTACTTGTCTGGAGATTTCTTCCCCTCTTCAAAGGAAGTCAGTTTGATTTCTCCAGAGTTATCAAGCGTAAAAGAACCATACCTCCAAATCAGTGTTGCCCCTTTTCATTTTCTTCATAATTTCTGAGATTTTCACTATTACCCCGGTCTTCGTATCCTGTTTTTCTGCTTCCACTTAGACATGCCAATTAAGGAAAAATATGGTTTATTTAAAAAATATGGACCTAGTGCTGACTGTAAAGAGAGCTCTTAAAACAGGCCTGAACTCTTCGTTGGGATTAGCTGAACATAGTAAGTAAATCCCATGTTGACTGGTGACCTTGTAAAGTCTCCAACAAGCAGGGCTGTATTGAGCTTTGTAGCAGCTTAAAGAAACAAACCTACTCCTTCCCTTGGGTCTCACAATTATCCACCAATCCCTTACCAGCCTATGTAATGGGCAAGATGCCACTGCGAGAGGCTACAAAATGGTCTAGTGCAGTGGTCCTCGACATGTGGTCCCAGAACCAGCAGCATTAGCATCACTTGTTAGAAATGCACATTCTCAGATCCCAGTCAGGCCTGGGTGGAGCTCAGCATTCTGTGTTTTAGCAAGCCTTCCAGGTGACTGTGATGCATGCTAGACTTTGAGAACCAATGGTCTAGTGCATCAACAGATTTCCTGTTCATACCTGCTGACTTAAGCCTGGATTAACTTTGCTTAGGGGGAGTGGAGCAACCTGAATTGCCAGATGGACAGATGAGTCAATGGCAACAAAAGTGTCAACATATGTTGGATGTATTAGGATAGCCTGATGCTTAAATTTCTGTCTCTCTTTTCCTCCTCCCCCTCCTCCTCCTTCTCTCCCTCCTCGTTCTTCATCTTCTCTGTTTCTATTTTTCTCTCTCTTTTTCTCATGTACCCAAACACTCATTAGCTTATTATATACTGCATCATTCATTCAGCAGATATCTGTTATCATATATCAAAGGTATTCCAGAAATTGAGAATATCGTGGTAAATGAAACATGCTAAGCCCCTGGTCTCATTCTACTTACATTCTGTAGGGGCGAACTTTAAGTCTATAAATAAGAGAATATATGAGGTGGTAATAAGTGGATAGGAAGTGACATGGTAGGGGTGCTATCATGAATAAAGTGATTAGGGAACTATAGCAACTCTATTGCCCTGTCTCACATCTTCTAAATCCACTTTCTTATTCCAATTAACCTTCTCTGCAATAGCCAACTTCACAGAAGCATAACCTAACAGCACTTCACCTTAGTTGTACCTTGTATCTCCAGTCCCTGTATATGGATTTCTCTGCCCCTTACCAGCTATCCTGATACAAACACACGCTCACTTGCTCAAAGGAGGTTACATTCCGTGGGACAACCCTTTAAAAACTGGGGAGAGGGAGCCAGTAGGTAGATGCTTCCCTCTTCCTTATATGGAACAGAGAGTTCTGGAGAGCATTCTATGTGATCCTTAGAGAGACCCAGCCAGACTGAACTCCATTTGCCCATATCTCTGCCCAGATGAATAATGCGCACTTGGGAATTACTTTTTTTCCTCACTCCTTTCCTTGGGATTAATTATCAGATAAGCTACCTGCATGCAAGTCTTTTCTTCAGGGTCTGATTTTGTGGAAACTGGGCCAAGACAGCAGATCTCTAGAAAGAAGTAGTATTTCAGTAAGAACTTGAGAAACATGAGGGAGGGCATCATCCAGATAGCTTGGAGAAGAGTGTTCCAGGTTAAGAACAAATGTGCTGAGACAAGAATGTGCTTGACATGTTTGAGGATTATCATGGAGGCCAGTGTAGCTTGTGTGGAGTTAGCATAGGGTAAAGAGAGGGAGGAGATGTAGTACAAGAGATGTAGGATTTTAGATCCTGTAGAGCCTCTCAGCCCATCAAAAAGACTTTGGCTCTCATTTTATGTGCAATGGGCAGTCAGTAGTTGATTTTGAGCAGGTATGAAGGACATTTTAAAAGGATCATGCTGGCTCCTTTTTTTCAGAATAGATTATAGAGAAGCAAGGGTATATTATGCAAGACAATTTTGGAGATTTCTGAAGTAATTCAGGCACTTGAACTATGATGGTAGTGGTGGAGGTGACAGAATTTGCATTTGGATTGGATATGGGATGAAAGAGAGGGATCAAGGATGTCTCCAAGGTTTTTGGTCTCAACAATTTGATGAACGGAGATGTCAATGAAAGTAGTAAACAGAGTAGGAAAATGAATGGCACTTGATCTGAAGAAAAGGAAACAACAACAAAAAGTAAAGTTAATTCCATATTCTGGTTCATCAGTAGCATTATAATCTAACAATAATGCCCTTTGGAGGATCAGACAATATTCCTGGCATATAAATTATGAAAGGTTTCTGTCCATTACTCTAGAAATTAAAGAGTCTTTCATCTTTCTTGGGACATAACACATATCTGTACAAGAGAGATGTTATCTCAAATAATATATTATTATTAATAAAATTGCTAACCATTTTTAATTATTAAATTTAGTCCTTCAAACAATTTGAAGGTTAGGTATATTTGTCCTTATTTTGCAGATGATGAAATTGGTAAAGTGTGGCTAAGTAACTTCTCCAAATTCTAATTGCTTATAAAGGGAGGACCAAGGCTTCAAGCCCAGCTCTTCTTGAGGCAACTTATTTTTACTATTGACCCCCAGCATCTCCTGTTTTTCTTCCTATCTTCATCATAATGACCTGCCCAACCTTAACTCTATGCCTCCAGCCATAAATTCTACATTACTCTAGCAGTTTCTCTCTCTCTTTCCATCAATAACACAAAAATTTATTTCTCTCTCATATAACAGTCAAATGAAAAGACTCCAGAGATAATACACAGTTTTGTAGTATTGGGGTTTACACTCTCTCTGTCTTCTTGCTCTGGTAGTGTCTTTCTAATCTCTTTCCTTCCATCTTTTCTGCAGCAGGACATTAAACAGATCTTCTAGGTAGAATCAGTATCAGATGAAAAATTATTTTATCCTAAGTACACCGTCATGGGTAATTATACCAAACTGGTTTGCTTTCACCATTTCGACTTATCTCTTCATCACCTACTTCTATAATCTAAGAAACTTTTCTCTTTCCTGACCTCAATGCATCTTTTTCTTAAAGACCTGAATACTAAAGGTAAAATCATTTTTTGAGATGACTGCAGATGACTCTAGAACAATATGCAACATTTAATATGGTGTATAGATTATATTTTTGATTCCATTTCCTTCCACATTTACAATGTGGATCAGTTTCCCTTAACCAAAGATTCCCGGCCATCCCCTACTCATGTCTGACTCCTGGTTGTCCTACTTAGCAAGAGTTATACCCAGGGAGTTCTCAGAGCAGGCTTTGATACTCACAGGAACCACCAAGGAACAGAAGGAATTTAAGTCATAGTCAAGGAGAAGAACCCAGGTCATAGTCAGAAAATCAGGACCAAGTTTAGGTTTTAAGAATAGGTTGATATTGTAAACAGGAGATTATGTAAAGAGGTCATCAGTTTGAAGATTCAGAAACAAATATGACATAGTATGTGGAGTGGGTTAGGACAAGAAGTTCAGGATTAAGATTGTAATTTATCAGAGAGTATTGGAAATCTGTTTTTATGGAATGCCAGGTGCTTCATACAAGTATAGATTTAATGGATTAAAGGTATGGAAACTAGACTTTATTCATAAGTAGGGGAGTTTTAGGAACTATAGGTGTGCGGGTTTGAAACAGTTATATATCCCTGGAAAAGCTTGCTCTTTTAATCCAATCATGCAAGAGACAGACCCACTGTAGGGTGGAAGATTTTGATTAGGTTGTATCCATGGAGATGTGACCCTGCCTATTCAGAGTGGGTCTTAATCTGCTTACTGGAGTCCTTTTAGAGGGAGACATTTTGGAGTAAGCACAGATGCTTGGAGAGCTGATATAGACACAGATGTTTGGAGATGCAGACAGAAGGGTGATACCAGAAGCTGAGAGAGCTTTTTGAAACCAGAAGCTGGAAGAGAAGACAACAGATGTAACCTTGTACCTTCCCATGTGACAGAGAAACCCCAGATGTAATCAGCCTTTATTGAGTGAAGGTATCCTCTTGTTAATGCCTTAATTTGGACATTTTCATGGCTTTAGAAACTGTATATTAGAAACTTAATAAATCTCCTTTATAAAAGTCAATCCATTTTTTGGTATATTGCATTCTGGTAGCTTTAGCAAACTGAAATGATAGGCTAGCAATAGGCTAATAGTTCAACAGTCCATCATCTAATTAACCAGGGTCAACCATGACAACTGTTTCTGTGTACATCTTCACCCTTTTGATTCATTTTTTGCATTGCCATTGGCACCATCACACATCCATTGCATCTATCTTATGCTAACTACTGTGTATGGAAGTAGAATTGGAAGTAGAAGATGAACTAGCATAGTCCTTGTTCCCAAGGAAGTTTTAGCTTTGTTTGGAAACAGATTTAAAACAAATAATGAATAGACACAATATGATATAATAATGCTTTAATGGAGGTAAGTACAAGATACAATGGGAGCACAGAATCCCATGTCCCTAAGTCAGAGATGACTTCACAGAGAACCTTGTGCTTGAAGGTTGAAACATTAGTAGGGGTTTGTTGTACAGTTGGTGAGTAGGAGAGAGGTGGTATAAGAGCAAGTTTTCCAAGCATGGAGACCTGAGAGTACCGAGGAATGATCAAACATGGTATGCTCAGGAGACTTCAAAGAAGGTGATAGATCTGTCCAGTAAAGTACGTGTAGTGGGAGGAAGGGGATTAGCCAAAGATGAGGCTGGAAGAGTTTGGAAGGGTGAGATCTGAAAAGGGCTTGCATGCCATACCATGGAGATCAGATTTTATTAGGCAGTTGATGGTGAGTCATTGGGTAATTGTGTGGAGGGCAGCAAAATGAATTTCATGCTAAAGAAATACCTCTGGGTGCAGTTGAGGACATCTGACCTGTCCTTTTGATTATGTGAACAACTCCAAGGTGGCGCTATTGTAAATAGAGGCCCTTGAAGGGGCATGTATATATACTTGAAAGCAAAATCAGTGACCCTTTTTTCCCCCAGGAATTTTAACATTATAGGACAAAAAGTTACTTAGCAACAGTGCTGCTTCTCCCAGGTTCACTTTGAATCTATATTGTTTGATCTAATTATAACCATAAACACAGTTTTGCCGCTTCTTTCTTTTTTCATTAAAAATATTTTCAAATAATTTAAATAATTCTTATGCAAGACCTCTAGCTTTTAAGATGGAAATCTCAGTCTTAAAGAAAACCCATGTGTTTTCTTCAGTCATAATTTTTGACAAGTCAGAAAAATTACTTCTCTGAAGGAATTAGTTCTTAAAAAGGCTTTTCCTCTGGACATGAGTCATGCCATTTCTTGCACAAAGTACCAAGGGTGTATCATAATTACTGGCTCTTTTAGTTAAGTGTTTCTCTTAAGGCAAAAGTGTTAAGCATGTTAACCCATTTTCCTCAGAGGGGTGTAAATATCACTCCCAGTTCTTTCTTGACTGGCTTTAAGAAGAAAGTAAAGCAACCTTCACTGGGAATGAGTTTGAGTCACTATATTTCTGTAAAGAATATGTTCTTAAAGGTATGGCCCATTGAATTCTCTAAGGGAAATATTGCCTGTAGCCCTGATTTCTGAGATCAAACATCCCTTAGCCAGAGACTGCACCTTACATCTCCTTCTGTTGCCAGTGCCTTGCACTGTGCCTTATTTATGGCAGGAACTCAATAATGTTAGCTGCTCCTAAGGGTGATAGAAAATTGTGGGAAAATGACTGTGATGCTTAATTCAGTGCTTCCCAAATTTGCTTGATCATAACCACTATTTAGGGATTCTTATAGTACTGAGTCTGGATCCCAGATTCCTGATAAATTAGCAACCTCAGGTAGAGGGGCTTGATAATCTATGCAGATAGCAAGTGCTCCAAGAAATTTGTAAAATTGGTCAAGTTTGAGGAAAACAGGTTTTATTCTATTTGAGGTGTAAATTCTTAAGGGGAAAGGGAGGATATACACTAAGAGTCAAATATAGAAACAGCATTAAAAAAACAACTTTATCCTGAAGGAATTGAAATTTACATGAAAGTTATAAAAATAAGATAAAAATAATACAGGAAACTCCAATATATCTTTTTTTTTTTACAAGAAACAGAATTTATTTTCATAAAATTCTTTATAACTTTTTTAAATTTTAAATTTTTCTTTAACATAACAGCATACAAACATGAACATTCTTACCATATGATCATTCCATTCTTGATATATAATCAATAATCCACAATATCATCACATAGTTGTATATTCATCAACATGATCATTTCTGAGAATAGTTGCACCAATTCAGAAAAAGAAATAAAAAGAAAAAAGGAAAAACTCATAATACCATATCCCTTACCCCTCCCTTTTATTGATTGCTAGTATTTCCATCTACCCAATATATTTTAGCTTTTGTTTTCCCTAATTTTTTTCTATATCTCTTATCACTCCTTTTCATTAATCACTAGTATTTCAATCTACTACATTTATTTTAACATTAGTTCCCCATTATTTATTTATTTTTTATCCATATGTTTTACTTATCTGTCCATACCATAGATAACAGAAGCATTAAACACAAGGTTTTCACAATCACACAGTCACATTGCGAAAGCTGTATCATTGTACAATCATCTTCAAGAAACGTGGCTACTGGAACATAGCTGTACATATTCAGGCACTTCCCTCAGCCTCTCCAATATACCTTAACTAAAAGGTGATATCTATATAATGCATAAGAATAACCCCCCAGGATAACCTCTCGACTCTGTTTGGAATCTCTCAGCCATTAACACTTTGTATTGTCTCATTTCTCTCTTCCCCCTTTTGATTTAGAAGGTATTCTTGTTTCCTTGATGCTGAATCCCAGGTCATTCCAGTACTTCTGTCCCATATTGCAGGAAGGTTTATACCCCTGGGAGTCATGTTCCATGTAGAGAGGGGGAGGGCAGTGAATTTGCTTGTTATATTGGCTGAGAGAGAGAGAGTCACATCTGAGCAACAAAAGAGGTTCTCTGGGGGTGACTCTTAGACCCAATTTTAAGTAGGCTTAGCCTATCCTTTGCAGGGACAAGTTTCATATGAACAAACCCCAAGACTGAGAGCTTAGCCTTGTTTGTCCCCACTGCTTGTGAAAATATCAGGAATTCTCCAGATGAAGAAGTTGAATTTTCCCTTCTAGCCATTCCCCCAAGGGGACGTTGCAAATACTTTTTTATTTACTGTTCAAATCACTCTGGAACTTATCGGGGCATCACTCTGGACAAACCTACAAAATCTCATGCAGTACTCAAGGTTCCATGTACTTATGGTATTCAATTAAACAGTCCACATAAGTTATATTAGGAAATGCACTAGTCAAATTACAAATTTTGTACCAAATAAACATTTTTTCTTTAGTCTCACACATATGTTAAAGTTTTAAAATATGAATTGCCAGCTATTTTCAATACCCTGCAATATTGACATTCCTTTGTTCTTCCTCATGCAAAAACACTTTTTAATTTGTACATTTAGTCACTATCATTGTACACTCTAGGCATTCCTAGATTATACTATCTCAGTCTTTATCATCTATCTTCCCTTCTGATTTCATATGTGCCCCCAGCTCTCCTCTATCATCCTCATATTCAGCTTCATTCAGTTTTCTAACATTATTGTGCTACAATCAGGTAGTACTGTGCTATCCATTTCTGGACTTTTACAATCAGTCCTGTTGCACAATCTGTACCCCTTCAGCTCCAATTACTCAATATTTACCCTATTTCTACCTCCTAATGGTCTCTGTTCTTAGTTGAAATTGTCCAAGTTCATTCACTAATGTTAGTTCATATCAGTGAGACCATACAGTATCTTCATTTTGTTTCTGGCTAATCTCACTTAGCATAGTGTCTTCAAGGTCAATCCATGTTGTTACATACTTCACAACTTTATTCTGTCTTAGCAGCTGCATAATATTCCATCATATGTATATATCACAGCTTGTTTGGCTGCTCATCTGTTGATGGACGTTTGGGCTGTTTCCATCTCTTCACAATTGTTGAATAGATACTATTCTATTCAGAGGATGAGGGCAAGGACACAAATGGACATTTGCACACCAATGTTTATAGTAGTATTATTTACAATTGTGAAGAGACAGAATGGCCATTATCAATAAAACAGAAAGTGACAAGTGCTGGCAATGGCATTGCCAGATCCTATGGCAATTATATACTTAGCTTCCTGAGGAACCACCAAACTGCCTTCCATAGTGGTTGTAACAATTGACATTCCCACCAGCAGTGGATTAGTGTGCCTCTTTCTCCACATCCTCTCTAGCACTTGTCACTTTCTGTTTTATTGATAATGGCCATTCTGGTGGGTGTGAGATGATATCTCACTGTGGTTTTGATTTGCATTTCCCTAATAACCAGGGAAGTTGAGTATCTTTTCATGTGCTTTTAGGCCATTTCTATTTCCTCTTCTGAGAAGTATCTGTTCATGTCTTTTGCCCATTGTGTAATTGGGTTGTTTGTCTTTATGTTGTTGAGTTGAACAATCTCTTTATATATTCTGGATTCTAGACCTTTATCTGACATATCCTTTCCAAATGTTGTCTCCCATTGTGCAGTCTGTCTTTTTACTTCCTTGACAAAGTTCTTTGATGCACAAAAGTGTATTTTGAGGAGTTCCCATTTCTGTCTCTCTTTCTTCAATGCTCATGCTTTAGGTGTAAGGTCTAGGAAACTGCCTCCTATTATAAGATTTATAAGATATTTCCCTACATTTTCTTCTATCAATTTTATGGGTCTTTCTTAGATCTAATGTTTAGGTCTTTGATCCAGTTTGAGTTAATTTGTGTAGGGTATGAGATATGGATCCTCTTTCATTCTTTTGCATGTGGGTATCCAGTTCTCTAGGCACCATTTATTGAAGAGACTGTTCTGTCCCAGGTGAGTTGAATTGACTGCCTTATCAAAGATCAATTGTCCACAGATGAGAGGGTCTGTATTTTTGAACACTCTATTCAATTCCATTGTCAGTATATCTGTCTTTATGCCAATATCATGCTGTTTTGACCACTGTGGTTTCATAATATGCCTTAAGGTCAGGTTGTTTGAGACCTCCGACTTCATTTTTCTTTCTCGTGATATTTTTAGCTATTCGGAGCATCTGCCCTTCCAGGTAAATTTGGTTATTGTTTTTTCTATTTCTGAAAAGTAAGTTTTGGGGATTTTAACTGGTATTGCATTGAATCTGCAAATCAACTTACATAGAATTAACGTCTTAACTACGTTTAGTCTTCCAATCCATGAACACAGTATGCCCTTCCATTTATTTAGGTCTTCTGTGATTTCTTTTAACAATTTCATGTAGTTTTCTTTGTATAAGTCTTTTGTACCCTGTGCTGGTTTTAAAGGAAATATGCCTCCTAGAAAAGCCATGTTTTAATCAAAATCCCATTTCACAAAGGTAGAAATTGTAATCAGATCATCTCCCTGGATGATGTGATTTAGTCAAGAGTGGTTGTTAAACTGGGTTAAGTGATGACATGTCTCCACCCATTTGGGTGGGTCTTGATTGGTTTATTGGAGTCCTATGAAAGAGAAAACATTTTGGAGAATGAGAGATTCAGAGAGAGCAGAGAATGCTGCAGCACCACGAAGCAGAGAGTCCCCCAGCCAGTGACCTTTGGAGATGAAGAAGGAAACTACCTCCTGGGGAGCTTCATGAAACAGGAGCCAGGAGAGAAAGCTAGCAGATGATGCAGTATTCACCATGTGCCCTTCCAGCTGAGAGAAGCCCTGACTGTGTCTGCCATTTGCCTTCTCATTTGAGAGAGAAACCCTGAACTTCATCGGACTTCTTGAAACAAGGTATCTTTCCCTGGATAGATGCCTTAAATTGGACATTTATAGACTTGCTTTAATTGGAACATTTTCTTGGCCTTAGAACTGTAAACTAGCAACTTATTAAATTCCCCCTTTCAAAAGCCATTCCATTTCTGGTATATTGCATTCCGGCAGCTAGAAAACTAGAACATACCCTTAGTTAAATTTATTCCTAAATATTTTATTCTTTTGGTTGCAATTGTAAATGGAATTCTTTTCTTGATTTCCCCCTCAGATTGTTCATTACTAGTGCATAGAAACACTATAGATTTTTGAGTTTGATCTTGTAACCTGCCACTTTGTTGTACTCATTTATTAGCTCTAGTAGTTTTGCTGTGGATTTTGGGGGGTTTTTGATGTATAGTATCATATCATCTGCGAATAGTGAGATTTTACTTCTTTCTTTCCAATTTTGATGTCTTTTATTTTTCTTGTCTAATTGCTCTGGCTAGAGCTTCCAACACAATGTTGAATAACAATGGGGATAGTGGACATCCTTATCTTGTTCCTGATCTTAGGGGGAAAGTTTTCAGTTTTTCCCCATTAGCTGTGGGTTTTTCATATATTCCCTTTATCATGTTGAGGAAGTTCCCTTCTATTCCTATCCTTTGAAGTGTTTTTAACAAGAAAGGATGTTGAATTTTGTCAAATGGCTTTTCTGCATCAATCGAGATGATCATGTTGTTTTTCTGCTTTGATTTGTTGATATGGTGTATTACATTAATTGATTTTCTTATGCTAAAACATCTTTGCATAGCTGGGATGAATCCTTCTTGGTCATAGTGTCTACTTTTTTTTAATGTGCCCTGGATTCAATTTGCAAGAATTTTCTTGAGGATTTTTGCATCTATATTCATTAGAGGGATTGGTCTGTAATTTTCTTTTCCTGTAATGTCTTTGTCTGGCTTTGGTATGAGGGTGATGTTGGCTTCATAGAATGAGTTAGGTAGCCTTCCCTCCTCTTCAATTTTTTTGAAGAGTTTGAGCAGGATTGGTACTGATTCTTTCTTGAATGTTTGGTAGCATTCTCATGTGAAGCCATCTGGTCCTGGATTTTTCTTTTTGGGGAACTTCTCAATGATTGATTCAATTTCTTCACCTCTGTTTGGCTTGTTGAGGTTGTTTATTTCTTCTTGAGTCAGTGTTGGTTGTCTATACTTTTCTAGGAAGTTGTCCATTTCATTTACATTGTGTAATTTATTAGCCTAAATTTGTTCATAGTATACTCTCATTACCTCCTTTATTTCTGTGGGGTCAGTGGTTATGTCTCCTCTTCCATTTCTGATTTTATTTATTTGCATCCTCTCTTTTCTTCTTTTTGTCAACCTCACTAAGGGTCCATCAATCTTATTGGTTTTCTCATACAACCAACTTCTGGTTTTGTTGATTTTCTCAATTGTTTTCATGTTCTCAATTTCATATATTTCTGCCCTAATCTTCGATATTTCTTTCCTTTTGGTTGCTTTGGGGGTTAGTTTGCTGTTCTTTCTCTAGTTCTTCCAAGTGAACAATTAATTCCTTATTTTTTACTCTTTCTTCTTTTTTGATATAGGCATTCAGGGCAATAAATTTCCCTCTTAGTACTGCCTTTGCTGCATCCCATAAATTTTGACAATTTGTGTTTTCATTTTCATTTGCCTCAAGATATTTACTGATTTCTCTTGTAATTTCATCCTTGACCCACTGGTTGTTTAAGAGTGTGTTGTTGAGCTTCCATATATTTGTGAATTTTCTTGCCCTCTGCCTATTATTGATTTTCATCTTCATTCCTTTATGATCTGAGAAAATGTTTTGTATGATTACAATATTTTTAAATGTATTGAGACTTGCTTTGTGACCTAACATATGGTCTATCCTTGAGAATGACCCTTAAGCACTTGAGAAAAAGATGTATCCTGCTGTTGTGGAGTGTAATGTTCTATAAATATCTGTTAAGTCTAGCTCATTTATTGTTTTATTCAAATTCTCTGTTTCTTTATTGATCTTCTGTCTATATGTTCTGTCCATTGATGAGAGTGGGGAATTAAAGTCTCCAACTATTATGGTAGACGTGTCTATTTCTCTTTTCAGTGTTTGCCTCAGGTATTTTGGAGCACTCTGGCTTGGTTCATAAATACTTATGATTGTTATATCTTCTTGTTGAATTTTCCTTTTATTAATTTGCAGTGTCCTTCTTTGTCTTTTTTAGTTGTTTCACATTTGAAGTTTAATTTGTTGGATACTAGTATTGCTACTCCTGCTCTTTTCTGATTGTTGTTTGCATGAAATATCTTTTCCCAACCTTTCACTGTCAACCTATGTTTATCCTTGGGTTTAAGATGTGTCTTCTGTAGATAGCATATAGATGGGTCCTGTTTTTAATCCTTTTTTCTAGTCTGTGCCTTTGTTTGGGGAGTTTAATCCATTAACATTTAGTGTTATTACGTAAGGGCAATACTTTCTTCTACCATTTTGCCTTTTGGATTTTATATGTCATATCTATTTTTTCTTCTTTTTTCCTTTACTGATAGTCTTCATTTCTCTGTACCTCTCTTTCCTGTCTTTTCCTATCTGTCTCTAGTGCTCCCTTTAGTATTTCTTGCAGAGCCACTCTCTTAGTCACAAATTCTCCCAGTGATTTTTTTGTCTGAAAATGTTTTAATTTCCCCTTTGTTTTTGAAGGACAATTTTGCTGTATATAGAATTCTTGGTTGGCAGTTTTTCTGTTTCACTATCTTTAACATATCATCCCACTTTCTTCTTGCCTTCATGGTTTCTGATGAGAAATCCATGCATAGTCTTATTGGGCTTCCCTTGTACATGATGGATTGCTTTTCTCTTGCTGCTTTCAAGATTCTCTTTCTCTTCAGCATCTGGTATTCTGATTAGTTAGTGTCTTGGAGTATGTCTATTTGGATCCATTCTATTTGGGGTATGCTGCACCTCTTGGATCTGTAATTTTAAGTCTTTCATAAGAGTTGGGAAATTTCAGTGATAATTTCCTCCAATGGTTTTTCTCCTCCTTTTCCCTTCTCTTCTCCTTCTGGGACACCCACACATTGTATACTCGTGTGCTTCATGTTCTCACTCAATTCCCTGAGTCCCTGCTCATATATTTCCATTCTTTTCCCTATATTTTCTTTTGCTTGTCATATTTCAGATGTCCTGTTCTCCAGTTTGCTATCCTATCTTCTACCTCTTGAAATCTACCATTGTAGGTTCCCATTGTTTTTTTTTTCATCTCTTCTACCATGCCTTTCATTCCCATAAGTTCTGTGATTTATTTTTTCAGACTTTTGATTTCTTCTTTTTGTTCATTCCTTACCTTCCTTATATCCTCCCTCAATTCATTGATTTGATTTTTGATGAGGTTTTCCATGTCTGTTTGAACATTCTGATTTAATCATTTCAACTCCTGCATCTCATTTGAATTATTGGCTTGTTCCTTTGACTGTGCCATACCTTCTATTTTCCTAGTATGATTTGTTATTTTTTTTGGCATATAGGCATTTAATTTTCTTAATTAGTTTATTCTGAAAATTGAGTTCCCTTTTTTTAACCTAGGATTTTCTTGCTGAATGACTTTGTTGTCTATCTGTTCTTTGACATTCAGTTCAGCTTATTCTAGCCCTTTAGCTTAGGTCTTGTTTAACAAATCAGAATTTTTCAGCTCTTGCTTTCTTGTTTCTTGCCCTGCCTGTATGGTGCCTTTATTGTTTTTTTTTCCATTGGGAGGGTCTACTTAGGTATTATAGACCCCAGTCAAATTTTTCCAGACCAAACTGGCCTCCTCTCAGGAGAAAAGAGTCACCTATATCAGTTTTCCCTGAGGGTGGGACCCAGCAAATTGAAAGACTTTCCTATGAAGCCTCTGAACTCTGTGTTTTTCCTATCCTGCCCTGTATGTGGCACTTGTCTGCCTGTGGGTCCCACCAACATAAGGTAATGTGGTGCATTTAACTTCAGTAGACTCTCCCTGTTGGAGTCATGGTTGAGACAGAGAAGAGATTGTAGGCTGGCTTTATTCATTTCCATTTTCCAGACACTGGGGTCTGAATTCCTTGAGGAAGGGATTTTACCTGAGCTGGGTCCCACCCCTCTCCTGGAGAAGGCACAGCCTCCAGACACACTCTCAAACAAGCTTAATTCTGCCCATGCCTGGGGCAGCTTGAACCTGAGAAACCTTGCAGGTGTACCCAAACAGCAGTCAAGCCATAAAAGCACATCCACAAAAAAGAAAAGATAAAAAATCATTTTCAGAGCAGGACCCCTGTTCCTCAAGTTTGCCAATCAAGAGCTTAAGTTGGTATGTTGCTCTGTGTATCTCCAGGTCTTATGGCCCTCTCCTTTACTTCAGGGCCCAGACCCTTTCAAATATTTTATGCTGTCCAATCTAAAAAAACCTCTGTTTTTTTTTTCTTTTTTCATCAGCCCTTCCCCCTCTGCATCCAGGCAAAAATCAGCAACCTCAGGTTCAGCTGAGCTGGGGGACTATTTTTAGTAGTCAGAATTTGTTAATTCCATAGTTGGAGCTTGATTGAGCTCAGCCCCCACTGCTAGTAAAGTTTCTTTTCTGTCCTCTCTGGAAAGCAGCCTATGGGGGAGGGGTGCTGGCCACCTCAGATTGGGGAACTCATGGTCCTGGCTGGGGTCGCAGCTGGTTCAGCTTGCCCAGACTGAGGTATGCTGCATGTCTGGTCACTAATGTGGCCCCAGCAGTTGTTCTGTGCTGTTCTTGGCTATTTACTATCTGCTCTGGAGGATGAACTAAATCCCATTCCTCACTAAGCCACCATCTTGGATCCTCCTCTTCAATATATCTTTTACCCAGACACCCAGATTTACCAACTTTTAACATTTGTTACATCATTCTATCAGCTATCTATCATCTATCTTTCTGCTTGCCTATTTATCTCTATTTAGAAACAGCATTTTAAATTGAAAGTCTCCCTTGTGACTCAAAGTGTGGCCTAAGAACCAACAGCATTGGCATCATCTAAGAGCTTGTTAGAAATGCAGAGCTCTTCCCTGATTTACTGAATGCATATCTGCACGTTTAAAGATACCCAGTGATGCTTGCATATAAAAATTTGAGAAGCATTGCTCTAGAGCAGAAGTCAGCAAACAGTCCAGTGAGTCAAATCCAGACTGTTTTTGTAAATAAGGCTTTATGGAAACAGAGTTATATCTACTTATGTATGTATTGTCTATGGATGTTTTCATACTACAATGGCAGAATTGAGAAGTTGTGACAGAGACATTATGGTAGAAAAAGCCTAAAATGTTTACTATCTGACCCTTTATAGAAAAAGTTTTTCAACCCCTGATCTAGAATGCATGAAATCTAATAACATATAATATATAATAATTGCAATAGCAATTCAATACAAACATAACTTTTTTATAACAAATCCAAGTTTCCGTTCTGTACATTGTCCCTAAATTTGAGGTGTGACTGCTCTATGAGTGAGATTTTTTAAATTTATTTATTTATTTATTTATTTATTTATTTGCATGGGCAGGCACCGGGAATTAAACCCAGGTCTCCGGCATGGCAGACGAGAACTCTGCCTGCTGAGCCACCATGGATCACCCTTATTTATTTTATTTTATAATATATGGTTATGTCACAATTATCTCAAAAAACTTAAGTAATCTTCCACTGCCAATGAAATCTAATTCTTAACATGGCATTTAAAGCTTTCCAGGATCTAGACCCAAGCTCCAATCTCATTTCCCATTAAACTCTCTGGCATACTATGTGTTTTAGTTTGCTAATGCTACCTGGAATGCAATACACCAGAAATAGACTGGCTTTGATAAAGGGGATCTATTTAGTTACATATTTACAGTTCTCTGGGGGAAAGGCAGCTGGCTTTCTCTATCATGTGGGAAGGCACACAACAATGCCTGCTGGCCTTCCCTCCTGGTGTCTGGGTCCAAATGACTTTCCTCAAGGTGATTCCTTTCTCCAACTCCAAATCTGGGTCTGCATCAGCTCTGAGGTCTGAACTGAGTTGTGTTGGACTGTGCTGAGGTGTTGAGTTGCTATTTCTCTCTTCCAATCTCTCTTTTTAGCCCCCCAGCTGATTAAATTGAATGCCACACATTATTGAAGGCACTCCCTTAGCCAACCTGAGATGTATTCAGCCATGGATGAAATCCACATGCTGATGTAGACAGAATAACTGGCACTATCACTTGGCCAAGCTGACACCTGAACCTAGCTATTACACTATGTCTCTTGTCAAACCATATTTCTGACCATTTTTAGAGTACACACGCACACACACACACTTATATATCTGTATTTATGTGTTACCATATTTTGCTAAAGTCCAGATCAATTCTTCCACAAGGCCTTCCCATTTCTCTCTTAAGTATTTTATGTTCACAATTATTACCAGAATCTCTTGTGTAATGGTTACTTTGAAATTACCTACCTTATTTCTCTTGGTGAAATAGACACATATTAAGAGCTGTGAGTATAGTTTGATCAGTTTTGTGATTTCCAATGAAATACACACACACGATGCATTGTAGATATTTGTACATTGAAAACAATTTCTTGTATGTTAAAAGTGACTGGATCTCTTCTATGCAGGAGACCCAGTTCGATTCCTGTATGATGCACCCCCCCCCCCCCCGCCAAAAAAATTAACTGAATCTCGACTAGGATGATCTGAATATGAGTGAGGTTGGAGTGCCCAAGAAAGAAGGTCTCAGAAACCAGGTTAGATAACCAGGGGTATTCTCTGAGACAATTGTAGTAGATGTTGCAGGTACCTGTCCATATCCTCACAGAAAACCCTAGGTAATCCTGAAGTACCATGTGGCAGGAGATGGCAAACAAATACCCTGGCTTCTTCATGCCTTGGTAGGACAATTCTTAGAGGTGTTCCGCATAGACTCTCAGAGGGACTTCAGCAGGATGGAACCCAGTGGCACAGGGTTGTAAGCCACTCACTAAAGACCACTTATTGATTGTTCTCCCCTTCCTGTCTCAATTCCCCGCCTCCTCACAATACTTCTTGGGATCAATTTCCTAACTGCTTGCGCATAAATCTTTATCTCAGCATCTGCCTTTTAGGGGAAACAAAACAGGGGAGACAACCTCTAAGGTGGCCTCCAAGAGTCCTTATACTGTATGCTGTATGGTGGGGGCCACATTTCATTCTTTTTCCATGTGAGTATCCCTTATTGCAGCAATAATTGTTGAACTTTGTTGGGTTTTTTTGTTTGTTTTGCTTACTTGTTTGTTTGCTTTTGGGAAGTGCATGGGCAGGGAATTGAGCCCAGGTCTCCTGCATGGTGGGTAAGAATTCTTCCACTGAACTACCCTTGCACCCCCGTGACCTGCTTTTAATACATAGAATACCAAAATGAAGATATGTCACATCTGGAGTCAGGTTATGAGAAGACTGTGACTTCAGTCTTGGGAGCACTCTCTTATTCTCTTTCGGATTGCTCGCTTTAGGTAGAGCCAGCTGCTCTGTTGTGAGGCAGCTTTTGGAGTGAGCTTGGAGGTGAATCTTCTGAGACTGCTTGGAAGCAGATCCTTCCTCACTCAAGTCCCAGCAGACAGCTTGATTCCAGTTTTGTGAAAGACCTTGAGCCAGAACCACACAGCTGAGGCAATTCTGTATTCCTGACCCATAGCAAATATGAGAAAAATAAAAACATTTTTTGTTTCCGACCACTAAGTTCTAGGGTAGATTTGTATACAGCATTAAATGGTTAGTACATAAACTAAGACAATGGCATAAATCGGTGTTGTTAGGGTTTCAGTTGAAAGCCTATTGCCCTGAATCATTTGATCAGATTAACTCCTCAAGTTTTATGCCCCCAGGGCACTCTGTGCATCTTCCTTAACACTCATTACACTTGTGTTCTCTTGTTTAAAATTTAGCTTCTTAACTAGACTGTGAGCCCCATGAGGACTACATCAATCCTCTTCACCCTCTATTCTCAGTGCCCTTAGGAATTATTGATTAAAATGTAAATGCATTAGTCAGATTGGGCTTCATGCAATTAATAGATACTCAACCATTTACTTAAGTAAAAACAAGTAGAGAGAAAGATCTTCAGGTCCAGTTGGACCCTGGAGATCAAATTTTGTTTTCAGAAGTCTGTGTTCTCTCTTTATTCTCTTTATCTCTATCTGCTTATTTTTCTTTGTCTTTTCTCTTTTTCTCCTGCTTCCCCTCCTTCCCTCTCTTCTCTCCATCCTCTGTATCTGCTTTCCTTTGCCAGCCTCATTTTCACGTAGTCTCTCCACTTAATGTGGCAAAATGCCTGCTGGCATACTCAAACTGAAATGCTCACAAATGATCAAATCTAGTAGAAATAAAGCATCTCTTCAGAAGCTTAGAAAATGATATGGAATTGAATCTTACTGGGTTAACATGAGTCTCAAACCCATCCTTGGACGAATCACAATGGCCAGTGATAAGTAACACACAGGCTGGCCAGGCTTGGGTCCCATATCTGCCTCTGGAGTGTGGGGGTTGGCTTCCCAACCCATACCAAATGGATTTCTGGGGTCTTTCCCCAGGGAAAAATCAAGATGGTATTACCAGAAGAAGGCAGGTTAGATATGGGGCAGAAAACAAAAGAAACAAACAAAAAACACCAAAAACAAATAAATAAACATAAAACAATAGATATCCCATACACTGGAGAATCAGAAATCCTTAGAAAGGATCTAAGATAAAATTTGGAAGAAATGCAAAAGTGTTGGTCATATAAGGAGGCTAAGATGCTAACAAGCCAATTGGGTCAATTGTAGAAAAGAGGGAAGAGATCTAAGGAGTGAAAGGTGTGATCGTGACTAAGGATATGTACAAAGAGAATGTGTTCAAATTCCTTCCACGCTCCTCCAGCTCCACCCTCCTTCTTCTGTTCCCACAAACTTGGGCAGTGCTTAATGTAAATTGCAGGAGGGGGGTTAGAGGAATTGTTTAGGGCTAGTCAAGTAGGGTTATTTGGCCAGGGTTTGTTTCCGAGTATATGTATCCTTATTCAGGATTTATTCACTAAACTACATGGACAACCACTGTTATTATCAGTGCAAATTAGCACAGGAATAATATATTTTCAGTTTCTCTTTAAATAAACAACACATGTAAACCATGAGTGTCATGGAATGATATCAATTCAGATACACCCTAGAACTAGATGCAAAACAAAATTTGCAGAATAGATATTTGGGACTCTATATGTCAACAACTCTTCCTGGGTCCTTGAAAAGACATTAATTTGAAGAGTTAATCAATTTTGAATGAGCAGATGTTGAGCATCTGCATGTCATTCACACTCTTATTTTCCTGGACATAATTAGCTAGCATTACTTCATCTGACAATCTGCTTGCTATCAAGTCAATCACAGAAGATGGTGGATACCACTGATATGGGATGATGACCTTTTTCGGGGAAGTTGAAAAAATGAGAATGAAAGCGATATTTTGTATTTGTATTTGGAAAGTACCCTGACCTTCTCTGCCTGCAGAAATCCTGGTTCTTCTCATTCATCTCTCTATGATTTTTGTTCTTCTAAATCCCCCGTTGGTCTTCATCTAAAAGATGACTTCTCAAACTCAGCACTATTGACATTTTGGACCAGGTAATTCTTTTTTATGGGATTCTATTCTGAGCACTGATCCTAAAATTTATACGGAATTGCAAGGGATCTAGCATAGCCAAACAATTTTGAAAATGAACAAAGTTGAAGGACTCACACTTCCCAATTTCAAGGGGCATAACTAAGTTACTGAAATATGGTATGGTCATAAGGATAGACATATAGGTCAATGTAATAAAATTAAAAATCAGAAATAAACTCTCACATTTATGATCTGTTGATTTTAAACAAGGATGGCAAGACAATTTAATCAGGAAAAGAATAATCATTTCAACTAGTGGTGCAGGGACAGTGAAAGAACCATGTGCAAAAGAATAAAACTGGGATGGGCCATGGTGACTCAATGGCAGAGTTCTCACCTGTCATGCTGGAGACCTGGGTTCAATTCCTGGTATCTGCCCATGTAAAAAAACAAACAAACAAACAAATAAAGCTGGGCCCCTACCTCATGCCATATACAAAAATGAACTAAAAGTCAATCAAAGACCTAAATGCAAGAGCTAAACATTTAAAACTCTTAGAAGAAAACAGAGACATAAATTTTTGTGACTCAGTTGATGACAAAGAAATTATATGACTTCTGCAATATGGCACCAATGGTTTCTTAAATATTACACCAAAGCAGCAAAACTAAAAATAGATAAATTGGACATCATCAAAATGAAAACTTTGAGGTTTCAAAGGACACAATCAGGAAAATGAAAAGACAGCCCATAGGATACTAGAAAAGATTTGAAAATTCTATATCTGACAAGGACTTATACAAAGAATTCTTACAACTCAATAATAAAAAGACAAATGCTGAATTAAAAATTGAACCAAGGATCTGAATGACCATTTTTCCAAGGTACATAAGTGGTAAATAACCTATGAAAAAAATGCTGAAAATCATTAACCACGAAGGAAATGCAAATTAAAATCATGATATGAAGCCTTTCATTAAACCCACTAACATGGCTATAATAATTAAAAAGAACAGATAATAGCAAGTTCTGGCAAGGATAAGGAGAAATTGGAACCCTCTAAGTTGCTGGCTTTCCTGGAATTCTCAGTACAGCAGGGGATATATACAGATATACATTAAATACTTGAATCTAAGGCAACTGAGGCACTGTCTGAAAGAGACTAATCCCAGAAAATAAAATAGAGCAATGATTATAGAGTAGTTGGAGATTGGTCAAGCACTGAAATATATACATGAATGCAAAATTAAAAAATGGGAAAGATGAGCAATATATGTATAGAACAAATAAATGTAAGTGGGAAAGATATTGCAGAGTGGATAAAGGAAAAAGGATCCTGGAGGACAGGGTTTATGTGTGAGTGTGTGGTGAGGGGTCAGATTTAATGTACGGAGAAATAATTGGAATATCTAATATCCAGATCATAGAAAATCATGAATGTCAGACCTAGGATTTTAGATATTATAGATGAATCTGGGAGCCATTGAAGTATGTAAGTAAGGAGGTGATATAATGTCTGTAGTATATAAAGAAAATTTTGTGTTAATGAAGAATTGGTGAGGACATATTCAATGCAATTCCAATATAAATTGCAACAACCTTCTTTGCAAAAATGGAAAAGCCAATCACCAAATTTACATGGAAGAATAAGGAGCCCCGAATACCCAACACCATCTTGAGGAAGTAGAACAAAGCTGGAGGACTCACACTTCCCAATCTTAAAACTTATTAAAAAGTCATAGTAATAAAAACAGCATGGAACTGCTGTTTGACATATCAACCAATGGAATTGAACTGAGAGTTCAGAAATCAGCCGTCATGTTTATGGCCAAAAGATTTTTTGGCAAAGGGCAAAGACCAGTCAATTGGACAGGAATAGTCTTTTCAACAAATGGTACAAGAAGAACTAGATTTCCATTCAAAAGAATGACGATGAACCCCTACTTCACACCATATACAAAAAATCACCTTAAAATCGATCAAAGATCTAAATATAAAGGCCAGAACTATAAAACTCCTAGAACAATATGTAAGGAAGCATCTTTAGGACCTTGTATCAGGCGATGGTTTCTTAGTTTTATACCCAAAGCACAATCAACGAAATAAAAAACAGATAAATAGGACCTTATCCAAGTAAAACATTTTCTGTCTCAAGGGACTTTATTATGAAAGTAAAATGACAAGCTACATAATGAATGGATGGAAAATACTTGAAAATCACATATCTAATAAGGATTTAATGTCCAGATTATATATAAAGAAATCCTTCAACTGAACAACAAAAAAGACAAACACAATTTAAAAATGGGCAAAAGACTTGAACAGACATTCTCCAGAGAGAGATATATAAATTGTCAGAGAGGATAGGAGAAGATGTTCAACATCATTAGCCATTTGGGATATGCAAATCAAAACAATAATGAGATATCATTTCACATCCGCTAGAATATCTACTATTGAAAAAACCCAGGAAATCATAAGTATTGAAGAAGATGTATAGAAGCAGAAGCACTCATTCATTGCTGATGGGTATATAAAATGGGGCAACCTCTGTGGAAGAGAGTTTGGCAGTTCGTCAGAATGTTAAGTCTAGGATTGCCATTGGATCTGGCAATCCCATTTTTAAGTATATATCCAAGATAATTGAAAACAGAGACTTAAACAGATATTTGCACACAGATGTTCAAAGCGGCATTATTCACAATTGTCAAAAGATGGAAGTAACCCAACTTTCCAATAACTAAAGAATACATAAACAAATTTGGTACACACTCTCAATGGAATATTATTCACCTGTAGTAGGGGTTGAAGTTTTAATACATGTGCAGCATGTATGAACCTTGAATGCAGCATGTTGGATGAAATAAGCCAGAAACAAAGGGACACATATTGCATGATCTCACTGATATGAAATAATTAGAATAAGCAAACTCATAGCATCAGAATCTAGAATATAAATTACCATTAGATGGGTGGGGATAGGGAATAGGGAGTTAAGGCTTAAAATGTACAGAGTTTCCATTGGGCATAATGGAAAAGTTTTGGTAATGGGTGGTGGTAATGGGGGCACAACATCAGGAACATAATTAACAGCATCGAATGATATATTTGAATGGGGTCAAAAGGGAAAGTTTTCATTTAAAAAGAATAATTGGTGAGGAAGAGTAAACAGACAAGAAGAACAATTAAGAGCCTATGGTCACAACTCAGATGATGAGAGAGGGCTTTTGAAAAGGTATTTCCAGAGTTGTGTTTTTTCCTAAGGACTATTAGTACTTGATATATATTTTTCTTTAAGCCTTCACAATTATAAATGACCTCTCTCCAAAGAAACCACCTTTCTTAGAAATAATTCTTTATTTTTTATTTTTTTCATAGAATTTCAAAAACTTAAATAAAAGCAGAATTGTATAAAGAACCCTTAAATGTCTATCATCCAGCTTTATTATTTATCCATTCATGGCCAATATTTTGCTATTTATTCTCCTACCCACTTCCCCCTACTCCAATATTATTTTGAAGTATTTCTCAGCATCATATCATTCAATCTGTGAATATTCCTATGTGTGTCTCCCAAAGACATAAACTCTTTTTTTAAAAAAACCCATATAACTGCAGCATTTTAATGCCTAAACATTAACAATAATTTCTTAAAATCATCAGTTATCAAGTCAGTGTTCAATGGTTTATCTTACTTCTGTTGTGCTTATAGACTGCTCCAATCAAGATCAAAATAAGGTCCACACGTTGTGATTAGTTGATATATCTCTTAAATCTGTTTTAATCCATGAGTTCCTTTTCCATCTCCATTTTTTTTTCCTTACAAGCAACCATTGAAAATTACTTGTTGTCCTTTAGAATTTCTCACTGTCAGCATATTGTTCATTGCAACTTAATGCTGTCATTTAATATAGTCTTCTATCCTATGTATTTCTTGATCTAGAGCAGTTGTTTTTAACCAGGGTGATTTGGCCTCTAGGGGACACTTGACAATGCCTGGAAACACTTTTGGTTTTCATGACATGGGGTAGGTTTGTGGTGGTGGAGTCACTACTAATAACTAATGGGTAGAAACCAGGGTAAAATACACAGGACAGCCTCACAACTGTCTAGTCCAAAATGTCAAGTGTTGAGGTTGAGAACCCCTGTGCTGGGGAAGTTGGGGACAGACCTAGAGGCTGTCTCCCAGCCCTTGTCTTCCCTGCCTCCTTTTCTATTGTGTGCAGATGTTTTAGTATTCCTTTCCACAGCCCAGAGATGTTAAGACTAATGTAAAGACTTGACCGTATCTTAAACCCAGGAACTGGGAACAAGCAGTTCCAGCCATTTATCTGGGTGGGAACTCGCAGTGGCAGGCCCCCCTCCCCCTGGGGTTGTATATATACCCTGCCATCAGGCAGGACAGGCTTGTGTCTCTAGGGCATGAGGAGCTGGCCTCCACCGACACTGACCTGAGCAGTGGGCCTCCCCAGGAGATAAGCCATGATGGGATCTCTTCTCCTGCTATTTTGGACATTTTGTGCTGTATAAATAATAGAGTGGTCATTTGCTGATTTCTCTTGTGCCTGTGTTCCCATGATGCACAATAGCAACTGGTTCCATATTCTGATCTAGAGGCTTGCTCAGATACAGGTTCACATTTTGGGGTGAAACTTCTACAGAAGCTTTGAGTGCTTCTTTTGGGTTGTCTGCCTGTTAGTGATTTAGGGAGAGGTTGATAATCAACACTTAGAAGCACTAATTCATTAGGGTTGCAAAATGGTAATATTCTTTCCTTCTTCATTTATTGGCTGGAAAAACTATACAGAGAAATTTCTCCTTATCTACTATTTGTTTACCCAGAGAGATGATTTAGTTTAAAATATTAAAATTTGTTAATATCTAGCAAATAAGAAGAATTCAGCCAGCATGCTTGCATATGTTTTCTTTTCAAAACACTTAGACTGAGAGATCCAAAGTAAGTGGAATGATATCGATAACGCCAAGATTAATTGGTGTAGAATACACAAACTTTTCCCTTCTTGTCTCATAGACAATCTATCTGAGTATTTCCACTGTGATTTTTTGTCTTCAATAACTTTAGCTATATTTAAAATTAATGAGCTATTTCAATTAAAGCCACAGATATTTAGCCTTTGGATAACATTCAGATGAATCAGGGTGCATCTAATTACACTGAGTGAATTTTTAAGAGGCTGAGATTCTTTATTCAGAACAAGCATATTTTAAGTCAGCCACTTTCTAGACATCATTCCAACCTGCATGCAAAACAGCTATGTGAAAGGAGCCTCCAAATGTACCTGAGAGTTTGGGAAGTGCTTGCAGTGGAAAATGTAGAAATTATTTTTGATAAAAATATGTCAAGACTAAAATTAGATGGCAAAAGAGGCACACTCTATGGGATGGGTTCATAAAGCAATGCATTGCTTGATGCATTCATTAGGAAGACTCCCTTTCACTGATTTATCCATTGGCCTGACTTCAGGTATAACTAGAATCAGATATTCAAATCAAGCCAATAATTTGATCCAGAATGAGTTTTCCAATGGTCTGCTTAGGGTCATGTGTCCATCCTTGTGTCATTATGACCAGGACGAGTGAATACTGAAATTGATCAAACCTGAGACTTGTGCCCATTCCTAGAACTATGGGATAAATTCAGCAACACAGGAACTAAAAGGACTCAGGGGGGAAGAGGATGAGCCCCGAACCAAAGGGCTTCAGGCAATCAGATAAGAGCAATGTACAGTACGCTTAGATTTTTGTGTTTTGCTAACTGGCATCCTCTACCACATTTTTCTTATCAGTTCTCTTTTTGCATGTGTATTTATCTTCAGCATCCCCTTTACAGGGAAATCCAGAAAAAAGGTACACAGGAATATTATTTTTTGTTTCTTGAATATTTTAATATCTCATTTATCAGCTTGTCAATTACTTCCTACAAATAATTTTAGTGATTAGCCTTGCCCAGTGACGGTTTTTGAAATTGCAGTTGTGAATTATTTTTTCTTTCAAGAAAGGTGGTTTATTTCAATAATCACCACATGTCATCCAGGAATTTGAGGAAGACCCTCTCTGTGAGTGTGTGTGTGTGTGTGTGTGTGTGTGTGTGTGTGTGTGTGTGTGTGTGTGTACACAGGTATGTTACATTAAACATCACAGGGGAAATGTAGACTTCCTCTGCACAAAAGTAAGATTCTTGCACAGAGTCCCTTGCACAAAAAGAAAGTTCTTGAATTTGCTGCTTTATTAATGTTATTATTTGAAATATTTTCATTAGTAGAGATGTTATACAGATTATTTTTAGCAGCAAACTGGAAAGAACCCAAATAGAAAATAAAGGAGTTTGAAGCATAAAAGGAAAAATAGAGAATACATTTTCAGATAATAAAATATTTTTCAAGCATTAATAGGCACTTACTTAACAATTACTGGTGGTAGAAATCAGGTTTCATGGGCTAAGAAAATTTTTACATAAATCATATATTTTTCTAAAATTATTGATTAACTGGTGATACATAAGCATATACGATACTACTTGTGAAAACCTGTCATATTTGTGTCGTTGCTCCTTCCTTCTAAAAGAATTGACAAAATTTGAGAATGACATTTAAGACATAGTTCCTGGAACATCACTCCTCTGTGCCATTCCTCAAACTGTGCACACACAAGTGTGTAACTCAAATACTGCAGGACATAGTCAATCGAGGATTCAATTAGCTAATAGGAATGGTTATCAGCTTGTGCATCCAATGTTTTAAATGTTTTAAAGCAATTTTATTGAGATATATTCGCATACCACACAATGCACGTGCAGTGTACAATCAATGGCTTTTAGCATAATCACAGAACTGTGCATTCATCACCAAAATCAATTTTAGAGCATTTTCATTACTCCAAAAGGAAAAACCCCATGCTCCTTAGAAGTCACTTTTCAATCCCTCTATCTTCCCCAGCCCTACATAACCACTAATCTATTTCTGTCTCTATAGATTTATTTATATTTATGTTATATATATATGGAATCATACATATGCAGTACTTTGTGTCTGGTTTCTTTCACATAGCATAGCATTTTAAAAATTATCATTTTTAAATAAGAGAAGTTGTAGGTTTACAGAAAAATCTTGTAAAAAATACAATGCTCCTGTATACTCCTTTATTGTTAACACTTTGCATTATGTAATACCTTTATTACAATTGATGAAAGCATATTGAAATAGTACTATTATCTATAGTCCATAGTTTACATTAGGTGTATTTTTTTCCGTATACCATCCTATTATTAACGTTTTGTATTGGTGTTGTGCATGTGTTATAATTCATGACAGAGCATTCGTGTACTTGTTCTATTAACCCCAGTTCATCAAGAACAGGCTCACTGTGTCATACAGTTCCATGTTTCATGTTTTGATTTTTATTCTAGTGACATACATGACCCAAAGTTTCCCCTTTCAACCACATTCACCTACATAGCTCAGCACTCAGTTACACTCACATTAATGCACTACGACATCCATTTCCAAATCTTTAAAATCAAACTCAATAGAAATTCTGTACAAATTAGGCATCAGTTCCCCAGTCTCTACCCCAACCTATCCCTTGATAATCTACGTCGTAAAGTCTATCTCCATGAATCTGTTTATTGTAACTAATTTATAAAAATGAGATCATACAATATTTGTCCTTTTGTGTCTGCCTTATTTCACACAGCATAACGTCCTCAAGGTTCATCCATGTTGTTACATCTATCAGGACTTCATTCCTTTTTTACAGTTGAATAATATTCCATCATATGAACATTTCACATTTTGTTTATCCATTCATTGGTGGATGGACACAGATGGCGTCCATCTTTTGGAAATTGTAAATAATGCCACTGTGAATATCGGTGTGCAAACAGATGTTCAAGTCCCTGCTTTCAATTCTTCTGGGTATATACCTAGAAGCAGGATTGCTGGATCATATGGTAATTCTATTTTAAGGTTCCAGAGGAACTATCAAACTGTCTTCCACAGCAGCTGCACTGTTTTACCATCCCACCAGCAATGAAGGAGTGTTTCTATTTCTCCACATCCTCTCCAATACTAGTAATTTTTTGTTATTCTAATCTTAGCCATTCTAGGGCATGTGAAATGATATCTCATTGTGGTTTTATTAAAAAAATATTTTTATTGAGATATCTTCATTGAGATATGAGATATGGCCTATCCAAGGTATAAAATCAGTGGCTTACAATATCATCACATAGTATTCATCATCATGGTCATTTTTGAACATTGGCATCACTCCAGAAAAAGAAATAAAAAGAAAAAAACCCTTACATCCCATTCATCTTATCCCTTCCTCTCATTGATCACTAGTATTGCAATCTACAGATTTTTTTATCCCTTGTCCACCCCCCCCATATTATTCATTTACTTTTTATCCTTATATTTTTTACTCATCTGTCCATACCCTGGATAAAGGGAGCATCAGTCACATGGCTTTCACAATCACCCAGTAACTTTGTAATAGCTATATAGTTATACAATCATCTTTAAGAATCTAGGCTACTGGAACACAGCTCAATGGTTTCAGATACTTTCCTCCAGCCATTCTAATACACCATAAACTAAAAAGGGATATCTATATAATGCAAAAGAATAATCTTTAAGATAACCTCTTAACTCTGTTTGAAATTTCTCAGCCACTGAAACTATATTTTGTCTCATTTCTCTCTTCCCATGGGGTACTGGGTCATCCCTGGAGGTTATGTTCCACATTGCCAGGGAGACTTACACCCCTGGGAATCATGTCCCATGTGGGAGGAGGGCAGGGAACTCACCTGCTGAGGTGGCTTAAAGAGAGAAGCCACATCTGAGAAACAAAAGAGGTTCTCTGGGGGTGATGCTTAGGAATGATGACAAATAGGCTTAGCTTCTCCTTTGCAGGAATATTTTTCAACCTGTTGAATAGGTTGTCCTTGAGAGAACATCAGGAATTGCCCAGATGGGGAAATTGAACATTTCTTCCTTTCTCCTCAGTCCCCCAAGGCGACTTTGAAAATACCTTTTTATTCTCTGACCCAATTACTCTGGAGCGTATCCCTGAAGCAGCACACTAAACTGTACCAACCAACAAGATCTCACTCTCTATTCAAAATTCCATGTAATTATGGTGTTCGAATAAATTGACCGTACAAGTTAAATTAGATAATGCACTACCAAAAATATGAATTTTGCACCAAATAAACATCTATTCCTTTAGTCTCACACAGAAGTTAAAATTTTTAAATATGGACCATTCATCCTTTACCTTGTATTTTGATTATCTTAGTCCTATCTAGATCAGATTCATTCATATCCCTAGTAGAAGTCTGATCACTTTTTCAACTTTTCAAACAGTTTCTGTGTGGGGTAATGCTGAATTTCACAACTTTGGAGCACTAACTCTACCTTTCAAGTGTCACACAAATACCCAAAGTTTCAGGGAATGACTAGGTTATACAGAAATAGCTCAGTATCTCAGAATTTAGAAATAAAGTTAAATTCTGGAATAGATGTGACTTCTGTAAGTGCTTACAATCTAGAACCTTTTACAATAGACCCCAACCTGACAACCCATGCTCTCGCTTCAGTTTGTATATTGTAGTTAGTGCATATGAGTGAGGCATGATAATGTTTGTCTTTTTTGTTTCTGCCATTTCATTCAATACACTGTCGTTAAGTTTCATTCACCTAGTTGCATGCCTCATAACTTCATTCCTTCTTGCAACCACACAGTAGTCCATTTTATGTGTGCGCCACAGTTCCCCCTTCCATTACTCAGTCATTGTACCCTTAGAACACCCCCATCCTTGTGAATCATGAACACTGCCACCATAAACACCAAAGTGAAAATGTCCATTCGTGTCCCCATTCTCAGTGCAATGGGGTAGCAGGATCATATGACAACCCCACTCCTAGCCTCCTGTGGAATCACCACTGTGGAGGGGCTGCATCTGTAAGCTTCTCTACTGACAGTGGTCCACTTATTTCTCCACATTTTCTCTAGCATTAGCTTCTCTGTGTTCCTTTTTCAAGTTTTATTTGCACATCATACAATCCAACCTAAGTAAATAGCCATGCCTTCATCATCATAATCTATATGAAGACTTTTCCTTTTCTTCTACAAAGAATCCATACCCCTCCTGTATATCCCCCACTTGTTGGCATTTAGTTTTGGCATAATGCCTTTGTTACATTCAGTGGAAGCATATTACAATGTTACTGTTGAGTATAGACCCTAGCTTACATTAACTGTACTTTTCCCTACATACCAATCTATTTTCAATACCTTGTAATGTTGACATTCACTTGTTCTCCTTCATAAAAATGTTTTTATATTTGTACAATTAATCACCATCATTGTCCCCTCTAGACATTCCTAATTTATACCATCCCAGTCTTCATCCTCTATCTTTCCTTCTGGTTTCCTATGTGTCCTCAGTCCTTCTCCCTCAACCATACTTACATTCAACATCATTCAGCATGCTTATATTATTGTGATACCATCAGATGGTATTGTGCTATCCATTTCTGAATTTTTGCAGTCAGTCCTGTTGCACATTCCATTTTTCTTCAGCACCAAATGCCTACTCTCTACCTTTTTTCTATCTCCTGATAACCTGTGTTCTTAAATGTAACTCTCAAAGTTCCCTCATTAATATTAACTCATATTGATGAGACCATACAGTATTTGTCCTTTGCTTCTGGCTAACTTCACTCAGCATAATGCCCTTAATGTTCATGTTGTTACATGCTTCATAAGTTTATTTTGTCTTACAGCTGTATAATATTCATCATATGTATATACTACAGCTTGTTTAGCTATTCATCTGTTGATGGATGGCTGAGCTGTTTCCATCTCCTGGCAGTTATAAATAATGCTATTATAAGCTTCAGTGTGAAAATGTCCATTTGTGTCCTTGCCTTCAGTTACTCTGGATATATACCTAGTAATGGGATTGCTGAGTCATATGGCAATTCCATACTTACCTTCCTGAGGACCACCCAACTGCCTTCCAGAATGGTTGAATAATTTTACATTCCCATCAACAGTGGATAAGTGTGCCTCTCTCTTCATATCCTATCCAGTTCTTTACAGCATATTTATATTTCCCTAATTGCCAGTGAAACTGAACATCTTTTCATGTGTCTTTTATCCATTTGTATTTCCTCTTTGGAGAAGTGTCTATTCATATCTTTTGCCTATTTTTTATTGAGTTGTTTGTCCTTTTGTTGTTGAATTGCAGAATTTCTTTATATATTCTGGATACTAAGTAATATGATATGTGGTGTGCTGATTTGAAAGGATTTATGTGCCCTAGAAAAGCCATGTTTTAATCCTAATCAATCTTGTGGGAGCAACCATTTCTTCTAACCTCTGCTCAGCACTATAGGTTGGAAACTTGATTAGGTTATCTCCAAGGAGATGTGACTCAATCAATTGTGGGTATTAAACATGATTAGATGGAGACATGTCTCAACCTATTTTACACGGGTCTTGATTAGTTTACTGGAATCCTATAAAAGAGGAGACATTTTGGAAAAAAATGCCTTTTGGGAATGAGGAGAGAATCAGAGTCCACCAGCCAGCGACATTTGGAGATGAAGAAGGAGAACACCGTGGGGAACTTCATGAAGCAAGAGGCCTGGAGGGGAAGCTAGTAGATGTCACCATGTTCACCACATGACTTTCCAGCTGAGAGAGAAGCCCTGAATTTCATTGGCCTTTTTGAGTGAAGGTGATCTCTTGTTGGTGCCTTAATTTGGACATTTTTATAGATTTGCTTTAATGGGACATTTTCTCAGCCTTAGAACTGTAAACTAGCAACTTATTAAATTCCTCTATTCAAAAGCCCATTTCATTTCTGGTGTATTACATTCTGGCAGCTAGCAAACTAGAACATGTGGTTTCCAAATATTGTCTCCTGTTGTGTAGGCTGTCTTTTTACTTTCCTGAAAAAGTTTTTTGATGCACAAAAGTGTTTAGTTTTGAGGAGGTCCTATTTATCTATTTTTTCAATGCTTGTGATTTGGGTGTAAGTTCTAGGAAACCACCTCTTATCACAAGATTTTAAAGCTATTTCCCTACATTTTTTTCTAAAAGTCTTATGGTTTTAACTCTAATGTTTCAGTCTTTGATCCATGTTTGAGTTAACATTTGTACAGGGTGTGAGATATAGATCCTCTTTTGCATATGGATGTCCACTTCTTGAAATACCAGTTATTGAAGAGACTGCTCTGCCCCGGAGGGTTGGCTTGACCACCTTATCAAAGATCAATTGTCTATAGATAAGAGGTTCTAATTCTGAACCCTCACATCAGTTCCACTGATCAGTGTGTCTATCTCTATGCCAGTACTATGCTGTTTGGACCCTGTAGCGTCATAATATGCTTTAAAGTTGGGTAGTGTGAGACCTCCCACTTTATTTTTCTTTTTCAAGTTACTTTATCATTTGGGGCATCCTGCCCTTCCAAATAAATTTGTTTATTGGTTTTTCTAGTTCTGTAAAGTAAATTGTTGGGACTCTGCAAAGTAAGTTGTTGGTATTCATTGTCATTTTGATTTGTATTTATCTAATAGCTAATGATACTGAGCATCTTTTCACATGCTTTTTAGTCATTTGTATATCCTTTTTGGAGAAATGCTATTCAAATCTTTTGCCCATTTTTAGATTAGGTTGTTTGTCTTTTTATTGTTGAGTTTAGGATTCACTTATATATTATTTACATTAAACCATTAATGGATATGTGGTTTCTAAATATTTCTCCAATTGAGTAGATTGTCTCTTCACTTTTGTGATGAAGTCTTTTGAGACACAAAAGTTTTTAATTTTGAAGAGATCACATTTCTCCTTTCTTTTTCACTGCTTGTGCTTTGAGAGTAGTCTGTGAAACCATTGCCTAACACATGATTTTGAAGATGTTTTCTTACATTTTCTTCTAACAGTTTTATAAGGCTGCCTTATATTGAGGTCTTCGATCTATTTTAGATTAATTTTTCTATATGGTGTGAGATAGGGGTCCTCTTTCATTCTTTTGCACATGGATTTCCAATTTTCCCAGCATCATTTTTTGAAGATGCTATTCTTTCTCAATTGTGTGGACCTGGCAGCCTTGTCAGATATCAATCAACCATAGATGTGAGGATCTATTTCTGAATTCTTAATTTGATTCCATTAGTGACTATACGCATTCTTTGGTCAGTATCATGCTGTTTTGACCTCTACAGCTTTGTAAAATGCTTTAAAGTCAGAAAGTATGAATCTGCCAATTTTGTTCTTATTTTTCAAGATGTTTCTGCTATTTAGGGCCCTTTAACCTTCCAATCAAACATGATACGTGGCTTTTCCTTTTCTGCAAAATAAGTTGTTTGCATCTAGATTGTGATTGTGTTGAATTTGTAAATCCTTTTAGGTAGAATTGTTATCTTAATGATATTTTGTCTTTCAATCCCTGAACATTGGATGTCTTTCACTTATTTAGGTCTTTTCTGATTTTTTTTTAGCAATATTTTGTAGTTTTCTGTGTACAAGCCCTTTACATCCTTGATAAAATTTATTACTAAATATTTTAGTTAAGTTGCTATGTAAGTAGAATTTTTTCTTTATTTACTCCTTAAATTGTTCATTGGTAATGTGTAGTAACACTACTGATTTTTCTGCTTTAATTTTGTAACCTGCCATTTTTCTGAGTTCATTATTAGCTCTAGTAGCTTTGTTATCAGTTTTTAGAACTTTCTATATATAGGATCATGTCAACTATATATAGTGAAAGCTTTATTTTCCCTTCCAATTTAAATGACTTTTATTTCATTTTCTTGCCTAACTGATTTGGCCAGAATGTCCAGTACTATGTTGAATAGCAATGGTGACAGTGGACATCCTTGTCTTGTTCCAGATCTTAGGGGGAAAGCTTTCAGTTTCTTACCATTGAATATGATATCAGCTGTGGGTTTTTCATGTATGTCCTTTATTACATTGAGGAAATTTACTTCTATTCCTACTTTCCAAGGTGTTTTGATCAAGAAAGAATGCCGAATTTTGTCAAATGCATTTTTTGCATGGAGATGCTCATGTGGCTTTTCCCCTTCATTTTGCCAATGTGGTATTTTAGATTACTTAATTTTTTTATGTTCAACTACTATTACATACATGGGATAAAACCCACTTGAACATGATACATAATTCTTTTGATGTGTTGTTGGATTCAATTTGCAAGTATTTTGTTGAGGATTTTGCATTTATATTCATAAGAGAAATAGGTCTGTAATTTTCTTTTCATGTAGTATCTTTAACTTGCTTTGGTATCAGGATGATGTTGGCCTCATTGAATTAATTAAGGAGTGTTTCCACCACTTGGAAGAGTTTGAACTGGATTAGCATTAATTTGTCTTGGAATGATTGGTAGGATTCAGCTGTGAA
Source organism: Tamandua tetradactyla (assembly GCF_023851605.1). NCBI lineage: Eukaryota > Metazoa > Chordata > Mammalia > Pilosa > Myrmecophagidae > Tamandua > Tamandua tetradactyla. The sequence continues at coordinate 84,039,626 of NC_135328.1, read as the reverse complement.
GCCATCTGGTCCTGTGATTTTCTTTGCTGGGAGGTTTTGATGACTGATTCAATCTATTGTAATTGGTCTATTGAGGACTTCTGTTGAGTGTATAGTTGTTTGTGTGTTTCTAGGAATTTGTCCACTGCATCTGTGTTATGCAATTTGGTTGGCACGTGGATGTTTATAGTGTCCTCTAATAATCCTTTTTATTTCTGTGGGGTCAGTAGTAATGTCCCCCATTTCATTTTTTATTTTATTAATTTGTTTCTCTCTTTTCTTTGTCCATCGAGCTAAGTGCTTGTTAATCTTTTAATCTTTTCAAAAAACAGCTTTTGTTTTAGTTAACTATATTTCTTTTTATTCTAGATTCCATTTAATTCTGCTTTAATCTTTGTTATTTCTTTCCTTCTACTTGTTTTGGGGTTAGATTGCTGTTCTTTCCCTGGTTTCTCCAGATGTATCATTAGGTCTTTCATTTTAGCTTCTTCTTTTTTAATGCAAGTATTTAATGCAAATGTTTAAATTTCCCGCTCAGCATTGCCTTTGTTGCTTCCTATAAATATTCATATGTTTTGCTCTCAGTTTCATTTGTCTCATGATATTTATTGACGTCCTTTGCAATTTCATCGTTGACCAGCTGATTGTTTAAAATAATGTTATTCAACTTCGGTATATTTGTGGATTTTTCCAGTTCTTTTTCTGTTATTTGATTTCCAGCTTCATTCCATTATGGTCAGAGAAGATACTTTGTATGATTTCAATCTTTCTAAATTCATTGAGACTTATTTTTACCCCAAAATGATCAATGTGCACTTGGGAAGAATGTATATCCTGCTGTTTGGGGACACAGTGTTCTGTATATGTCAATTAGGTCTACTTCATTTATTATATTACTCAAGTTCTCTGTTCCCTTATTTATCTTCCAATGTTCCATTGATGAGAGTGGCTTATTGAAGTCTTCAACTATTATTAGAAGTGCTCATTTCTCCTTTCAATTTTCCTATTTTTTGCCTTATGTATTTCGAAACACAATGGTTAGGCCTGTAAATATTTATGAATTTTATTTTTTCTTGGTGTATTGCTCCTTCTATTAATATACAGTCCTTTTTGGCTCTTATAATAGTTTTTGACATAAAATCTATTTTGTCTGATATTAGTGTAGCTACCCCAGCTCTTTTTTGGTTACTATTTGCATGGAATATCTTTTTCCATCCTTTCACATTCAAGCTTTATATGTCTTTGGGTTCAAAGTGAACCTCTTGTAAATATTATATGGCTGGATCATGCTTTTTTATCCATTCAGTCAATCTGTAGCTTTTAATTTTGTGGAATTTAATTCATTAGCATTCACTGTATTACTGTAAAGGAAGTATTTACTTCGGCCATTTTTCCTTTGTTTTGTATATTTCTTATTTTTCTTTGTCTCTTTCCTTTATTGCAACTTCCTTTTCTGTATTGTTGAGCTTTTGTGGTGATATTTGACTGATCCCTTTCTCATTTCTCTTTCTGTATATTTTTAAAATACTTTCTTTGTGAATACCCTGGAGTTTCTATTGCACAACCTACAGCAATAATCTACTAATTTGAAAAGATATTAATTAAGCTTCAGTAGCATACATGTCCCCTGCACTCATATCACTCTGTTTCCTTCTTTATGGTGTTTTTTCCCCATTTACCATGTTAGATTTTGCAATATCAGGAAATTTGCCTTTTTCTTCTTCATCTGCATTCTGATTCTTATAAGAATTAAAGGGTAAAGTTGTATATTGAGGATATAGTCTATTTTGTTTTGCATTTATCCTTTTATTTACCTTTACTGATAATCTTTATTTCTTCACACTATTTCTAGCCACTCTCTCCGGTCTTTTCCTTTCAACCTGAAGAACTCTCTTTAGTAATTCTTGTAAGACAGATCTGTTTTTGATGTACTTTCTCAGTTTCTGTTTATCTGTCAATACTTTCAACTTACCCTCATTTTTGAAGGACAATTTGCCAGATAAGGAATTTTTGACTGACAGTTCTCTTTCAGTACCTTAAATACTGCTGATTTTTGCCTCCATAGTTTCTGAGGAGAAATCATCACTTAGCCTAAAATGAGCTGCCATTGTATATGATGAATCACTTTTCTCTTGCTGCTTTCAGAGTTCTCTCTTTTTTCTTTGGCTTTCGATATTCTGATTAGTATGTATATCAGAGTAGGTCTATTAGTATTTATTGTATTTAGGCTATGTTATACTTCTTGGACATGTATATTTATGTCTTTCATAAGAGTTGGGGAGTTTTCAGCCATTATTTCTTCAAATATTCTTTCTGCTTGTTTTCTCTTCTCTTCTTTTTCTGGGACCTATGTTGGCATATGTTTGGATGTTTCGTGCTGTCACTTAGACCCTTAAGGCCCTGCTCATTTCTTTTTTCAATTCTTTTCTCTATCTATTCTTCTGACAGTACAATTTTGATTATCCTGTCCTCTAGCTCACTCATTCTTTTTTCTTCTGACTGTTCAAATCTGCTGTTAGATTCTTTCTGTTCGCTTTTTTGTAAAATGTTTTTATTGTTAAATATAGCATATATTTAACATATATATTTAAGAAAAGAAAGAAAGCAGTGATTTTCAAAGGGTACTTCAATGAGTAGTTACAGAATTTGTTATGGGTTTCCATTCCACTATTTCAGATTTTTCCTTCTAGCTGCTCCAAAACACTGGAGGCCAGAAGAAATATATATATATTTCTCTCTTTTTTGTGTGCATGAAAAACAACATACATACAAAAAGCTATAAATTTCAAAGCACATCATAACAATCAGCTGCAGAACAGATCCCAGAGTCTGGCATGGACCAGAATTCCACAACTCTAGGCCCTCAGTTCCAGCTGCCCCAAGACACCAGAAACCAAAAGAAATATCGATATAATGATTCAGCAATCACACCTGTCCATTAAATCTCATCCTCTCTGCACAACTCCACCCCCACCCCCACCCCCAGTGGCATCTGGACCATGCCCACGCCAACTCACTCATGTTGGAAAGGGCTGTCAATGGCATAGGACCAAGGGAAGAAATTAGTCGATAATCCAGAGAGGCTGGTCCCCCTGCACCCCAGGATTCATCTGGTCCAGGGACCCATCTGGAGGTTGTAGGTTTCTGAAAGATTACACTAGTGCATGGAACCTTTAGAATCTTGTTTAATGCCCTAGTGTTCTCTAGAATTGGCTGAAATGGCTTGGTTGTGCTTTGGCATGTTATGGTAGGTAGCAATGTCTAACTGAAGCTTGTGAAAGAGTGACCTCCAGAGTAAGCTCTCTATTTGAACTCTCTCAGACATTGATACCTTATTTGCTACACTTCTCTTCCCCCTTTTGAGTAGGCTGGCACTTTGAACCCATGGTGCCAGGGCCAGACTCTTTCCTGGGAGTCATCTCCCACACCACCAGAGAAACCTTCACTCCTGGACATCATGTCCCATGTAGGGGGTTAGGCAATGATTTCACTTGCAGAGTGAAATCATGTGGCCTAGAGAGAGAGAGGCCACATCTGAGCAACAAAAGAGGTAGTGTATTCTTAATCTCTACCATTGTGACTTTCATCCCCATAATTTTTGTTATGTTTCTTTTTATACTTTCAAATTATTCTTTATGCTCACACATTGTCTTCTTAATATATTTTTCTTCATGTATGCTTTTCTTCATCACCTTGAATTATTTTAGGAGATTATTTGTGCCAACTTCTGAGTCTCCTTTTTTAATTAGTTCCCTTAACTGAGTCATCTCTCCCTACATCTTTGGATGGCTTATAATTTATGCTGATGTCCAGGCATCTGATTCTCTCAATGGGTTAAATCTGAAGGTCTGTTTCTCCCTCTTCTCCAAGGTTTTAATGTTGATTGGGTTTGGGTTAAGGTTCTTCTTTGATGCTTTGTTTATTTTATTTTAGACATTTGGACTAGCCCAAGTTTAGCTGTTCAGAATTTCTCAACTCTTCTTCATCTGATTCCTGACTTGAACATTCAGAGCAATTTTTAAGTTTGTACTTTTGTGCAATTCTTTCATCTCCAGGAGAGAACTTCTGGATTAAACCAATCTCCTCCCCCCTTTTGTTTTCCTCTGTGAGGTTTTACTGCCATGATTACTTCCCTGTTAGGCTATCCTGTCTTGAGGAGCCAGATGGTATCAATCCAATAATGTGGGTCACTTCAAAAAAGTCCATTTTGCCTTTAGGTCATCCAGTTGACTGAAACCGAACTGGTCACAACAGTTCTTACCAGCCTTTCTTTATCAGTTTCTCTTCCTGCCACCCTTTCCCTGCAGGGCCCTTCTGAATGCAGCACTCCTCAGCAACTCATTCTCCACCCTGAGTCTCTGTGGAATTATGTACCTGTGCCTGGATTCATCTGGAGCTCTCACTCACTGCTCTGATTCAGTCTGCAATCTCTGTCTGTGGTGAAGGGGCCCTGTGCCATCTACCTCTCTGTCTCCCAAGCCACGTGGGACTGAGCAAGAGGATGGGAAATGGGAACTGATCAGCAGTCCAAGATGGGTTTATCCTACCTGGGATTTTTCTGTTTCTTTAATTCAATATCTGTGGAGTTGTTTTCCAGTCTCTGTTCTCTGTTGTCCTCCAGAGTTCAAGGCAAGTGGAATTTGTCCTTTTATTCACTACATCTGTTTATGTTGCCAGGTTGATGACATCCCAAAATTTTAGATTTTTAATTGACTCTGTAATGTGCCCTATATCCAACAGAGGAAGTAGTAAAAGGCATATTCTAGAGTGTGTGAGAATTAAGTTATGCAAAATGCATAAGGAACGTATAAAGTAAGGTAATATATTTAAATAAGCATCACAAAAGTATTGAGTAAGCACTCAGCAGATGATATATCTATTACTATTTTCAAATGAAAAATAATTAAAAGTGAGAATATATCATTTTTCAATAACTCCATAAAAGAATATCCCACAACTTCCTTTAGTAATAAGTTCCCAGGTTGTCCAATCTTCACTATTAGTAAATTCTTCCATCTAGTGAGATGAAATTCCTGGTTTCTTTAGTTTCCTAAACTAAAGCAACTGATTACTAAATTTTGAGGTAGACCCTCCCAAACTGTGTTGATCATTAACTGATTTTTCTTTAATGTGTTCTGAAATAAGCATTCTTCAAAATGTTGAGGAAATGTTGTATCAATTTCTGCTGGATATCATCTCATTTTATAAATGATGAATTTTGGCACAAAGAGGTCAAATCTTGTTTCTGAAACTTTTCTTTCTTTCTTCATAGGCCTCTTTTTCTGAAAGTTCATTGTAAATTCAGGAAGATTTAACTATTATTATTATTATTATTATTTAGTATAGTGAGAGGATTTTTTCATATTCTGCCACTAAACTGCTACCTCTCTATCTCTTCAGCTGTAGGAGTACACCTGTATCTTAAGTCACTCATGATACCTTTGTAGGAAATAGCAAGTATGAGAGAGATGCTATAGTAGATTCTCAGATGTAGTGCATATATTCTCCCACCCATCCCTAAAAACAGAGCCACTCATAACTCCAGCTGCTAGGAATTATGGCTACTGCTGCTCTCATGAGCAAGTCCCTAGAAATTGCTCTCTGCTAATGATAGCTGTTAAAAGTTATGTTCCTTCCTTTGAGTTATCCACATCCATGGCTAGAAATGTTGGGTACAAAGTCATGGCTGTCTTGTCTTGATTTTGGACATCTCTGGAGGACATATATAATGTTTGGATACCAGAATTTAATAGTAGCATAAACAGGTAATGAAGATATGCAAGCATAATCCAGATAAGAGGTTTCCAAAACTATATTAAAATATCATAACTCTAGCTTTCATTCAGAACAATTTTTTTTTTGCATAATTCCCATATATAATGCTGGTAATGGAGTTGCTGTAGTTGAAGGACATCCCTTCCCCTCTTTAAGTAGTTCAGAATTTGTGTAGTAGCAGCCCCCATCCCTTCTTCTCTTCTTATTCTTTTGCTTCTTCTCCTTCTTTTTGTTCCCTTGAAGTGGCTTCTCGAGCACATTGAAGGGACCCTAGGTCTCTGCAGAGCAATATTTGTAAATCACTGTTTTAAATAACTACTTTTTGAGGATATTGCAGAGGTGATTTAAACACTGGATGGGGTGTTGACATTGATGATTTCTTGGTTCCTTCCATGGTAGCACACTGTCTATGCTTTAATTGTGTACTATTAATTTATACCTTTTGGGTTTTTACTCCTATACATACAAAACCAATCCTTAGCATCTCTTTGTCGCACTGTTTAATCTCTTAGTACATTGTTAGAACTAAATTTTTGCTTTTGAACTCTTTCCTACTTCAACAAATATAATAATAGCTAACAATTCTGCTAACCATTCTTCTGGTCACTTAAAGTCTTAAACAAACATCACAAATACACAGATCACTGAAAAAGGTTATATTAATATCTTCTGGAGATAATCTCATTTTATAAATGATGACTTTCAGCCCAGAGAGTTCAGACCACTTGTTTATCACATAATTAAATGGCAGAATTTGTTTGGAATATAGGCCTCTATTCATTCAGTTAAGGAAATTTTCTAGTGTGCCACTTTTAGCACTACAGAAAATGAATTCAAATTTATTTCACAAATTTATTCTGTTAAATAATAATAGAAAGAGAAACAAATCCACCCCATGGTTCTCACAAATCTACATCATTCTTTTTCTATATCCACTTTCATATGCTTGATGTTTTTATAATCGTTATGATAATTTTTGCAATAGGGACTTTCTCCTTTTTTCTGCCCTTTGCTTCTCTTTCTCCTCAATATCTTATACTTTCTCCCCTTTCTCCTCCTCCTTCTATTCTCCTTCTGCTCTCCTTTCTCCTTTTCTTCTTCTCCTACTCATTCTCCTTCAGTCAAAACTCAATTGATAGTACTCTGTAAAGGCAGAGACATCAAGCAAATCTTCCAGACCCCTCTTTCTCTTTCTCTTTTCATAAAACATTTTTTATTATGAAATATAACATATATATAAAAAAGCAATAAACTTCAAAGTGCATTGTAACCAGGAGTTATAGAACAGGTTTCAGAGGTTGTTATGGGTTACAGTTCCACAAAGGCCTTTTGTTCTAGCTGCTCCAACACACTGGAGACTAAAAGAAATATCAATATAATGATTAAGCTGTCATCCTCATTTGTTATATATCTTCTCTTTTATAACTACTCCTTCTCCTTTGATCCATTTCCCAATTTTTTGGAGTATTTGGGCTATGCCATTCTAACTTTCTCATGTTGGAAAGGGCTATTGATAATACAGGAGAGGGGGATAAAAGTAGTTGATGTTCTGGAGAGGCTGGCTCCTCTGGGTTTCAGAACTTACCTGGTCTAAGAACCCATCTGGAGGTTGTAGTTTTCTGGAAAGCAATCTTAGTGTGCAAAACTTTTGTAGAATCTCAGATAGAGTTCTAGGTGTTTTTTAGGTTGAACAGGAGTGGTTTTGGTTGGAGTTTGGCAAACCATGGTAATTTGCAATATCTAGCCAGACATGCATAAAAGTAGCCTCCAGAAGAGCCTCTCAACTTTATTTGAACTCTTATAGCCACTGATACCTTATTTAGTTACATTTCTTCACCCCATTTTGGTCAGGAAGGTATTGTCAATCCCACGGTGCCAGGGCCAGCCTCATCCCTGGGAGTCATGTCCACATTGCCAGGGAGAATTTTACCCCTGGATGCCATGGTGGGGGGATGCAATGGATTTCCTTGCAGAGTTTGGACATCCAAGCAACAAAAGAGGTTTTCCAGAAATAATTCTTAGGCACAACTATAAGTAGGCTTAGCTCCTCTGCTACAGATATAAAGTTCATAAGAGCAAGATTCAAGATCAAGAACTTGGCCTATGGACTTGGGAGTCCCCAGTGTTTGAAACAGTATCAGGTGTTTCCCTAGTGGTCAAGTTTAATAGTTCCATATTTTTTTCTCCCATCCCTCAAGGACTTTGCCAATACTTTTTAGTTATCTGCCCAATATACTTTATACTATAAACACGTATTCTCACCAAAGAGAAAACCCAAGCCTCCCCTTAGCTCTTGTCCTCTTCCCCCCACCCCAATTATTTATCCCTGGTATTGCTGTGGTACTGTAGATTTCTTCCTGTTAAATATAGACCATAGCATGCAATAGTAGTTTTCCCCCTACCCCTCCATTATTGACTCTTTGTACAAGATTCATACCTTCGAAGTAGTTCATGCAAGAACTTATTTGCATTTGTAGTGTTAATTTGGTGGGATACATGACTCTTTACAACTCCTTTCAATTATCTTCACCTTCAATATGGCAAACTCCGTAATGAATTGCCTTCACTTCAATACTTTCCCATACATTTAAGTTCAACCCTATTAGCTAACTGCTCATCTCTAGCTTCTGTTTGCTCTAGGTCCTGCATATTCTATATGATAAGCCTCTGAGTTTACCTTTACCAAGGTTATAAAAGAGAAATTACACACTATCTATCTTTAATGTCTCACTTATTTTCCTCTGCAAAATATCCCAGGGTTCAGCCATCTGGTCATAAACTTCAGGACTTCATTTCATCTTATTGCTGCATAATATTCCATCATATGTATATATCACATTTTGTTTATCCACTTGTCTGTTGGTGGGCACTTGGATTGCTTCCATCTCTTGACAATTGTGAATAATGCTGCTATGAACATTGGTGCACAAATGTCTGTTTGTATCACTGCTTTCAGCTCCTCTGGGTATACACTGAGTAGTAGCATTGCAAGGTCATAGGGCAACTCAATAGTTTTCTAAAGAACTGCCAAACTGTCTTCCACAGTGACTGTACCATTATACATTCCCACCAGCAATGCATAAGTGTTCCAATTCCTCCACATCATCTCCAACATTTGTAGTTTCCTGTTTGCTTGATAACAGCATTCCTATAGGAGTAAAGTGATACCTCATTGCAGTCTGGCATTTCCATTAGAGCTAATTAAAATGACCATCTCTTCAAGTGCTTTTTAGTCATTTATATTTGCTCTTTGAAAAACTGTCTATTCATATCTTTAGACCATTTTATACTTGGATTGTTTGTTCTTTTGTTGTTGAGTTGTATGATTTCTTTATATATACGGGATTTCAAACCTTTATCTGATAAGTGATTTCCAAGTATTTTCTCCCACTGAGTTGGCTGCTTTTTCAACTTTTTGACAAAGTTCTTTGAGACACATAAACCTTTGATTTTTAGGAGTTCCCATTTATCTTTTCTTTTCTTTCATTGCTTGTGCTTTGGATGTAAAGTTTAGGAAGCTACCTCCTATTACTAGATCTTGAAGATGTTTTCTTATATTTTCTTCTAGGGATTTTATGGTATTGGCTGTTATTTTTAGGTCTTTGATCCACCTTGAGTTAATTTTTGTATGGGGTTTAATGTAAGCGTCCTCTTTCATTCTTTTCTTTTGTCATATTCTTTTATTATTATAGTATATATGCAGATCCATTCTATGTACAATAATTCATTCTATTAAAGTAATCATACTAAGCTAATCTATTGGAAATCTTCCCCCAAACTGATAGGTAAAATAAGTTATTTGTGTACTTCAAAGGCTACCAAGGACTTGAGACTTCATTATTGATTTCAGTTTTGAGGCCATACATCCAATCCAAAGTATACATTAACTGGGTTAATACAATAAAAGTTTCAGAAAGAAGCCACAGGATTCAGAAAAATTAAGTTTATTTTACTTGTGCTATTGCCATAATGTGAACAGCAAATATTGTGCATATCTCACAGCTCCTTTATTATGGTACGAGGGGCTCCTGGACATCTTAGGTGGTGAAACAACTGATGTGACTTGCTGGAGGCTTTGTCTAGGGCTCATTGCTTCTCTGTCCCTCCTTTCTTGGGTTCTTGTTTCAGTTTATAATCAGCCAGGGGCCTTGATTGCATCTTCAGCCGGCATGCAGCAGTGCAGTTTCACAGAAGGCAGAATTCCTTGGTGATATTTGTGTTTTTGATAGTCAACTCTTCTTCAACCATTTCCCTTTCACCCATTCAGCATTCAAAATGTTTTAAACCTAGCATCTGCAATCTTTCCCTTTTCATGCACTTGAATCTGTGATTTCATTACATCACCACAAGCTGGAGCACCCGCTAATCCAGTCCCAACATTTTTAGATGTCTTGTCAATGGACTCCACATTTCTAGGATTTTCATATTGATCAACAACCTTCTGTGATAGAGCCAGGCAGTGGCAGACAGCTCCCAGGTTGACAGGCACCAGGTCTGCAGTAGTAAGCTCAACATAGCCAGCTTTAGATGGGCCTCTCCGGCCACCGCTATCTTGTGGGGATATGCCTGAGAGCAAATCTGGAGATCCTCTTTTATTCTTTTGGCTAGTGATACACAGTTCTTCCATGCCCATTTATTGAAAAGACTCTTTTGTCCCAGTTCAGTGGATTTGGGGGCCTTGGTGAATATTTTTTTTTTTATTAATTAAAAAAAAGTGTTTTTAAATACCAAAAAACACCAATCAAATGCAAACATTCATAGTTTTTGATCATTCCATTCTACATATATAATCAGTAATTCACAACATCATCACATAGTTGCATATTCATCATCATGATCATTTTCTTGGAACATTTGCATCTATTCAAAAAAAGAAATAAAAAGAAAACAGAAAAAAATTCATACATACCATACCCCCCACCCCTCCCCCTCACCGACCACCAGCACTTCACTCTAAATTTATTTTAACATCTGTTCCCCCTATTATTCATCTTTATTCCAAATGTTTTACTCGTCTGTTGATAAGGTAGACAAAAGGAGCATCAGACACAAGGTTTTCACAATCACACAGTCACATTGTGAAAGCTACATCATTATACAATCATCTTCAAGAAACCTGGCTACTGGAACACAGCTCCACATTTTCAGGCAGTTCCCTCCAGCCTCTCCACTACAACTTAATAAACAAGGTGATATCTATTTAATGCATAAGAATAACCTCCAGGATAACCTCTAGACTCTGTTTGGAATCTCTCAGCCATTGACACTTATTTTGTCTCATTTCACTCTTCCCCCTTTTGGTTGAGAAAGTTTTCTCAATCCCTTGATGCTGAGTCTCAGCCTATTCCAGGATTTCTGTCCCATGTTGCCATGAAGGTCCACACCCCTGGGAGTCATGTCCCACGTAGACAGGGGGAGGGTGGTGAGTTTGCTTGTTGTGTTGGTTGGAGAGAGAGGTCACATCTGAGCAAGAAAAGAGGTTCTCTTGGGGGTGACTCTTAGGCCTAATTTTAAGTAGGCTTGATCTCTCCTTTGTAGGGTTAAGTTTCATATGAACAAACCCCAAGACTGGGGGCTCAGCCTATAGTTTTGATTGTCTGCACTCTTGCTGAACATTAAATGACCATAGATTTGGTGATTTATCTCAGCACTCTTGATTCCATTCCACTGGTCAATACTTCTATCTTTGTGCCAGTACCATGCTATTTTGAACCCTGTGGCTTTGTAATAACCTTTACAATGAGGAAGTATTAGTCTTCCCACCACATTCTTCTTTTTTTATGATATTTTTTAGCTATTCGAGGTCTCTTTCCCTTCCAAATGAATTTGATAACTATCTTTTCCAAGTCTTCAAAGTAGGCTGTTGGAATTTTGTTTGGTATTACATTGAATCTGTACATCAATTTGTGTAGACTTGACATTTTAACTACATTTAACCTTCCTTTCTACCTATTTAGATCTTCTTTAATTTCTTTTAGCAATGTTTTATTGTTTTCTGTATACAGTTCCTTTACCTCCCTGGATAATTTTATTCCTAGACACTTGATTCTTTTGTTGCTAATTTAAATGGAATTTTTTCCTTGACAGTCTCTTCAGTAAGGTCATACCTTGTGTATAGAAACATTACTAATTTTTGTGCATTATCTTGTATCCTGTCATTTTGCTGAATTTGTTTATTAGCTCAGGAAGCTTGGTCATAGATTTCTCAGGATTTTCCAAGTATAGTATCATGTCATCTGAACATAATGAAAGTTTTACTTCTTTCTTTCCAATTTAGATGTCTTTTATTTCATTTTTTTCTGTCTGATTGCTCTAGGTAGAGCTTCTAGTACAAAGTTAAATACTAGTGGTAACTGAGGGTGTCCTTGTCTCATTTGTGATCTTAGGTGGAAGGTTTTCTCTCTCTCACCATTAAGTATGATGCTGGATATGGGTTTTTCATACGTGCCCTTCATAATATTGAAGAACTTTCCTTAGAAGCCTACATTTTGAAACGTTTTTATCAGTATATGATGTTGAATTTTGTTAAATGCTTTTTTCAGCATCAATCATTATGATCATGTGATTTTTCCATTTGATTTGTTAATGTGCTATACTACATTGATTGATTTTCTTGTGTTGACCCACCCTTGCAACCCTGGAATAAACCCAACTTGGTCAATGTGTACAATTCTTTTAATGTATCATTGGATTTCATTTGCTAGTTTTTTTGTTTACAATTCTTGCATCTATATTCATTAGAGAGATTGGCCTGTAGTTTTCGTTTCTTGTAGCATCTCTATCCAGTTTTGGTATTAGAGTGATGATAGTTTCGCAAAATGAATTAGATAGTGTCCCTTTTTCCTCAGTTTTTTGGAAGAGCTTGAGCAGGATTGGTGTTTGTTCTTTTTGGAATGTTTGATAAAATTCCCCTGTGAAGCCATCTGGCCCTGGACTTTTCTTTGTAGGAAGATTTCTGATGACTGATTGATTCTCCTTACTTGTGATTGGTTTGTTGAGAACTTATATTTCATTTCCAGCCAGTGTAGGTTGTTAGTGTGTTTCCAGGAATTTTGTCCATTTCATCTAAGTTGTCTAGTTTGTTGGCATATAGGTGTTCATAGTATCTTTTTATGATTTTTTAAAATTTCTTCAGTGTCCATGGTAACAACCCCTCTATTATTTCTGATTTTGTTTGTGTGCACCCTCTCTCTTTTTTCCTTTGTGAGCCTAGTTAGGGAATAACAATTTTAACGATTTTTCTCAAAGAACTAAATTTTGATTTTATTCATTCTTTTCCTTGTTTTTTTTATGTTCTCCAATTCTTCTGTTTTTGCTTTAATCTTTGTTATTTCTCTTGTTTTTTTATGTTCCCCAATTCTTTTATTTTTGCTTTAATCTTTATTATTTCTCTTCTTTGCTTTTGGATTAGTTTTGGTGTTCTTTCTCTAGTACCTATAGATGAGCAGTTTGAGTTCTCCATATTTGCTCTTTCTTCTTTTTTAATATAGGCATTTAGGACAATAAATTTCCATCTCAGCACTGTCTTTGCCACATCCCATAAGTTCTGATATATTGTGTTCCTGTTTTCATTCATCTTGAGATATTTACTAATTTCTCTTGCAGTTTCTTCTTCGATCCACTGAATGTTTACGAGTTCAGTAGTTAATCTCAATATATTTGTGAAAGTTCTCATTCTTTGGCAGTTATTGATTTCAAGCTTCACTCTATAGTGATCAGAGAAAATGATTTTAATAATTTCAATCTCTTTAAATTTGTAGAGACCTGTTTTTTACTCCTGCATATAATCTATCTTGGAGAACATTACATATGCACTAGAGAAGAATGTATATCTTAGTGTTTTGGGGTGGAATAATCCATATATGTCTGTTAGGTCTAATTCATTTATCAAATTCTTTAAATTCTCTATTTCCTTGTTGGTCCTCTGTCTGCTCCTTCTGTCTGGTGTATTGAAGTCCCCCACTATTATAGCTGAAACATCTATCACTCCCTTCAGTTTGCTAATGTTTGTCTCATGTACTTTGGAGCTCCTTGATTGGGAGCATAAGTATTTATGATTGTTATTTCTTCTTGGTGAAATGTCCCTTTTCTTAATATGTAGCATCATTCCTTGTCTGTTATGATGTCTTCACATTTAAAGTCTATTTTGTCTGATATTAGCTTAGCTACTCCTGCTTTCTTTTGGTTACAGCTTGCATGGAACATCTTCTTCCATCCTTTCACTTTCAATCTATTTGTATTCTTGGGTTTAAGATGAGTCTCTTGCAAGCAGCATATAGATGGATCATATTTCTTAATCCATTCTGCTGTTCAATATCTTTTAATTGATTAATTTAGTCCATTAACTTTCAAAGTTATTACTGTAAAGGCATTTCTTGAATCTACCATCTTATCTTGTGGTTTTATCACATCTACATATTGTTTTCCTTCTTCCTCTTTTTATTCTGTAAGTTGCCCTTACCAGCACTCTTCAATTCTATGCGCTCCTTCAGACCTCCCTCTCATGTCTTTTTTAATTCAGCCGACAGAACTCTCTTTAGTATATTTTGTAGATCTGTTTCTTATTGACAAATTCTTTTAGCCTTCATTTGTCTGTGAAATTTTTAATCTCTCCCTCATTTTTAAGGACAACTTGGCTAGATAAAGAATTCCTGCAGAGTACACATGCAGGAGCACAGAAGGTGGGGCAGGGCATAAGGCAGGATACAGTGGCGTGGGGACATGGCTCCAGGGCACAGGGTGTGAAGGTAGAGGCTTGAGGTGGGATGTGGGTGTGTGGAGCATGGGGCAGGGAGTTGACACATAGGGTGTGGGGGCCTGGGGATGCAGGGCCCATCATGAGGACATGGGGCAGGGCATGGGGGTATGAGGTGTGGGGACATGGGGCACAAGCCAGGACATAGGGATGTGGTGTGTGGCATGAGCATGTGATGGGGTGTGGGCCCATGGCTTGAGGACACAGGGCCTGGTCATGGGGGCTGGAGCTTGAGGCACAGAGTAGGGCACTGGTGCATGGTATGTGGGAGCATGCGGATGGAGGGTGTGGTGTAAGGACATGGAGCATGGGTATGGCGGGGAGTTCAGGGGCAGGGGGCTCAGTGCATGGTGTGACTTGCTTCTTTGTTCCCACCTTCCTGCCTGTGCACTCCTGAGGACTCCAGACCTCTGCATGGAAAGGGGAGAAGCAGGCTCTGTGCAGTAGCTGGATGTCTCCATGAGCAAGGAAAGCAAGTTTACTGGCTTACAGGTTCTCCAAGGGAGCTCCAGGCTGTGGAGCTGAGGGGGCTGATCTCCCAAGCTAGCAGTAGCAGCAAGCAATTTCCTGGGTGTGACCTCTTGTTCCTGGTGGCATCATGTTTGAGCCAAATCACCCCATTCTCTGTGTCCCAGTTCCTCAACATTTTCATCCAGGACCTCCCTATATAGTGTAGAAGACTGCCTCAGGTCACTCACACCCTGGAACTGCTGTCCAGTTGTTTTTCTGTCACTTCTCTAGTTGCTCCATGGAAGAGGGGTGAATTCAGCCTATCCTATTCCACTATCTCCCCAGAAGTCCCCCTCTTTTTCTTGAACAATATAAGAGGATCCTTTTGTTTGATCAAAACCAGGTAGTTCTACTGTTTGAAAATTCTGGGAAGGGGATGGTTCAACCTGCATGCTATGTTCAGGGATTTAAGGTGTTAGGCAGCAGATAAATGAACACCTTTTCCCCAATATTTGGAGGAAGGTAATTAAATCAGATGATGATGTTTGCTATAATAAGACCTTAAAGGCTTCAAATTCCTAAAATTTCATTTCACTGAAGATAAAGTCTTGAAACTGTAAAAATAAACCTGGCGTGAGTGAAGAAATGAACAAGATGGAAGCATTGATTCTATATCAGTGAAGAATTCGTCTTGACCCACTCATAACCTAGGAAGGGACTGTGCATACATGAACAAAAATCTAGTCTTTGGATTTGTACACTTGGAGCTCAGAGTTCCAATGAAGGGAGTTTTCTTAACTGAACATGACATCAGAAAGTAATCTTTTCTTAAAGAACATGCTATGGCTAAAAGAAGACTTTAATCTGGCCTTCATGGCAAGAAACAGAGTGGAGATAAGGTGGCTTTATCCTGAGAACAATGTTTGCCTCCCTGACACCTAGAAGTCTCAACATAGTATTTTTGGTATTTGGCAATTCACAACCAACACTTCCCCAGAAACAACACTGCATCCCACAGCCAACATTTTCTAGGGGAGAGAGTTTGGCTACCTGGTTTAAAATTGACTTTTTTTCAAGAGTACCATGACTCTACTCTCAACCCTTCTACACTAACAGACTCAGGAGGCAATTAACACTGGTAACTTTCATGGTTCCACCACCCCAGGGTAACTTCATATCCTATGGGGATGTCTGGGTGAGATAATTAAAACAACTTAATATCAACGGATCTCTCCAATTTTCTAGGGAGCCCCCATTGTCCAGTGTTATTAGAGAGTGAAAGAAAATATATTACTAGAGTAGAACATCAAGTTGGCCCCTTGAGGCAACAACTACTGCTGTAGAGGACTCCCCCTTGCTTACTTTCCTTTGGACATGGCCAGAAAAGACTGAATGATATCCTGCAACCAGCAACCTGCAGCCCCAAGTAGCACAGAGCGATAACTTAGAGCAGACTCCTCTCATCTTATGTCTGGTCATATAATGGGGACAAGGTAGAGGCCTTGGTGGACAAGGCTGGACTTTATGATACTCCTGGCCAGAAGGACCTAACAAGAGTATGTAGATTGTACTCCAAACCATAAATGGAGAGTTAGTTTGCTGGGTAACAACGAACCACAAATGGAATGGCTTAAAACAACAGCATTTTTTGGTCTCACAGTTTCATTGCCTAGAACTCCAGAATCAAGGTGTTGGTAGGCCCATGATGACTCTGAAGCCTAGAGAAATCTGGCAGTGGCTTTCTGGCATTAGGCAGCATCTGCTCCTTCACATGACCATCTCTGTCTGTCTCCTACTAACTGTGTCCAAATTTTCTCTCCTTATAAGGATGCCAGTCATGTTGGATTAAAGCCCACTCTAACCCAGTTTGTCCTCGTCTTAGCTAATAACATCTTCAAATATCCTATTTACAAATACACCACATTCATGGAACTAGGGGAGTTAAGACTTGAACATGTCTTTTTGGGAGACACAATTCAGTCCATAACAGGGAAACTTTAGCTAGATTTATATCTACTTTTTTGTACATCATAAACATTTCCCATATTGCCACATGCATTTATGTATTTTTATTGAATGGTCTTGGTAATTATGATTTGATTGTGGTGTAATAATTCCCTTAAGAGGGTGTGCCATCATTTGTTAGGCAACCATTGATTGCTGGACATTTAGGTTTTTTCCAATGTTTCTTGATTACAAATAATGTTTCAAAAATATGCCTGCTTCTTCTTTTCTTATTTTAAATTATTTCCTTAGGGCACATTCCCAGGAGTGAGATTACTGATTCAAAGTATAAATGTTTCGGTTAGGAAAGTCCAAGGAGGAAGAACACATACTATGTGCTTGAAAAATAAACTATGAATCTGGGAAATACTAACTGATTGGTCATGAATCTTTGCCACATATGATTTAATTTTAAATGAGAGTAAACTTTCCTCTTTTATAACTGAATTGTGTGAATGAGTGTCAACCACATAGGCCCTACCTGCAGACTGACCAACAGACTCTAACTATAGCCTGCATTCCTGCACAACAGAAATGATCTCGCCCTTGGGCTCAGTACAGCATCCAATTGCATTATCATTTTCCCAGTAAATGGCTCCTGCCATCCCTAACTACAGCTCTGTGAAACCAACACATCCACTTGGCAGTGAATCACATACCAAAGTGTTACTCAATTATTACCCAGAAATAACGCTTAAATCCTTTCTCTGGCTAACTGTGTGTAAGGTACTCTTTTCCTTTCTCTGGCTAACTGTGTGTAAGGTACTCTTTATTTACCAAAGAAACTGTGCTTTCTAAGCAAGTTTTAAAGGCTTTAAATGCAACTTTTCTGATAGGGGTGGACTTTGATGGTTCAAAATGTAAGGTGAAGTCACAAAGCTCTCTCTCCCTTCTTTCCTCTTTCCACGGTTCCTGGCATTCAGAATGTATTCCTGGAGCTTCACCTCAAGGCAAATTCCACCCTTACCTTCCTTATATCTCCCTAAGGGAAACATATTTCATAATAGTTACACTGCACTGATATTTGTTTCACTTCAACAAAAATTTATTGAGTGTGCAAGCTGCAAGGCATATGGAAAGAATATGAGCTCGAGAATCATGCAGACCTGCTCTTTATCCATAAGAAATTCATGTAATTTTTCTAAATTCCAAAGCCTTTATCTATTAAATGAAAATCATAATATCTCCTTCACAAAGTAGTTGTGAGGCACAAATAATATAACAGATGAAAAGTGCCTGGTTTATAATAGGCACTCAATAAATGCCAGTTCTATTAATTGGGGTTTCAATGGAATGCAAAAATGGAAATAACATGGTTCCTGCTTTCAGAGCCTACAGAATAGCAGATAAGAGCAGATAAGTACAACCGCAGCTATGACACCAAACAATCTGGGACAAATACCATACTTTAAGTGGGAATCAAAGTTTGGAAGGAAAGATCAGAGGAGAGAAAGAGATGCTTAGAAGAGGGCCTACAGATCAGAACTAGAAGGATGATATTAAATAGTGAAAAGGAGCACGGATCTGGTCTTAGCTGTTCTAGATTCTACCGAGTACTGTTCTGGGACTCAGTTTCTTCATCTGAAAATGGACAGTGAAATAGAGATAAATGAGATAATGTAGCATACTTTGCATTTGTTGGTTATTTTAGTAATGATAATTCCCAATTTAACTATTTGGGAATGCTTTATGGAGAGAGTGGAATATCTGTAAGTGGTACAGAGTGGATTGGGTGTGGACCACACATTAGAATAATTGACTGAGGGAGCAGCTTAAGATTCATGGGCAAGAAAAAGCACCATAAGGTGAGTAAGGGGTTTACAGGGAAATAATAGGGACCATAATGGGAAAAACTTTCAACGGGTGACTGAGCATGTGTTTACATTTTAATTATGTCATGGGAAGCCCTGGAAGATTTTTGAAATGGAAGCAAAACTATACTCACGTCAGAACTAAGTTTTAAGAAAGAATTTCAATAGTAGTATAGAGACTGCACGGTCCCCAGTTGAGAAGAAATTTGTATCTCATCTGCAGAATCAATGTTTGGATTAAGTGTAAAATAGCCTGTGGAAGGCTGAGAAATGCCTCCCCACAAAGATGCCCACATCCTAATCCCCAGAATTTGTGAATATATTATCTTATCTGACAAAAGGGGCTTTGCAGGTGTGTTTAAATTAAAGGCATTGAGGTGGGAAGATTTACCTGAATTATCCAGGTGAGAAAATTAATCACAAGGGTCCTTATAAGAGGGAGACAAGAAGGTCAGAATCAGAGAGAGGAGAGCTGTGAAGCAGAGGTTGCAGTGTGAGCCTGAAGATGGAGAAAGGGGCCACAAGCAAAGGAATGCAGGCAGCCTTGAGAAGCTGAAAAAGGCAAGGATATGGATTCCATCCTAGGACCTCCAGAGGGAATATAACCCTGCCACCACTTTTGTTTTAGGACTTCTGACCTCCTAAACTGTAAGATAATAAATCTGTGTTGTTTTAATCACTCTGTGATCATTTGTTACAGTGGCAAAATGAAATTAATATACATCCACATCCTCTATCTCTGATGTTTTATCTTGTTATTAACTTCAATCTCTGTCCTCAACCTACAACCATCAAAAATAACTTTAAATCTCCTGGCATTTCTTTGGGAAAACAAAAGCACATCATCTAATCAAATATTTTAATACCTGTTAAAAATTTCAGATTTAATCTTAAAAAAAATTCAGTATCTGTTTGCAGTGCTTTTGCCCACATGGTTAGTCTCTATCAATCTGCAGTCATAGAGACACGGAATTGTCCATTGCAATGTGATTTCAGCCTAGGGCAGGAAGGGCTCTGCACACATAAAGTTAATTTCCCAATGTTGTTCTCTCCAAACAGTCCCAACCCTTCATAGATACATCTATTCGTGAGATATTTTTCGGCTATTCAGCGTTCAACTTGGCGCTTGCACTGCTTGGAATTTGGAGAAAGAATCACTAATGTCTAAGCATAGAGGTAAAAGAAACTGGAAGGGGTGGGTGGTGGAATACACCATGAACTAAGGTGCTTTAAGAATTTACCAGGATTCCTTTGTAGCCTTCCTTTCTATCTCTATCCCCTATGACTTCAGTCAAAAAACATTAAAATGAGTTCCTTATACTGTGCACGGTTTGCAGGTGAAGGTTGTCTGAGCTTTAATTTGCTGTTTGATTTGCCCCAGGATTTTCAGGTGTTGCACGAAGGAGTAAAGTACAGAGTGTACCTCAGTTCTTGGTTGCCAGCTATTGGACGTTGGCCATCCTGTTATTAAACCATCCAAGCACGCTGGGTCTCAACCACAAAATTTAATTTTCCCTATTGCAGGGACTAATCAACTATGCTAGACTTAAAGACCTAAAGAGACTGTTTTAATCTGCAAAAAATTTCCCCTTTCAGACTGAAGTGGAGTTAATTTTAGTTTTGTCTACCCTCAGGGTTACAAACATTGATAGAACTTCAGCTCAGTGAGAAACAGATAAGGGGTGGAATTTATATGAATACAATTTGTGATATAAATTAAAGAAAGATGAAAACTCAGAGGTTCCAGGTAACATCTCAGCAAATAATGTTTGAGGATTTATAGGCGCTCACCAGCATATGTAACTTATATTTTTTACATACTCCAGCTATCAGGGAATGCCTTTCCTTTCCATTCTGATGCCTCCATGAGGAGTTCCCCCTTCTCTGACACCTTTCCCTTATGTTGGGACCTCTTTATCTAAACCTCCACTCTCATTTAAACCTACCTCTAATTATGTACCAGTGTGCTGAACTGGTGATATTGATGCAGAAGCAGGGAAAAGAAGAAATTCACATGTATTGATGCCCGCAACACTAGTCATGGACTATCGTCCAACCTCTCTTATGATAGAGAGCCGTAACCTTTAATACACTGGGACCCCTGGTTTACAAGCACCTATTACTGGTAGCCCAAATGCTTCTGTTTCTTAAAGCATCACTTTATACAATCAAGATATTTGAATGATAAAAAGGAACCTGTAAATATCCTTAAACCTTCCAACCTATATCATTAAACCTATTTAAAATAAGTCGACCACCAAAGAAATGAAACTCATCTTTTTCACCACCTACTGACTGCTACTGAAGCAACGGATGCCACATGGCTTTGATTGTTTCTAGGTTGATGTAATCAACATGGAATAATAAAATGGAATGGGCTGATCCTAGAGGTGGAAAAACTTCTGATAATGTGGATTACACCATCAGAAGCAGCAAATCCACATGGCTCCGAGCCAAGTGACAATTGCAGGAAGGGCACTGCATCCCTTTCAAATACTTAAGGATGAGCTCATTGAGACATCAAAGAAGTAAGTTTCAACTATAGTAAAGGATTGATTTGATTGCTCTAGGACACAAATTGTTTGGCATAACACCAGGGTTTGAGGGTAAATTCCAAGTACTTATACAGGTGACCCAAGACTTACAGCCGCTTAACTTGTAACTATCATTCAGGAAACAATTAAGACGCAAGTGAAGGAGTGTAGCTAGCAGTATGCTCCAGGTACTTCCTGGGAGGTATAGGATTTGGGGCCATGGCTTAGAAGGCCAGCCATAATTTTCAATAATTTCTATTGGAACATATAATCAAAGTTCTATACGACCAACTTAAAACTAGTTTTTCAAGGCAATGTTTTGCAATGCCAAACTTGCCCAGAGAAAACAAACTCCTGCTTCATGTAAGAATTTTATAGACTTTTTTTTTTCAGTGAAGGAGAAAGTTGATTCTGACTGAAGATTGAAATGCCTGTGAGCTAGCTTGCCCTCTCATGTTTCTTGGATCTGATTAAGAGCATCTGAGTTTACCTGAGAGAGTAGTGAGTTTGGCTGATTGGAACAAGTGCTGTTTTCTTCATCAAATAATTAGACAAGGCACTTTATTCCTTTTGTACCTCAATGGGACAAACACAATTGGGTGCCTGTCCACCATTCCACCCATCGTCCTTATTTAAGAAAACCCCAGTTTTGCTGGGTTGCAATATGCTTAGATAAAGAAGTGCCTCCTGTTCGGCAAAATAAAATCATAGGTAGCCTTTTTTTTCCTTTGCCAGTTTTGGTATCGAAGTGAATATACAAGCCAGTTCTGGCCAATGCAATATAAAGAGAAGCAGAAAGAAGAAATTGTTTAACGCTACCCCCATCCTGCCCCTTCCTGACTCCCCCCTCTCCTTCTTTTTGGGATGCGGTCCCATAAATCTCTGATGATTGGCACCATGGCAGTCATTCGGGGCTCATGAGAGGAGACCTTATCACTTCACTGAGATAATACACAGCAGAAGTTTGGGAAGAAAGGGTTTGATGATATAATTAAGTCACAAACCTAATCCAGGGATCACCTTCTCTGGCTTTCTTGTTCTGGAACCAATAAATATTCTTATATTTTAAGCAATTTTTTATTCCATATTTTGTTGTATGCAGCAGAAAGTATTCTTAATGATAATCTCAATAGACTCATTCTTCAAGGGAGTGACACAGCATTTTATCATGGAACTCAGAGATTCAAAGGATTTTAGAAAACAGATTTGAGATCATTTGTCCAAAGAACCGTAACTGATTACCCAAAGGTATTTTCCTGGAGGAAATTGTGGGAAGGATTTGAACCAGAGCAATATTTCCTTTCGAAAAACTAGTCCAACTCACAGGTAAAGAACTGTAGAGTTCAAGAACTTTGTAAAGTAGAAGAATTATATTTCACTCTGATATGTTGAAAGGTTAAAGGAATTGAGAAGTCAGAATTCCTATAAAAGTGAAGGATGCACTGAATAACATTCCATTTAGCTTTCTAAAATGGGCTCATGGTGTATTTACTATTTTTGGAAATCCCTTGTGTTTCAGGAAATTGAGACATCTTAATTTTACTTATTAAAATGAGACATGGGCTCAATTACCTTCCAAAAGAGAAACATATTAGGATGATCTGTATGAATCTCCCAATTGTAAAACGAATTTATATTATCTCTAATCATAAGAACCATTTCTTAGACGATTCCTGAGAAGAGGAGAGAAGTCAGAGAAATAGGTGGAGAAGCAGAGTATAAGATCAAATGAAATAATGGTCCCTTAAAATTCACTAGTTCTGGTCATAATGGTGCTACTACACATATGCTAAATTTATCAAGAGAGGGTAGGACAGCTCACAAGACTAAGAAAGAAACCAATTTGAAGGGTTCTTTCAAAATGATTGCTGTTCAGTCTTTACAGGAAACGTTAGCTTTAAAGGAAAATTGGAAATAGAAGGAAATCTTACCAAAGAAAACAATTATGTGTGTTCTTAATTGCCTGGAAATAATTTGTCATGCAAAATTGGGCTGTGCATGATACATTTATATAAACAGTTTAGAGGCACCGATATTGTAATGCTGCTTCTTTCTTTCTTTCTTTTTTGCGCACAGCGTTCCAACAACACTTTCAAGACAGGGATTTGACTTTCACTTTTATCTCCCCTTCCCTCCATTCTCCACAACTCCGTCTTCCTTTTGGGGGCTGGGAAGCAACAGAGGGGAAGAAGAACAGGCATAAAATAACTGCAAGAGTCGGTGACTGCTACTCCATGTATTTTATTATTTCAGGACTTCATTCAAAGCTGGGCTGCAATTACATTTAAAACAGGAGAATAATGGGCTATTGACATGTATATGGTTTTAGAAATATAAGGCCTCATTTTCTCAGCTGGAATTTCCCCTACAATGTGCATTTGCATTACATTAGAGATGCTCTTTTGAAAAAAGAGGATCACATGCATTCAGACATTTTGACATTATCTGGGTCAGAGGCAACATTTAAAAGCAATAGCCCTACAAATACCAAAGGCCTCTTATAGGCAAGCCTTGCAATGCATTAGGAAAGAAGAAGGCAAGCCCTGGGAGTCTCCCTGCATTGGCCATGTTTTACGATATACCTGCCTAACCTAGACATTAATCTATCGAAGATGGATTGGCCTGGCCATGGTCCTCTGCTAACCTTCAATGGCGTGTACATTACCTAAATTGAAATCTGCACTTTTTCATTCCATGTGTGGTTTGATGTGATGGTCCAAGGAATGCAGGGTGCATGAGAAATAGTTTTATGTGGAGAGAATCTCCCCTTCTATTTACCTTTCAGCAGGGCAGTTGCAGGCTTTCCTTCTCACTTGACAATGAAAGCATTATTCTCCACTGCTTGATCCAAGAGTAGCTACCCTGGCTAGTTCAAAATTGCATGGCACTGGTCAGGTATGTAAGCAACTCAGTGCCTTTCCTGTTCCCAGAAGTGCCGGAGACATAATGAAAAAGGAATGCAGAAGTTTTCACCTGTTGTAATTGTCTAATAAAGCCCTGCACAATGAATTCTTTGTCATCTTCCAAGAATAGGTCAGTTGTAAGTGTCAGTGATGACATGAGCACTTTATGTGATTAGAAAGACCTATATAATTGGTGTGATACTACAAATAAAACTTCATCGAAGTTGCACAAGATACCTGCAATTTTTTAATCCACCACATTCTGGTTCTCTAGACATGACACTCTTTATTTACCTTGCACTTATATTTCTTTCCTGAATGTCAAGGGAACTAGATCTGTACTGGTCCCTCTATAATCAGTGGGATATGAATTTTTTAAAAAAGCCAGAACAGAAACAGTGAATCCTTGTGAAAATGCCTTCCCTGAATTTTTCTATGTTTTCCTGTAGGCAAGGAGCAAATGGACACTAAGGGGACAAGAGCACAGGTTTTAGGGTTTTAGGAACAGACAACCTGGGTTCAACTCCTACTTGTCCTTTTATTAGAGGTATGATCTTTGAGATTAATAGGTTCATATGCAACATGGTGATAGTGGAGGGTTAAATGGGTTTCTGTAATCATTCATTTCTTCAACAAGTATTTATGAAACGCTTCTAAGTACCAAACACTGTGCCTTCAGCCTTTGGGGACATAAGGCTATTTCCTGCTTTCCTGGAGCCTAGAGCAGTTAATTAAGCACAGAATCTAGAGTATAGTGCTTGGCACATAATAAACACACCATAAATTTACTATTATCATTCTAACTACTATAATAAAAGTATGCAGAGTCATATTTCCACACTTCCTATTGAAGACATTCCATGCTCTCATCTGGAAAAGCAGCACATGGGTTATTTTAAACAATGGGGTAAAGTTCAGAACTTTGACCACCTATTTCTCAATCTAGGCTCTTTCATAGAGCCATCAGAGCTCTGCTTTGGTGATAAAAGATGCTGGTGCACTGTCACTGTTTTTACTTCAAGATTACTGAGAGCTAACTATGTGCCCAGCACTCTTGCATTGGGCAAGTCTGGAGAAACAGTTCTTTTTACTCTTTTCCATTATTAACACCAGTTTAGTTGTCCATAATGCTAATAAAATGGCTTCAAAGGAATTCTTTTGATCCTGGGTATAAGTGCAACCAACATCGTGATCCATGAAAAACCCACTTCATAATTAGTGGTGAAAAGTACAAATGCTGGCATTCAAGCAACTGGAATTTTAGTACCATTAACCTGCTAGTCACAGAACTGAGTTCATTTGTTTATTCAGTTCACTTGAAGTGAGAATAACATTGCCTGGCAGAATTCATGACATTGTGTTGCAAATGATTGTGGCATAAACAAAGAGGTGCCAAAGAACTGAAGGGAAATGGGTTGATGGAGCTGGGCAGGGAAGCTGTACACCTGCTGGAGTTATACCTGGCCTGAGTCAATTATATTTGTCCCCACTTTCTTAGGCAATAAATTTGCTTGGTGAGTAATGGTGCACACCTACCAATTTAGAAAATTAGAGAGATAGTTTCCGTTCCAGGGAATTGGCTCCAAAGGGGGTGTGGAAACCTGGAGGCTCTATGAATTATCCAATCTCTCCACATAGTAATTCCTTAGAATTTGTCTTTCTGGCACTGGGATCCACTTGCTGAGAATACAGAACATTTAAATATAGACACTCTATTTTACAGCTTTAGATGGAAGGAAGGGTTCTGTAGAGAACATGATGAAATATTGCACACTTATAACAGGAAATTACCTGAAGAGATCATTGTACTGTTTTGCTTTACGTGATTTATTTCCTGTAGTTTGAGAATAATGGCAGTTAGGCAAAAACTCAGATTTGATAAATATGATGACTAAATCACTAAATGTTTTTAAAAGATTAGGTTGAATTTCAAGTTTAAATGCAGTTCTCCATTGATTTTCCCCTAAAATTCTGAAGGTCTTTATCTGTTCTCCTTTGACCCTTCTTTGTTGTTTCTGAGAGTTGCCTAGGGAAACAGTATCTGGAAGGCTATCCTATTATATAAAGCAGAAGTGAAACCATCAAATAGGTATAGGAAAACTTGTGCTTTTGCTTAGAGAGATTGTAATAGAATTCTCTCTTGGCATCACAAGGGCTTTAGTTCCCAGTTCCTTAATTGGCACTTGGAAATATCAACAAAGATGAGCACAAATTTCTGCAAGCTTACTTGCATAAGTAGCTTTTAAATCAAGGTTTCCCCTGGCACCGAGGTATGAGAGAACAGAAGATAAATTGAGGAGAGAAATAATTTTCAAATGAAGTCAGCAGAGAAGGTAGCCTATTTCTCTTAAGTGGACAGTGAACTTCAGTGTATGAGTTAGGATAAACCAGGTTATGGTAAAGTAACAAAAATCCCCCAAATCCCACTGACATAAGAAATTAAGTTTCTTTCTGGTTTACACTTCACATTCAACTTGTCTCAGTATGAACTCTGTTCAACCAACTCACTCAAGGATGCTCTGACATTTTAACATTAGGTTCCAAAGTCCCCATTACAGAGGCGGAAGGAGAACACAGAGATGCTCCTAAATGCATCCACTAAATGGTAACATGTGTCACATCCACTCCTCCTTCATTGGCCAAAGTAAGTCATATATCCAAGACTAACTTTAAGGGAGTGGGGAAGTGCAATACTCCCATTTATCCAGAGTTTTTGGCAATTAACAATAATATTTACCACCACCAGGAAAATCATAAACTACAGTAGGATTCTCGTTCATCTCATTAGGCCAGTGATGCTCAACCAGGTACAATTTTATCCCCAGGAAACCTTTGACAATGTTTGAGGATGCTTTTGCTCACCAAATATGGGGAGTGAGCTACTAGCATCTCGTGTTTGGAAGCCAAGGATGCTGCTAAGCATCCTACAATGCATAGGACAGTTAACCCCTTCGCCTCCCAACAAAGAACTGTCTGATCCAGAATGTGTATAGTGCTGAGGTTGAGAATCTCTGCTTTAGACTCCTGGGTTTCTCAAACCTACTGTACGTAAGAAAGTCCGTGCACAAACAGAAATCAAGATATATAAAGCTACAGTAATTGAAATTGTGTGGTATTGGTACAAGAATCGAAAACAGATCAATAGAGCAGTTAAAGTGCCTAAAAACAGTTTCAGTACATGTGAATCTGGTGAATGACAGAGGTGACATTTCAAAACAATGGGGAATGATGTTAGGCTAATTTGCCTAACCATGCGGAAAAAGTAAAGCTGTATTCTTCCCTCGGATCATTTGTAAAAATATCTTCCAGAAAGATTAAAAATGTAAGTAAAAACAAGACTGTATATTTATTAGAAGAAAATATGATCAGGTTTTGATGATTTGGGGAATAAAGAAGGCCTTCTTAAACAAAGACTTAGAAAGAAACAAACAGACATAAACAAAGGAAAATATGCATAGTTAGGACAATATCAAAATTACATGACAATCAAGAAACTGGGAAAATATTTGCGAACATTTAGACAACCCCAAAATATTATCTAAAATAAATAAAGAAATTCATCAAATATAAAAGCAGAAGAGGAAAAATACAAAAAATGAATCTGAAGCAACTTGGAGTGACTCAAAGTAAAGAAATGCTCAAAAAACTAAAGGATGATGGCATGCTAAAGGGACACAGAAACCAACTTGAAAGAGTCCCCAATGGCCAAAGTAGAACAATGAGAGCAACACAATACATAATATAGTACTGAATTATAATCCAAAACATAAAATTAATATATGTGATTCCATGTTGTGATAAATTTGTTAGTGAATAAATAAATAAATAAATCGGGAGAAGAGACAAGTCTTCCTTATGGAAGAATTCTAAATATTTCTGGTAGATGACGGCCCCCCACCCCCATTCAACCTATTCCTAACCTTGAATGTGAGTTGTATTCAGTGACTTGTTTCAAAAGATAAAATATGGAAAAGGGAGACAGTAACTTTAGATTTGAGAAACCTGAACACACCACCTTGGTCAAGTGATCAAGGTTAGTGTCATTAGTAATGGCATGTGATAGGTCAGGGCAAGGTGTGTTGTCATTGTGGGCCCCATGTATCATGCATCATGGGGTAAGGAGGATGTTCGACCTTTGTGGTCTGTCTGCCCTTACTCCCCCAAACACATATCTCCCATCTAATCATATATTGGAGAAGCCCAAATGGCTGGATATTCTACAAGATACCTGACCAATGGTCCTCGAAATGTCAAGGCCATGAAAACCAGGGAAAGACAGAAGTGTCACATATCAGAAAACATTAAGGGGACATGGTGATCACATGCAATGAAGTGTCTGGGTTGGCTATTGGAATAGAAACCATTTTTTTTTTTTTTTTTTTTTTTTAGAGAGGGAGGAAGGGAAGGAAAGACAGAGAGAAGGAAGGAAGGATGGAAGGAAGGAAGGGAGGAAGAAAGGGAAACATCTTTAAACATTTTCTTGTTTTTATTGTATTTTGTTTGTTTGTTTGTTTTTTACATGGGCTGGGGCCGGGAATCGAACCGAGGTCCTCCGGCATAGCAGGCAAGCACTTTGCCCGCTGAGCCACCGCGGCCCACCCTAGAAACCATTTTTTAATGGACATTCTAGTAAAAGCTGAATATTGTCTCAATTTTTATGAATAGTGAGGTGTCAATGTTGGCTTCTTAGTTTTGATGTGTGCCATGGTGATATAAGATGCTAGCAATGGTGTATGGAACTCTCTGCACTACCTTTGCAGCTTTTTTGTAAGCCAAAGACTATTTCAAAATAAAAAGTTATTTAAAAAGGGGGAACAAAGGAAAAGACTACTAACCAAAATAAAAATAGGCAAAGGGCATGAACAGAATATTCACAAATGATGAAACACAAATGGCCAATGAAGTTGTGAGTATTGGCATCCTCACCCTTACATTAAAACAAGGAAATGCAAATTATAATAAACAGATATTTTTCAAGTTTGATGATGGAGTAGCGGGTGGGGAACAGGAGTATTTTAGTAAATTACTGGGAAATAAAAATTAGTACAATTATTTTAATAAGCGATTTGACAATACGCTTTACATGTACACAAACTACACCCCAACAGTTTTACTACTCATTAACTACCTTAAAGAAACACTTTCTACATGCACAATACATAATACTATGCCTATGTATTAATTGCAGCATTGTTTAAAATAACAATAAAAATTATGTAAATATCTATCAGTAGGGTGTTGACTATAAAGGTGTATTCATAATGCAGAATACTGTGCTTCAATTAAAAGGAATAAGTTAGATGTTTACATAATAATGTGGAGAGAGCCACAAAGAATATTGTTGAGTGAAATGAATTAAGTTGCTGAATGTCACACTCTAGGAAATATATAAACATATGCAAAATAATAATCTTCCCCCACTCTCCACATGAGTACACCCATTTGAATGCAAGCTAAGAAAAATGTCTGCAAAGATCCATGTTAAAGGAAAAATCGAGATTGCCTAGGTTAGGATAAGAGTTGGGAAACATGACAACACGAAGTGAATATCTGGAGGAGAGGGGAATGGTACTTTGGCAATAATAAAATTCCTATTCCTTATGTAATTAAAATAATTTAAAATAAATAATCATCTTGGATATTTGTTAAAGATGATCCATTCCTTGACCCTCCCCTCAGAAATTTTGGTCCAGGACATCTGGGCTGTAGTTCAGAAATCTGAATTTTTGACAAGCACTCCGTTTTCATTCTAATGTGGTAGGCACATTAGACTCTGCATTAAAGAAGCCAGAAGGTGGCAAGTGAGCTTTCAAAACACGTTCCATCTACTATACCAGTGACTTTTATGTGCCAGGTGGGGTTAATTTTGTGTGCCACATCTCAGTGTTCATATTTGAAAAGGCCTAAGTTCTGACCCAAATGAGAAAGAAGATGCAAGAATAAGCCAAATGTGAGATAAAAATATTACCTTGATTACGTATAAAGCTGATGTTGGTGGATGTGGCTTATACTGATGGGCCAGTAATTCTCACAATATTGCAGAATAAACAGACTTATCAACCCAGTCACAGGCAGACTGTGGTAGGGTGGGGATCCTCCTTCTATCTCATAGTAAAAAGCATGGGCTATCTTCAGCTGAGCTCATGTCTACCAGTAAGAGAAAAAAACCTACCAAAAAGAATTCCTCCTTACTCCCTTGGGAAGCAGTGAGTGAGGCAAGGTGGAAAGCCAAGAGAGTTAGCTGAGTGGAGCTCCTTCTACATGGAAGAAACATCTTGGAAGAGGGAAGGACTGAGCCCCTACAACACAGGATTAGAGGAGACAAACCTATTGCCTATTCAAAGAAGCCTTTGGGCTTAAGGGGCAATTCTGCCATTCAAAGCCATCCACATTTCAAATGAATGCTTTCATTATTCAATTTTATGTTTCTTCATCTGTCATCAAAATTGAATTCTCACTCTTTCTATGTAGTAGATTAATGAAATCGTGGTATTTGATTTCTCATTTCTTCCTGTATCTATGACCTTGTGTTTTCCCCACCATCATTACTCTTGGCTTAGTCACAAGACTTTTTTTGGTCAATGCAACTTGAAAATGGGTCTTCAACTCTATTTTCATGCTGACACTTGCCCTCTTTTGCTGCTCTTGGAGCCCCTACCACTGTCACCACGTGAATAAGCCTGGGCCAGCCTATGGATGATCAGAATCGGAAGGCCAGTTCATTCCCATTGCTCCAGCCAACACATCGTAACAACCACCAGACCTGTGAGTGAGATCGTTTGCCAGTAAGCCCCAGACTACCTGACAAACGACTGCAGACACCTGAGTGTCTGCAGACAGCTGCGATCAGGAAAGCTTGAGCTGGACCCACCCAGCTGGGCCATGAACTCACACAATGGTGAAATCAATAAGTTGGGATGGGGGTGCTCTGCAGCAAAAGCTAAATGATACTCTATGCAACATGAAATATATAACTGGTTGATGTCCCATAGCTTTCCTCTTATGCTTTCTCATGTGGAAATTTGAAATTTTCTAATAGTGAAAAATTACATGCTGTTTCATGTACTCTTCCTTATGAAATAAAGCTAGGTAAATTGCAAAGCTCAATCACTGTAGTGCTTGTTTATTGGTTTGCTCTTCTGACATATCCCAATCCTGCCTAAACATTCTCTACGGGAATGCAGGTAACATGTGACCTCAGTGTGACTAAGGTGGCTATGTAGTCAACCTTTACAGCAGTTATATTAAAGTATCAGCATTTTGATCACTTCATGCATTTTTGTTCTCAGGACCAGCCCTTGGACAATACCACTAAATACTCTGATTTCCAGTCTGCTCTTAGGAAGAAAATGAATAATCCTTTCCCGAGTAATAGTTTAAGGAGTCCATTAGCAGTTTTGATTCTTGTAAACAGGGGTTTTTCAAGGGCTGGTTTGAACTGTCTGCGTTGGTGGGAACTGTTTGAATATTCAAACATAATGAATTTAATAGTTTTACGTGAGTGTGCATTTGTTATGAATGAAAGTGAGTGGTTTCCTTCATAGATCTGGTGCAACTTTGCTTATGAGTAAAAGGATGTTATTTAACTTCCCAGAGTTCCCCATGAAAGGGGCCAACAGAATGGAGCAGTCATTCAAACAAATCTGAAAAGACTGAGTTCATTGGCTGTCTGTCAGAAGAATCACCTGCTGTCTCCCAATTTCCAGATAGTAGGAGACCTAACTTCCTCTCCTCTTCCATTCCACTCCAAGCTCAGCAACTTAACTAACATCATACTGGAGCACCAAGAATTCAACACCCACACCCATGGTCCTATCATCCTTCTTGGTTCTTCTCTCCAACCTATCTAACCAACTTTGGAAGTCTGTAGATGAATACCATAAAGCTTAGCTAATGCATACATTAGTTTTTTAAAGAGGCTTTTCTGTATAGAAAAGTTACCAGGAGAATAAGGAGAAAGCATTTGACATC
This sequence comes from Tamandua tetradactyla, assembly GCF_023851605.1. Classification (NCBI taxonomy): domain Eukaryota; kingdom Metazoa; phylum Chordata; class Mammalia; order Pilosa; family Myrmecophagidae; genus Tamandua; species Tamandua tetradactyla. Next base: position 84,007,444 of record NC_135328.1, on the reverse strand, counting down.
TCCCACTAAGTTTTAAGTTGTAACCCACCTCATAAAAACAGCAAAAGTTAAAGGGAAATTCCCTTCGCCCAAATCGATCTTGTGAAATAATGCATTTTGGTACATACTGGGGAATCACCAACAAGAACTACAACCACTACCCTCTCAAACATCTGCACCTAATTAAAGTCATTGTGTTTTGCACTGGCATGAGTGTAACTCATTCTAAAGTTATTCTTATTGCTGAAAATGAGGGAGGATGGCATCCCTTTTGTTTACTTGTAGCAGTGTGCTTGTCATTAAAGGAATATGCTCAATTCATTTACATTTACATTCCTACGAGCACTGTGCACTCAAGCCAGAAGAGGCTTATTATGCTCAAGTGTAAGCACACGCACACCCACCAGGAAATGAAACCAGAACCTTTTGCAATCATTATGAAATGCTAATGATGACTATTATACCACCTTATGTAAAATACTGGTTTTAGGGTTTATGGAGGTTTAAAGTGAGTTTTTGAAGGAAGTGGTTCTGAATATCAGTGAGTCCTCCTTGTCTTCTGGTTGATTCAGTGAGAGAGGCAAATCACCTAGTTAGTTATGAGAAAAATAAGGCATCATTAATCAACTCTATTTATTGCTGTTTTAAATTGCTGCAAGTCCTTTAAAAGAAGAATGCCGTGGTTACCTCTGTAAAGACAGTTTTCCATATGCTAATTGGAATGGTTGCATGGGTGTGTGCTTTTGTCAAAACCCATCAATCTTTATACTTAAATCTGTGCATCTTATTGCATATAAATTTAATCTTGATTAAAAAAAAAAAAAGAGGAAAGAAAAAACAGGATGAAGGGCCAAATCAAGGGTAGGGCCTTTTAGGCTGTGGTAAAAAAAAAAAAAAAAAAAAAAAAAGGATTTCACTGCACTGAGATGGGAATTCATTGGAGGTTTTCCAGCAGAGTGACATGATCTCACTTATATTTTAAGAGGCGGGTTCTGTCTACAATGTGGCCATGCTCTGTAGCAGGGATAGAAGCAGGGAGACCATCCACGGGACTATTGCAGTAGTCCAGGAAAGACCCCATGTTGGCTTGACCGAGTTGGTCACACTGGAGGTGGAACAATATTGATAAACAATAACAGCGGAGTGATATTAAAAATGGAGGTGGAACAGCAGAGGTATTTCTATTTTGTATACTGTTTTGTACCACCCAGACCCCTGTACAAGGCTGGAGGATTTTACTCCAGTTGCTAGGAAGGTTTGTTTGCCAGCATTCAGCTGTCAGCCATCTTTGGGAATCCCCTCTGATGAAAAGGACTGCTATCCTTTTTCTGGGGCAGCCCAAATACAAATGAGAAGTCAATGCAAAGGTATAAAAGCTGGGATGTCTGGCCCCAGTGCAGGAAAGCTCAGAAGGGCCTCAGAGCTCCCCGTGGGCTGGCAGAGACCTGGTATTGCACTGCAGCCCAGCTTTCCTTTGCCAATCCAGCTTCTGTCTCTTTTCCCATACAGGTGTAGATCCTAAAAGCAGTCGCTAATGCTGATCTGTCTCAGAATTTGCTTCACAGAGAACCCACTTGTCTCCATTGTTATACAACAGAAGCGCATCTCTCTTCTTGTGTGCCTAACATTGAAAGGTGAGTTTCAGAAATCTCACACTTGTTCAGTGATGCGGGATGGGTTCTGGTGGTCTATACTCATTGGGTAATGATGGGTCTCTAGCAGATTCTGCTCCTAAACGGCCATGGGATTTAGGACAGTCACTTAATTTCTCTGGTCCTCAGTTATATCTGTAATCAGTTGACATATTACAGAAAAAAATTTATAATTCTCTGATAAAATTCACTAGAAACGATATTAAAAGTAACTGAAAACCAGCTTATTATTTTGTGGGTGGTAATCAAGCTCTTGTCTTCTCTTGATTCTTTCCTTGTGTGCTGGTTTGAAAGGGCGTATGTCCCCTAGAAAAGCCATGTTTTAATCAAAAGCCTATTTCATAAAGGCAGAATAATCCCTATTCAACACCGTATGTTTGAAACTGTAATCAGATCATCTCCCTGGAGATGCAATTTAATCAAGAGTGGTTGTTAAGCTGGATTAGGTGACCACATTTAGGTGATTAGGTGAAAACATTTTGGAGAATGAAGGAGTTTCGAAGAGAGCAGAGAATGCTGCAGCACCACAAAGCAGAGAGTCCATCAGCCAGCGCTTTGGAGATGAAGAAGGAAAATGCCTCCTGGGGAGCTTCATGAAATAGGAAGCCAGGAGAAGAAGCTAGCAGATGACACCATGTTCACCATGTGCCCTTCCAGATGAGAGAGCAACCCTGACCATGTTCACTGTGTGCCTTTCCAGATGAGAGAGAAACTCTGAATATGTTCACCATGTGCCTTTCCACTTGAGAGAGAAACTGAACTTTATTGGCCTTCTTAAACCAAGGTATCTTTCCCTGGATGCCTTAGATTGGACATTTCTATAGAGTTGCTTTAATTGTGACATTTTCTCAGCCTTGGAACTGTAAACTAGCATCTGATTAAATTCCACTTTTTCAAAGCCATTCCATTTCCGGTATATTGCATTCTGTCAGCTAGCAAACTAGAACTACTTGCTTTGATTATTGGCTTCTCCTCATTGTTTATATATGACTCTAAAAAATAGAAGATGTGACAGAAGATTATACTAAATACAGCCAGTTCTTCAATTCTGCAAATTGTTTACAAATTCAATAAGATTCTGTTGAGAAAGACTGTTGTGATTAATTACTAAACTAAATTTCTTAATTTTTTTTTTTTTTTTTTTTTTGGTGCATTCAGTCCTTGCCTGTGTGATTCTAAGGGGCTCCAAGTCACTGCCTGACTTGATTCAACTTTCCCAGGTTTTGGTCTACTCTAGTGCTACTTATTTAAGACAAATTTGTTATGGCTCAAGGCCTTTATACATATTCTCTCTGCTTGAAATAGTCTTAACTCTTAGCACAGTTAATTCCTACCTATTTTTTTTTTTGCATCAGCTGAGAAGTTGCATCTTCAAGGAATATTTTCTTGATCAACAGTGGACTACCTAAGTTGTTTCCTTTCACAATGCACTGTCTTTTTCCTTCATAGCATTGATCACATGTAAATAAGAAATAATTCATGGAATTCTGCATTCTCTGGCAGGTACATCACTATTTATCTATTCCCAGAGCCTACTGTTCCTAGTCCATTATATAGAAAATACTCAATAAATGCTTGTTGAGTAAAGGACCAGTTGGATGAAGTAATGAGATTTTCCTTTATGTGAATTTCCAAGAATACCTAAGTCCTTTAAAAAGTTTTCAAAGTGGGGAAGAAAGGAATTAGTATTCTGTAACTGTATTAGTATTAAGTAACTGTTATGGTCAGCTTCATGTATCAACTTGGCCAAGTGATGGTACCTGTTTGTCTGGTTGGGCAAGTGCTGGCCTGTTGGTTGTGATGAGGACATTTCATAGAATTAGATCATGATCATGTCAGCTGCATCCACAGCTGATTCCATTTGTAATCAGCCAAGGGGGGTGTCTTCTGCAATGAGTGATGCTCAATCTAATCACTGGAAGGCTTTTAAGGAGGATTCAGAAGAGACAGGCTCTCATCCTTCTTCAGCTGGCAAGCCTTTCTTGTGGAGTTCGTCCAGACTCTCCATCAGAATCATTAGCTTCACAGCCTGCCCTGTGGATTTTGGACTCTGCATTCCCGCCGTCACATGAGACACTTTTATAAATTTTATATTTGCGAGTGTTCCCTGTTGATTCTGTTTCTCTAGAGAACCCTAACTAATATAGTTACTAACTTTTGGAGCTATGGGTCTCCACTGTTTTATGACTTCAACAGTCATGCTTGGTGATTTCTATTGCTTGAAACATTCCCACAGATTTATCCAGCACTGACAGAAATTTCTAGGAGCCACATCCCAATCCACATATGAAAGAGGGTGACATTAAATTCAACTCTATTTTAAAAGACAAATAAATTATTAAAAAATGTTTTAAATAATTATTAGCAACACATAGCATGCAATAAACTTCAAAACCAATTAATATACACCATTTGTTCACTAAACCAAACAAAGTTTATAGGCTTTCCTTGGAGGATTCTGTATAGAATTAGTAAGAAAAGGGTCACCATCATTTGCATTCTAGTTTTGCAAGTTTCACTATCCTTTGAGGGCTTTTTTCCACTGCCAGGGGTGTGGGGAGAATAATGAGTACATGCTCAGCCAACCTCTACGTGCCAGTAAAGAAAGAGATATTTCACATATATTTCTGAAACCCCTTTCTGTAGCAGATTTAAGATATACTTAATAAATACAAATTCTTTGACATTCTTCTCCTTGTGAAGTAGGGCCTATGTCCCCTCTACTTGGATCTGGGCAGGCTCTATAACTGCTTTAATCAGTACAGTAGGACAAAAGTGACAATGTGTCACTTCACAATGTCATGTCTTAAGAAACAGGCAGCCACTACTTTCTGTTTCTTGGCTCACTCTCTCTGAGCTGCCACATAAGAAGTTCAAATATCCTGAAACTGCCATGCTGGAAAGGCTGAGTTTAGACACTCTAGTTGGCAGTCCCAGGCTTCTAGCTCTTCCCTCTGAAGAGCCAGACTGAGAATGAAGCATCCAGGACTCAGTAGCAGCCCATTTGCCAGCTGCATAGCACCACGTGACCCCATCTACACCATGTGGAACAGAGGAGAGATCAGCTAAGGCCAACCCAAATTCCAGACCACAAATTGGTGAGATATAATAAAATAGTTGTCTTAAACAACTAAGTTTTTGGATAGTTTGCTATACAGCAACTGATAACCAGAGCATCCTCATTTTGGCATACCGCTGTTGTGTGTGTGTTTGCCCTTTTCTCACAGTATAAATGTATCTTATTGTAAAGCACATGTAGCACTGCAGAAAACAAATGCCTTTCTTTGTTCACCAAAGTCCTCTTATGTTCCTAGAGACAAAAGAGATATTTAATTGACTTTGGGGCCCATTCATTATCTGTTGGTAAGGTATAAAGTATTAAAACAACAACAACGATGACAGGCAAACAATTAGCTTCTAAAGTAAGAGAGACTTAGAGTGAGTAGTGCCCTGCTGTAAAGTAGCTTTCACTTTCAATGTAACCCTCCCACCCTTTTTTTTTTCCTTGCTAATATTGAACCCAATTAATCTTTCTTCAGGACTCAGGGTCTTCATCATATCCAAGATGGTTCTTTTTGATGCCACATATTTGTAAGAGTTGACACTGGTATGAGGTAGAAGATTCAGTTGACCTTGCTTTGCACTTTCAGACCTTCCCTCCCGTCCTAGCCATCCCCCCTCTCTGCCTTTACATTTTGCTAGGACAGTCAAGGCTTTTCAAAGTATGGCTCACAATCTGCTGCACCAAAAACACCTATGAAGCTTGCCAAAAGTTCACCTTCATTGGCCCGATAAACCATGAATCCTGGGGATGGGGGGTTCCGTAATTTACATTTTAAACAAGTTCATAAGTGATTTTAGGTTTAAATTACTATCGAGGGATATTTATCTAACTTTTTCTTTTAACCCCTCCCCATTATGGTATTTTAATCTAAAACCTTTAACACTGTTTAACAGTTTAATCTGCTGTGGTTTCTAACACATGTCTTCTCTCCCCTCATTCTCTGGGTTCTTTTCTGCCTTCTGCGATTTTGTCTTCTTTGACTCTTACTGTTAACTGACTAATGAAAGAGTTCTGAATATACTCTCTAAGCCTACAGTTTCTTTCTTGTTTATTTATTTGTTTTTGTTCAAGGTTCAGAGTGTTGTTTTTTTGTTGCTTTTTTTCTCTCTCTCTCCAAGATAGTCATTTTAGAAGCTCAAAGGGGACAAAAACTTCTCTTCTAAACTCCAGGTAACTAATTATAGAGACATACTCAATATACTTAGATAACCGCATTATTTTTATTGCTAATTATTTCAATTAGCTGTGAAAGAGCTGCCTGACACTCTTGTCCTTCCTCTGAATATTTTGATATTTGTATTATCCATCTTTCAGAACACACCTGTGTCTTTTTCACACAATCTGGGAAATATTATAAAATTTAAACATCATAAGGGCATTGATGCATAACTGAACCCTGGACCGACCAATCAAGACTCACTAGGAGTAGGTTTCAGGAAATCAAGATGATGTGTCCTCAGCCACCTGAAAAAATATGCAGAAACTCAGGTTACATATGGAATTCATTAGGTGCTTTCCTCCCTCTATTCCTGATCAGTTTTCTCACCACTTTCCCCTTGAAAATTAGGCGATCTGGGTGAGTTCATTCGCATGCCCTGGTTCACTTTCTCAAGAAGGATGTATTGATCACTGCCATAGTTCAAAGCCAGGGCTTGAGTGGTGAGGTGGGAGTGGGGAGCTTTCAAAGCAGGAGGGAAAGTTGGGAGGAGCTCACTGTGCAGTTGGGATTCTGAACTCCCGGGTAATGCAGAGAATGCAGGGTTTTATGAACTGTAGTGTACTAAGCTACAATAAAATTGCATGGTACGGTTTAGGGTTTACTGTATTTCTCCAAACACAGTGATTTCTTCCGACCTTAATGGTTACTCTGCAGTCTATAAAATATTTACATTGCCTTTTGAAACATATTCATTATTTACTGTACAGTCTATAAAATATTTATGTGGTTTTCTCTAAAGATACTTTACATGGTGCATTCTTTGTAATCACTTTTATTTATTCTCCTGGATGCAGGCACGCTGTGTAACTTATACTTTTTTTTTTTTGAAATCAAGGAAGAGCATCAGTAAGGAAAGAGACACCTGGGAACAGAAAGAGGAGAAGCCGGCTCAGTCCTTTATGGTCTTCCTCCCACCTGCCTAAATGGTGCAGAGCTGTGTTACATGGGGAAACCTGTGACAAAGAGGAGCAGACTACCACTACATCTTCTCTGAGCCCTTTGGATTGACTGTAAAGAACTAAAACAAAACACCCATCCAAATTACAAGCAAAGAAAGGAAGAAACATACCACATATGCAGACACCCCACTAAGGACAAGACAAACCGATCATGCATCTACCTTGCTTTCCTGTAGTATAGTATAGACTTTATATGCCCCAATTTCACCAAGTAATTGCTAAACTCCCATCTCACTTGGTTTAGATTAAGAAACGGTTTCCCTGAAATCAAGCAAAAAGTGTGAGTGAGAGAATTGAAGCTTTCATTGGGAAAATCTGATAAATATCATCATCGTCTCC